>NC_092427.1:32847482-33147482 GCF_036169615.1 Heliangelus exortis
TGTCAGATAACTACTTTTATTCCTCCTGCTTCTCATCCACTTAGTTATGGTCCACTGTGGCCAGGCTGTGTCACCAGCTCACAGCACCCCAGTTGGCAGCTACTGCTCCTCCCCTTGCAAGCTGTGGAAATCAGCATTAACATTAAGCACCTAGGATCATATATGTGACAAACAGTGAAAACAGGTGACAGGAGAGCCAAAGTGTCTTTCTCTCTTCATACCATAAGTAGTCATCTGCTGTGCCTCTGGCCACCAGGTAGTGAACATTAACAGAGCTGGTCTGTCCAATTCGATGTGCCCGATCTTCTGCTTGGATCAAAATCTTTATGTAAAAACATGACAAAGAAGAAGTGAGAGTTGCAACATCTAAGAAAAAGCATAAGAACCAGAGAACAGAGAGACTGCTCTTGTGCTTAGTGACTATTTCTCTGTTTAACACCTTCCTCAAACACAGACTAAGCCCAGATGTAATCTGGTGCACCAAGTTCCCAAAAGCCACTGAGCACTTTTCAGAGGTGAAGGGTCAGCACTGATGACAGACAGTGATGACATTTCAGCTCTTGGCTGGGTGAGCTGTTGAGAGCTCTGCCAAGTTAAGAAATAGGAACATGCTTCCCTTTCACACCATCTTCTTCAGCCAGCAAGCTGTGTAACCATCCCCATTGGTTCAAGCCCAGGCACCTCAGTATGCACAGACAAGCAGCCATCAGAGAAGGTAATAAAAGTTCTACAGAAAGTGTCCTGGCCATTACGTCTTCTCCCAGGCACCAACGTTTCTGCTCTCCAGGACCCCCGTTCCCTCCAGGACACATACCCCCGGATTCCAGAAGAGCTCTGCAAATACCACCAGGTCTGCAGCAGACAATGTCAGGCCCATGTTTGCAGCAGTGAGGGACAGGACAGCCACAACCTGCTTCTCTGAGAACTGGAACTTCTGGCACAGAGACTGCCGCTCAGCTGAAGGTGTGGCCCCATCAATGCGAATGTATTCAACGTGCTGTGAAAAGGCAGAAATTCATACTTTTCAGAGGCCTTGTGTTCCCATTCTCATATCCTCCCTGTTTTAATGGATTCTGTTTCCCTTCCCCCTGGAAGAACCATGAAAGTAAAAAGGCAACAGGTGTATTTTTAAGACTTTTCCTCATATCTAAGACAGAGGCAGAGTAGCTCAGCATACAGGGTACTCCCTCTCTGTTTACAATGCATGACTTGCTCTTATGTCTATTGCTGTCTCATCAGGCCAGAGCAACAGGAAGGACAGCAACAAGCTGGCAACTCAGGTACAGTGCAAAAGCAACTGGCTGAATATGCAGCTGAACAGTTCCTGTGTGCTGACATTACAGCTGATACAACCTCAACCTCCTTAAGTCTTCCCCTATTTGAGATGGGAAAAGATGGGACCCAAGACATCTCAGTTACTCTGTGGTAGGCTTGTGAGAACCACAACAAACCTGGGTGATGCAGGGCTGTAACTCTGCAGTGTCCAAGCTCCTTGCTCTAATGGAAGAGGCTGCCACGGAGGCAGCAAAATATCACTACTGCTGTGGTTCATAGTTTGGAATATTAACTTAAACCATCCTTCACACTGCTCCTCAGCATGACCCAGAACTCTTCAGGGGCTGCCATGGAAGTCTCTTGTGAATGATTAGCCAAATACTTCTGAAGTCAGAAGAATTATTAGAAGGTCTATCATGTTGCATTACAATTTCCCTGTTCAAAGATGTGAAAGCATCAGAGACCAAGGAAGGCAGACATAGCTGGACTAGTTACATTCTCCCTCTCCAAGGCCTGAAGAACAAAGCAGAGATGGCCACACTGAGTACCACTCCTCTACAAATTCACAAGCTCAAGGGCAGATGATAAAGATTAAAGAACATAAAATAGAAAAAAGGCTAACACAAAGTGCATCTGTGCAGCATTCACCCTGACAGTTCAGCTCCCTCAGTGAAGGACACATTCAGAAGCACAAGTAGAAATTCTCTGCCACTAACTTTCATAAACTCTCTGACTGGCCATAACTCTGGGGAACTCTTAAACAGCTTTGAAGCTGCAACAGTGATACAGTTAAGACAACTCAGTCAATTACTTACTTTCTTGTCCAGCTCTGCAACTATTGCATCCAGCACTATCTTGTGATGAGCAAACACCAGGAATTTATCATTCCGACTTTCCAGTAATTCCAGGATGTATTCTCTACATGAAAGAGGAAAAAAACCCCACAACTCTTAAGTTATGTGTTGAGAGAATACAGGCTTGCTCACAACAAATTTCAAAGATACTGCTCATCTATAAACAGAAACTAGGAATAGGCTAGCATAAAAAATTGTCAGCAAAATGCAAGTAGCAAATCAAGCCTCCTACAGATTAAGACATTGCAGGAAATTAATTTTTCTTCGCTGCAGCTGGACAGCTGCCTACATTTATTTTTGCATCAATCAATTTATTATATCCTACTTGAAATATAACATCTCAGTCTAATCAAGTGTCATCTACACCTACTTGACAATTTCATTCACCCTACTGTATTTCTAACTTTTGCACAATCACAATACAGTAGGCTAATCTGTATATAGCTATTCTTTCTATGTAAAGTTAGAATTGGGTTTATTTTAGAAGAAAATGTCTCTAAACACTTGCATCGGGTTACCCTAATAGCAGCTTTTCTTGAAATGGTTCACATTGACCATTTACTACAGCTTAACAATCTAAATATTTCAGTCGAAGCAACGGAAGACACTGTCATCAAGGGTGAGACATGGGAGGTGCTGATGATCAAAGAACAGTACCATTAACTAGATGGTACTGTATATTAGCAGCTTTTAATAAGTGCTTTTTTAAATGCTACTCAACTGCAGGGAAAAAAACATGGACTAGCTCCTACCAGAGAGTAAAGCAAACAGTATTTCATGGTTTTATATTCAGTTCACACTTGCAACTGAACATAAAAGGAAGAATGTCTTCTAACTGTTCGCCAACATAAAAAGAAAGCTCTTCCACGAGCACTGGGACTCTGAAGTGCAGTTCTGTGCCAAACAGGCAGATTCTGCAGCAAGGTCTGAGACTGTGAAATCACACAGCACACATCAGCTGGTCCTTACATTCAGAAGGCTGTGGAAAAGTAAACTCTTTCTGTGTTATTAGCAATCCCTACAAGAGGTCAAGGATGAAAGGACATGGAAAGCCACAGAAGAAAGTTATTCCTAGGGAAGACCGAGTTAAAAGCACACCTGTGATAGAAAACTTTTGCTACTGAGGTCCCATGTGAGCTCTGTGTAAGAGTCAAGAACTTCAGTAGGGGCTGTGACATCATTAAAGCATGCTACAACTAGAACTTGGCTGATCTCATAAGCCTTTTGGCTCAGGGTTCCTGCTGCAGAAGGACTGCAGTATTTTTTTTCTTGAAATTTTGTTGCTGCTTTTAGTTTCACTACTCCTCCCCAACCTTAAATTGAAATAAGGCCCATGCCAGGGAATGTGATACAAGTCCCAAACACCGAGTAATTTTAGGTGGTTCAAATGACAGTTCAGATCCATATCTGGACTGAAATCAGAAGACTTACTCAGCCTAAGAACTCAGAGAAGCAAATGTTGACTGTATTGTAATTAAAATAATTTTTTTCTAAGCTGGCTTGAGGCTATGCTTCATGTCCCTGCACTGTTACCTTTAAGGCACCGTTTACCCATTCTCAGTGGAAAAAAACACATTTTACTAGGCAAGAATGAAGCAATGACATGCAGCTTACACAACTGAATGGATTTTAGCTTCTGCTGTTCGGTTGTAGAAGAGGAGAAGAGCTTCCTTCTCTTGTTGCTTCTGCAGAGAAAAGATAAGTAAGTGTGAATCTCGGAAATGCCTTTTTCTCCTTCTCGCTTACAGATCTCAAGATGTCTGAGGCTGACAATAAACACTTTGCTAGAAAAAAATAAACCTATAATGCACAACAAAAGGAGATGGGAGGGGGAAGTCTCCTACTTGCCTCTGGGCATAACAGATACTCACACTCCTAATTCTGACACCTCTCTACTGTCTGAGTCCTACAAGCTGGATGACAACCATATAATGAAGGTAGTTTTAGTTGAGAAAGCATTTCCCAGCTAAAAGAGTCACAGAAAAACTGTTAAGTCCTTACAGAACTGTACTGGCAACTCAGAAGCCTAGAACATGCATTTTCCATCCATAAAAGAAAAACGATGAAAAAAAGCAAAAATACAGTTCACATTTTTTGTTCAAAACACAGCTCAACAAGGCTTAATGGCATTACAAGGCAAGACAGAAGAAAAAGGAAAAAAAGTTATGCTGTTTTGATTGTGTTGTACCTTCATATAGAACTGTGCCTTCAGCAGCCCTCCACTATGCCTTCACATGAAATGTGGCTCTGACCTTTCCTTGAACTCAGGGAGCTGTTTTTCCACTGATGTTTTTAAATAAAGGTACCTGAAACACCAGTGGCTCACAACAAAAACAGTTTTTGACTTACACTTCCATAACCTTTGGCCATCTTCTTTGCTTCAGCTGCCAAGGCAGCTTTGGTCTTTGCACTAATGCCTTCAGGAGCCACCACAACCATTTTGCGTTGCTTTGCTGGAAGCTGGGAAAGCACATCTGATTTCAGACGTCGGATCATGATTGACTCTTCCAGCAAAATTTTTAGCTCAGTTAAATTGGATGATCCTGAGTAGTCCCAACCCCATGGCATCTGCAAAAGATCAAAGCAGTTATCAGTGTCAAACTTACAAGAGAGTGACACTTGTGGTCTGTAGGAAATCCCAGAGTAGAATAAACTTAGAGGTAAACTGGACAAGGCCATTAGGAAAAGGGATTCAACAAAAATGGCAGTAAGAGAAGTGTAAAAAGGAATCTATCCAACATGAGAAGTGTATTTATAGATTTTTCTTTTTTCTACCTACAAGTGGCACAGAGGTGCAGGGAAGACCACTACATGGAACAGTAGGGATCCCTACCACAGGACTTGTCATCCTCACATAGCAAAAGCATTTCTGCACTCCATTTGCAGCTTTGGGCAACCTAACAGAACTCACTGCAGTCCTGCACACACATTTACCTCAGCTTTAAGCAGAAAGAAACACAAAAGTCTTCTCTAACAGCATAAGGACAAACATTCTTAACCCAAACACTATCACAGAGATGTTATGCTTCTCTGATATGCCCAGTAAAATGCTAGGTCAAAATTGCCTGTTTTCCACTGTGACCTGTCTCCTGGTCTGCTTCCTGACACACTCTGTTTCTGCCATTACTATGTTTGTCACAGACTCAACCAAATCATAAATAAATTGTGGTCCAAAATACATGACTCCAAGTATTGTATCTTCAAAGTACCATCACTTCAAGGCTCCCCTGAGCAAACCCTTCATTTCTTCTTGGAGCACTCACCTCTGAACCTGCTCTATCCTCCAAGATCCTGTGTGCACACTATACCTATGCTCAGTTAGCTCAGCTCATCACTTCTCCTACTCATAACTCCACAGCCTATCATTTGTTCTCCAGGAAAGAACAAGTAAGCTGAAAAAGGCTGCAGCAAGGTTGGTACATTCCCCAAAAGAAACATCTTTAAACAACTTTCTTTTGAACAGGAGACCAATAATTTTTTTTATGCTGACTGAAAGGATGACATGCCTTTCTCCTGAAGAAGAGGACAAACATGCTTAAGCTAAAAACCTTCACAGAGAAACCTTCTGCAACACAGAACTGAAAGTAAAATACAAAAAAGCTCCAAAGTATTCATTGCACCTTCCACCCTCCTGTAGAGTGCATAAGAAAAAAAAATAAATCATACCAGCCATGAGGTTAGTAACATTACTAAGGAATTGTGCTTTGACAGGACAGGAATGAGAACATACTACAAGACAGGATGAGGAGGAATCAAAGAGCTCATAAGCAATTAAGACACCTCTGATATTTCCAAGTGAGCATTCCTACTTTGGGTTGAGGCATAACGGGACAATCTGCAGTTCTATTGCTATGTTGCACTGATGCCAATATGCTGTGTTGTACCATTACATGACTTCAGATTCGTTTGAATTAATCTGTGCCCACATAGTTACAGTACTGTCTGATTATTCATAATTGGTTCATTAAAGCAGGAAGCAATTCAAAGCCTAGATACAGAGCCAGTTTGGATCCTGCAGAGTTAAAACTTTGGCTCTGTCACCAGCACAGTGGTGTACAGCTAGAGGCAGTAAGTCCACCTAGATCTAAGCAAGCCCTCAAAAAGCCAACATGGGTATTTCTGCCTCTGCCTCCCTGAAACCAGGAATGCAATGCAGATGCATACCTCAGGCCTGTGAAAAGCTGGTTCACATCTAGCTGGGTTTATTAGTTTTAGGTATGCTGGGTGAAAGCTGACAGTACCGAGCCCCAGTCTTTGTGCCCCCTTTCTGAATTTCTTCAGGCTTTGTGGATGTAGCAGAACAGATGTACAGAACACACTCAGACCCACCTGGTGTTGCACCCAGCCTCCTAAGCCCCCTGCCCACACTGCTCAGTGCACTGGTAGAGCAAAGTAGCAGGGATCAACACTGATGAGGCTGCTGAGCAAGACCTGCTAAAGGGCCTGGAAGCCCTCCTCAGGCTGCTTCATTCTACTCTGCAGCCCCTCTTTTTTCACTTTCCACTTCCATAACAAGTGATCCATACGTTTTGTGTCCACGTAGCACAATTCTATTTCAGAAGACTAACATCATCAAAACTGAAAGAACAAGGCACATAGCCAATGTATTATCTACTGTCATATTACAAAGCATATACAGGCAGAATGTCCAGATTACCATATTTCTTTTATGGTGACTGTTGCTGAGACAATCTGCCAACCAGGAAACATGCTACTTCTGTTCTACACCAAGCTAGTGATAAAAAGAAGATATATTCAGAATTGTTAAAATATAGTTTAGTATATGCTATTATGGGAGAGAAAAAAAGAGGGATATTTATTTTGCCAAAATACACATCTGGCTTTGATCCATAACATTCCAGAACAAATGCATCCAACTGTGATTTTCTTACCAAAGTGTTACAGCATCTTACATGAGTCAGTAAACTTATTACAGTCTTAGCAGAAGCTGCCAAACTCTTACAAATTCAGAGCATGTGCTCAGATAGAAATTATTTAATATTTGCCAACATCACCCTGTTTGAAAAATGAATTCACAGCATGTATTTTGAGAAATTGTCTTGAGATATTTTGTAAATAAGCAAGTGACATTTCACTTGCTGCATTTTTAAGAGTAGAGATGATGTGAGGCTAAATTAGAAAATTACAAACTTTTATTTTATACCTTTTCTAATCATACCTGCCAGATACTTGCAATTTTCTGTCACAAAATTTATTACCTGCAAGCAGAATGTTGTCAGATTTTAGTTTTAAATTGAGTAGTTCAGGTTTATCAATTTTTCTTTCATCTTATAATGCAAACAGATTTATTATTAATACCAAAAACATTTTTACATAGCACCTTTCATCCTGACAGATCTCCAAAAGCCTTGCAACAGCTCTCTGGTTCTCTGTAATTACATTCCCCCACTTACAATGCTGCCCCTTTCAGGACAGAAAGAAGAATCTATTTAACTAATGACAGTGAAAGTATCACAACAGCTCTTAAGAGAGGATATAACTCCTAACACAATCTGAGGTTAAAGATGCAAAAAGGAACAAGAGGGACATACTACAGTCATGGCAGAACAGCCACAATCATCAAAATACCTTTTAATTTACTTACAGCTGAGTGGACCTATGGCAACCCAATATTCATCAGTCTCATTTTTCCTCCAATACTATCCACATCTCTTAATTTCCAGCAGCCCTACTTCTTTAAATAACCAAATTCTTCCTAGGCTCATATTTATGACATTCACTGTAGCAAAATGTCACAGGAGAGCACTGAGAAGACCAGTAATGTTCAACTGTCTAGTAGAGAAAGGGCAAACAGCAACAAAATCTTACTGGAAACCCTGCAGAGGTTTTAAAGGGGAGCTGATACAGACTGTAACCTCCATGCTGAGTTTCACTGTAGGGTGAAAACTCATTTACTCAGAATACACTGTTAGAACCTGAATCATGCAAAACAATTTTATTTCTTTTATCCAATTCAACATCTTACCTGAGGTCCATATGCCTGGTAATTGAGGCAAGAGCTAGTCATGCAGAACTTTACTCTCAAAGGGTTTATGAAACTCCAAACCTATTTAGACTCACACACTGCAATTCAACTTTCCTTTTTACTGCAGAAAACCAACAAGATTAAACTGCATCTCTTCATTTCCCTCTGGGAAGCTTTCTGGACAGTGCTCAGACAGGAATCTTTCAACAAAGATAATAAAGCTCAGCAGATGTGACTCTCACTCCGTATCCTATGGATGGAGGAACAGCAAGTTTATCCTCTGCCAGAAAAGCAGAGTTTTGCTAACATGAATGCTGTCATCTTCCAGAACTCAACTTCTATGATTCTGCATGCTTAATGGCCTTGCTCTAATCAATGGCATCAGCATACAAACACCAAAGCCCAATGAATTACTCATCTATCCTGCACATTTGGACATACACAGAACACTACACCAGCTATGGAAGTAAAAGTGGACATTCAGATCTACAAAAAAGGAAACTTGAAGGCTTTATACAAGACTGCAATATAAATCTTCATGATGAAAACCTGGCATATGTAGCTACCTAAAAAGAGAAAAAAGCTCTACAAATAGCTATAACTATTTTTATGGATACACTGATGATGTTCAATTCTTTTGCAAGTATTTCTGAGCGCTGAAATGGTCATTTGGTGTTGTTTTCAACCACTCTGCTGCCAGTCCTACAGAAAATGAGGCACAAGAAGTGAAATGGAATGCTCAAGAACAGCAGGCAAGTCCATGCACTTATTCCAGGTCCACGCTCACACTGCCAAGCCATTCTGTAACACGTTAACTGCTAAATGCTTGTCGTGGAGGAACTGGAGGGCAAGCTAAATTAGAGAGCTCTCATACCAAATCAGAACTCAGGGTTCTCCTTTTTGCATCTGTGCAACCAACACAGAAGATCCTACGATCCCCCTTGTGCAACAGGCAGCAACAAAAGCCCTTCTCTCAGCATTGTGCATTCCAACACACACAGCAGCCCTAGAAATGTCAAATCAATATTGCCAATATTGAGGGCAAAAACCAGACACTAGCCACCATAGCTGCAAATGCTGGCTTCCTGCAAAGCCTAGATCTTGCAGTGGTTGGACTCAATGACTCCGCTGAAACTATTGCTAAGCAGCTGGCAGAGACAAGAGACATTAACTTATTGTCAATATATGCTAAGGACCACATACATTTTCTGAATTAAAGTGTGGTGGAATATAAAAATGACCTATAAATCTTCATTTTTTACTTACCTGGAGGTATAAAATCCAAAAATCACAAGCAACAGAGACCTTATTTCGTTAAACAGTCACTAAATCAGACTAGAAACTAGCCCCACAGTTAGCTCTGCCCATTTAAAATGTTCTGGGGACAAGATCTTATTAGAATGTACTCCTTTCCCCAGCTATGGCCATTAATTTATTTATTAAAGCTTTTTACTTTGGTGGCCTTTGGAGCAGATTGAACATTAGCATCATTTAGCAAGAAGCATTACTAACTCCACATCCCCCACTGCAGCACCTAGAGTTTCTCAGGTTGAGGGCTTTGAAAACGTTACTCTGGAATGAAAGTTTCTCAAAAAAGATGCAGCATGAGACAAGAAGAAAGGAGAGAAAAAGCCTCCACATCTTGGTTGAATGTGCAGTCCCTGTCTGCAGCCTCCCCCCCCTGAAGTACCTTCCTGGCATCACAGTAGCGCAGCCCGAAGGAGTGGAACTGTGGGAAGAAGGTTGGCTGGACAGCCGCGATCTGCGTGTAGAGCTCTGCTGGACGTGACATGGCAGGGGTTCCTGAAAGCAAGATCACCCTCCTGGCAGCCTGGGAAAGCAAAATGGAGCATTGTTATTATACTGCTTACAATATAAGCAGTCTGCTAAACAGTCATCCTCAGTCCTGCAAGAAAATCCTAGAGCCATTGGGCAAGCACCCAAGAGGCAGAGTACTTCACCTTTCAAAGATCCTTTCAGCCTTCAGTATATGAACACGCTCAAGGACAGTGCTTAAAATTATTATGGAGCAGGGCAAATAATGTTGTTTCTTATTCATCAGCCATATGTTGTAAGGGAAGGGGACATAAATTTTTATGACACTACTTTCTGAACTGGCATTTACCCACTAGACACATTAATACCTTATGCCTGGCTCAACATTTCATTTGGCATCAGATGTCATAGGAAAATGACACACCCTTTCAGGTACATCCTCATCACCAAAATAAATTTTCTTGTAATAAACCTGCCACAGCATGTCATAAACAGACTGTCTTCCTCAGGATTTTTGTCTTTTTAGGGGGAAGCTATGTCATGGCTTAGCAGTTTGGTCCAACCAAAAACCAGAGGACAGCAGGACCAGAAGATGCCCACCTGACAGCCCTGGTAAGTCTAGGCACAGCTGGCTGGATGGCAGAACAAGAGTTAATAAATACAAATAATGTACAATTTGTAAAAACCTGTAAAACATGTGTTGTAGAGAAGGCAGGAAGGGGTAGGGTAGGAAACCTCTATGTAAAGTTGGTGCTCCCAAAAAGTCAGGAAAAAATTACAGTGTAGCCATAGAAGCCTCCAAGATTCAATTCTACCCTCATACCTCCATTGTGATCTAATTCTATTATTAGATGAGAGCTATGAGTTTCTACTGCTGCAAATTCATATATAGTAGTTGAATTACAAATACCTCATAATTTCCTGGATGGTTTAATGCAGGTTCATTAAAATAACAAAGAGATTCTTGAGTGACATCTGTACCAACAGCTCATTCACATTGAAATGAAAAGGAAAATGAAATTCTTTTATCATTTCACTGTGATCTACCAGTCACCCAAATCTATTCAGCTATAATTCATCCACTCGCCAGCCAAATCTGGTGGAAAAAAAGAGTTCACAGATCAGCTACCGGAAATTAATTTCAGGCCTCTTTATCAGATATTTATGTACAGGTTGTAATCAAGGTGGGACTTGCCTTCTCTCTCAATCTCTATTAAACAGATCAGAAGGAAATGCAATCACCACCATAAGCATTTAAAAAAGAAGGATATTATTGAACTAAATAAAAGGAGATGTCAAACCTTTGGACGTGGCAGAAGGTGAGTTAGTTCACAGAAGACAGTGGTGCCCATGCTACTCAAAAGAAAAGATACCAGATCCCACGAGGAAACAAGGGTACAAAGCAGAAATTAGGTCAGTTTTCAGATTTCGGGTGACAGCAGAAGAAAACTGAGTAGAGACTTGACAATATTTGATACCCTGCAGAAACCTTTAAGGGACACACTGACACCATCCTGAGAAATCTGCTGAAATGCAGAGGGCAGTCCTACACGTGCAAGAAACCTCCAAATGAAACCTTTTCCTCCTGCACTAACAGAAGGCCACTGCTATGAAAAGACAACATGGATGTCATGGAATTACCAACAGCTCATTTAAAATAACTCTGGATCAAGCTAAAACAAGAAAATTTCACTGAAAACAGACCAAGGACACATTAAATAAAACACAGATAAAACTGTGTTGAAAGGTTTTATGCCATTCTCAATGGTCCTCCTCTTTAGAGGGTGCATCCCAGGAGCTACACAAGACAATGCTGATTCCCCAGGAGTCAAAACATTTGAGCTCTTTCCCCAATCCCCAAATAGATATCAAAAGAAAGAATTCAAAATTACAGATTATTTGAATTCTAAACTTTTCCATCTGCTACTGTGCACAACTTAATTTTGAACAGATAGGGTATTTAACCACTGAAAGCTCTTACCCTGTGATACATATTCTACAAACTAATAATTTTAAATTATTGAGAAATAAAAAACCAAGAACAACAACAACAACAACAACAAAAAAATCCCAACAAAACTAACAACAAAGAACTAAATCCACAAAAGCTGTGAAGAGCTCAAAGAAATTATCCCAGAAAACTGTGTAGAACATTGGTGATCTAACTTACTATCCCAAGGACTCCTTTCAGTTTCAAAACCAAAGACAGAGGGAGCCCAAGAGAAAAAAGAAGGGAAAAAAAAATCCTAGGAAAGACAAGTTTCCTAGTGCTGAAGGCTTACTTAAATTCTGGATGAGGGAAATGGCTTTGCTTCACATCTCTTTCTAATGGCAACACATTTTGAGTAGATGCCAACAGAGATTTGCTCCTGCACAGAAGTCTCTGCTTAGTTCTTGTTTCCTGCTGAACCCTCTGTGCTGTCAAGACTGAGAGCTTATCCTCTTTTTTCTGAGGGCTGTAAGAATAAAATGGAACACCTGAAAGGACGTTTTACCAGATCTGTAATCAGTTGATACATATTTCCACATAGAACATCTACAGGTAGGCATGAAATTTAGTCTTCCCCAGATGCAGTTCTCACTCTTACATCTCCTTGTGACTGTTCTTCAGCTACTTTCTTGTGCAGTTGCTTAAGAGAACTTTGACAATGACTCGACTCGTAGAGACATGCTCTGTAGCCCACATTTACTGAGTAATGTAAGACAACTGTGGCTTTGCAGCAGGACCCTTGCACACATATTACACCAGCAATAATTAATTCCACAGCTATGACAACACATACAAAAGTCTCTTTTGAAAGTCAAAGAATATTTTATGAAATGGTTTAGAGGTCAAAATGCAACACACGATTGATTTGAAAGGGAGTAGGTGAGGAGAGGGGCTATGCCACACAGAATTAATTGAACATGCAAAGACCCTCATTAACATACAATGACTGTCTCTGTATTAAATGAATTTCACAACATGAGCTCTGCCATAGCTAACAGACTGACTTACTTATTTAAATAAGTGTGGCTGGTTCTTGCTATACAATTATTTGTGTCCCTAGTTTTTGCTTACACTGTCATTTTGAACTGCTTCAAATAAAAATACCTTATCCTGTGAAGTCTAAAAATCTGAGAGTGGCCATCATATAACAATAATCTGATATGATAAAAAATTAGATAAAGGGAAAGGGCTGCAGATGTTTTGAGGAGTCTGTTTCTGTACTTGGGTAAAACAGGGCTTTTCATTTCATAAGATGATCCTACAGTGTTTTTTCCAAAAAACATAGGTTCCTTTCCCTGTTCTTAAATGGCATCTAGACAGGGAGTGTGCTGAAATAGCAATGATCAGCCACCACTGAAGCAAATTACACTGCCTCCTTATTTTGAGAAGGAAGGGAAATTGGAAGGTAAGAGCAGATTTTAAGACGCAGCTTTGAATACTCACAACTTCTCCAATTTTAAGATTAAGTTCCTTCTCTCAGCAGATGACAGCAAGCAAAGGCTTATTTACCCAAACCATATGGATTTGTAATGCCTAAAGATATCTACTATTTAATTCCCACTGGAAAGGGAGATTTTTGTGTTCCCTCCTCACCTTCTGCCATCAGCACTGACCTGTTTCCCTCTATTATTTTTAAGCATCTCTTGATTAAAACAAGCAGAAAGAGTATTAGATTCCAGCCACACAATGTATTTGGACTTCCCTAATAGAAACAAAGACCTTTAACCCTGCAAACATCAGGATGTGCATGATGCTGTTAACCTGAACAGCAGCTCAATAGGAACAATCACATTAGTAACATTACAAAAATGTTGTGCAACAAAGCACATAAGGACCACAACAAGCATAAGACTATTTTATGCCACTAGAATCTCTGATTAGATAGTATTTCCTCTGTTTCTAACCCAGTTCTTCACCAAGAAGTTACTAACATGCTTCCAAAAAAACTCATCCATGTTCCATTGGGACCTTCCCCAGTTTCCACTGCCTTGCAATACTCCATCCAAATACAGAAGAAGAAAGACCATGCAGCACTTTGGCTGGCCAAAGAATGCAGAGTTTTCTTCACTCCAGTCCCCAAGAGATCCTGCCACAGATGAGTGAAAAACTTCTGTTTTTTTGTTTCCTCTTCATCTACACCCCTGGGCTTTGCCATTTTATGGATACTGGCAGCATGTATACTCCCCCTCCAACGTTCATATCTCTGGGCCAGTCTAATCCTGAAAGGAAAAGGCCAAAATTGCTACAAAGGGTGTAATACCATGACACTTTTTGCCTCTGAAGGCAGCAGATGCAGGGCACAGGCGAAAGGAACAACCAGTATTGTCAGTATGCCCAGGAAAACTTAGTTCCCATCACAAGACTAAACAAAAACAGCAAAGTGGCAAGTAGGTCTTATTACTGATTGACACAGCTCTGGATTAGAACAAGCAACAGGCCTGAAAATAGTGGCTCAACCAAAGCCCAACAGCATGAGGCTATTCACACTCTGATGTGTGTGGAAACAAAAGAAAAGGACCACTTTGAACACAGGAACTTCTAACCCTCTGGAGTATCGTGAGAGATGCTGAAGGTGTGGGACAGATCTCACACAGCTGCTGGCACAGACTGGCCAGTGCAAAAGCAGGAATTTTGCCACATGCCAAAACAAAGAACTGTTGTTCTTTTAATCCATCTGCCTCCATAATTTTGCTGGGATGCATAAAGACTGTGTGCAAACTCTGCTTCATACACCTACATGGAACCAGGTGGCATTCTCCCCCATGTACAGGTCTGCACACCCACAAGTTTACACATCCACTGGGAATGTGAAGGGAATAAGAAATCTGGCCTTAAAATTTTGCTGCTACAATTTTAGCTTACAATTACATAAACAGTGAGATAAGGTAAGTTCCTCTCAGAGTTTTGTCCAAACAATAAATTGGGCACAACACTTCTAAATAGTTACTCTGAAACAGCAAACATTGTCATTGCATATATCCAGCCATTATAAAAGTCAGCAAAAAGTCTTTCTGGTCCCACCTTGCACTGTCACAAGCAAAATGTTCCTAGATCTCTGTCAGGGCAGTGTCTAAGTATGTCACAAAAGACAACAAATACCACACAGAATGAACAATGCACACACAGAGTTTGTGTGTTTTTTTTAATATTAAAAAATCTTTAGAAGTTCCCAACTGACAAACTTAGGCTACATGCTTAATATACAGTTCTGCCTGATAATTCCATACCACAGCTGCTGCTCTGCAATATATACAAGAGAGCAGGAAAAGATGAATTATTACTGAGTGGCTAAAAATACCACTTTATTTTGAAAACTGGTCAATGTCAGATATTACACCTACGATGAGGCTCTAAATGCTGCAACTGGTTTAAACATTTCAGAGGTGGAGATTCAGCTTTCTTGTCTAACAAGGCAGATTAAAAATTAGTATCCAAAGTAATGGTTATTAGGAATGTATTTATTTAATCTGACTATTATGCAGTTCTGTCTTAACACACGTAACAATTTTTGTATTTTTCTTACTATTAAAATGGAGAAGTCACAGGTCAGGTTCTATCAAGATAAAAAGAAGACATTAAGTAAGGATGGAAGTGACAGAAGCATTTCAAGCTCAAACATTTAAATTTGGATCTGTCCAGTGTCATTATGGAGTTGTAAATCTTTGTAGCACCTAAGGGACAAAGGATTGCATTTGTGATGTGTTTTTCTTTCTTTTCTGTCCCCAAAAGTAAGTTCAAGGCTAAGCTTTCATGCTTCAGGATGTTGGGAACCTTGTAGGAAATACAAGCAACTATAGCAATTTCAGAAATTTTAAAGTAGCAACGTTAAGAACAGCTGGAAGTGGTAATGCTTAAAAGCTAGAACAAGGCACATGAAGGCTCTAGGAGCTCTGGTTACAGCACTGCCATGGCTCTACACTGTGACCTGAAGGAAGGGACTGAGGTGCTAAAAGCAGTGTATCTATCAAGGACTTCCCCACTGATAGATTTATTTTGTCTCTAAGAGCCCCACTACTGCTCTAATCCTTTTAACATAAAGCAGGCAAGAGCATAATATTATCTTCAGCAGTGTATTTATCTATGCCTCTTATTCAATGGTCTCAAATAATCATGTAAAATACTCCCGTTTTTACCCCACTGAGTATTTACTATAAGGATGATAGAGTGCAGTGGTTACATCCAGCATTCGAGTGCTGAAAACCCCTATTTTGGCAGTTCTGCCAAATATGAAAGCATTACTGTGATGTCAGTAGTGAACAGCATCACTCACAAGTAGTTCAAGAAAAAGCTGCCAAAGGGGCTATTTTTAGAGCAAAATGGCTCTGATGGAAAGCAAGAAGGGCAGAAGAGTGGCTATTAAAGCAAATACTTGCTTTAGAAGGTATAGACTGCAAGCAGGAGAATAAAATTTATCTGAAATATCTAACACAAAACATCTGGTACTGTATGCTGTTTGCAGGTGAGATAATGCCTGATATGAACATGAAACTCTTAATGCTTTCAGAAGACAAACTTAGTTTCAGAAGCACCAGTTTTCAAATCTTTAGGACCAGTGATGTGACAGAGTAAAACTATAAATTCTTGTTAAGCTCATACAGGCAATTAACCTCCACTTAACAGCTACCATATTTCACTCTCGTATCTTGCAGGCTGCAAATACTTTTGACAAGCTGATGCTCCAACTAGGAAAGAATTAGACTGCTTTTCAAGTATTTTACAATGAGATAAATTTGTTGTTTTCCACCATTTTCAGCTATTTCACCCTTATTGTTGCACTTCAAACTGCTCATGAAATAGGACCTCCTGCTTAAGTTTTCAAACATCAAAAGCCTGAAGTGAGTTGAAAGGCATGAGAAGACAAGAGCCAAGCCTTTAAAGACAGCAACAAAGTTACCCAAAAGCAACCACCTTCAGCTTGCCATTAAGAATCTTACATATGATAGTTCCTATAAAGCCATCACAGATCAAATCTTTTTATACCCACTTTCTGAACAGGAAACCATCTGTTGTTCTAACATACAGACTTGTCAATGCCCTGAAACTACTCATAACTTTAATCTGCTGTAAACTACCAGGGAGTTTGATTCTTTGATCCCAGGACAACAGACATACATTTAAATTTATGTTTCTGTGGGCCTCTTGTCTTGGTAACCTCACATTCTGCCATTTCCTACTAGTTCTGTACATTTAACCAGGAGGAATGCTCCTGAACCCCAGCCACACCTATACATTGGAAGTTTGCATTAACATGGTAGAATCCAAAACCAAAGCCAAGGAATGGACCTAGGTAATGCTATTTTGATATACAGCAGGGATTTGTGTGCCAAGAAATAACTGATAATAATTATTTTCATTAAACAAGCTACAATGACACTACTATATTCTTTCTACTCTTCCTGAATACATTCAGTAAATTTTGACATGACTTTTTTCCCATTACCATAAAACTCATCCATGGCAGTACAATTACATCAAGGGAGCTTCTGGAGTTCCCTTGTTAGGTCTCACCATCTAAAATTTGTATGGAAACATGTGGCTAAGCCAGATAAATAATTTTGCTCTTGGATCTACAGTGTTATCTGGATTTCCACTTGCACAACAGAATTCAGCTGCTGGCTCCTAAACCTGGTAAATGGAGCAACACTGAGCTGCTGAAGGCTTGGCACCCAGCATACACACCTTGAGAAGAGGCATGGCAGCTCGGCATCTTGCAGTTCTTATGTTCTTGAGGTAATGAGATTCATCCTGAAACAAAACAAGCATGAAAGTGAGGACAGTTCTGATCCAAAGTCCAATGGTGGCAGGCTACAGAACAAACCCCCAGTATCTAATATTACAAGCCTATGCTCTTGGAGGATATCTGAAACACTGGGACAGTCACATCAAATTCTAAATGAAGAGACACCGTGGAGAGTAGCAGGTTTCCTACACTCACCCCTGCAGCTGCAAGCAAATGGAACAAAAATCAAAACTTGAAGCCATAAATCTCAAATGACTGCAAACAAGCAAGCAGAGGGGGCTGGAGAGGGAAAGAGAAACATTATTTCCAGCACCAATACTCATTTGTCCCAGTGTGCCCCTTAAATGCAGCAAACCCAGGAGGCCTATACAGTGCCACTTCCCTAAATAAGGGGTTAATGAAAACAATAAGGAAAGAAAGAAATCTAATTAGGATCCAACTGTTCTGCTGATCAGGCTCACCAGGTGGATAATAACCTCCTACCTGAGACATCACCCCTAAACAGGTTTCATTTCTACTGCTGTGGCAAGGCAGAACTTTGACACAAAAAGTAATCAACACCCTCAAAAGGTACATTCTCATCTTTCCATGTGTGGATGAGCAAGTAACTGTGCATGCAAAGCCAATACAACTGCTTAGCCTCACAGGCACAGCCTTGTCCCTTCCTGATAAACAAGTAAGGTACAATAATGTTTCCAGCCACCTAAACAACACTGGGAGAAAAAGAAGGGAAGCTCAGCACTCAGTAGGATTACTGTCATCTGTAACAACATATACAGGTTCTAAATTTCAACATATAAATACACAGAAAGAACATCTGCCAAGTAAAAGCTAGTAAAAGGTTCCAGTAGCTCCAGAGCCCAAGTACCTTTACTCCAAGCACCAACATATGAAAGTACACAATATGAATTTCTACCCTGATAGAATTCCTTGTCAGAGAAGAAAATAAAAATAAATAAATGCAAAAAAATCACTTCTCCCATGAGTAATCTCCAAAGAACTCCATCTATTCTCACATTCCCATCTAATAGTGAGAAACAATAGGATTATTTATGTTCCAATTGTCATTTCTCAGGGACAGGTACATGTGTGCTGACAGCTAGACTGAGAACATCAAACACTTGGAAGTAAGCTACATAGGCTCTTTAGGTCTCTATTGATCCAAGCTGCATTTGAAACACTAGATGCTTTGAATTTTAACAACTGAAATATAGAAAAATGCCTTTTACCATGGCTCTGTAAAAGGTTAAAAATGGATTTTGAAGTCACTTACAAAAGAAATTACACAAGTTATCAAAGGCAGCTTAATAGAGATTGTCAGTGAAACATAAGCAAACAGAGATATTTTTTGATGCTTTACCCACTTACTTTATGTTGAGAGGCTACCTACTTTACTAGATAAACACAGGAATTAAACTCTGAAACTTTTTGAGCTAACTAGCAGAGAAACCACCTGCTTCTTCTCATGAGAAGAGCTATGATTACAGTCACAATTACAAAATAGTTTCATCCCTAAAAATGGTTCACTTCAATTGTCTGCTGTGCACTACAAGTTACCGCATTTGCAGTTTACAATTAACTTAAAAATTTTAGTGTATCACTTACAATAATAACTACTTGGAAAGTGCTTGTAAGTTTCTTGCCCATCTTGCTGAGGAGGTCAAAGCTGATGATGTTGATCAAGCTTCCTGTGAGATTGTCCTTGCCAGTTACTATGACATTGGTGCTATCTGGAGTCAAGGATGGAAGCCACCTGTGAAATGCCTGGAGGAGGAGGAAAATGATTAATTGCATTCAGGTGCCTCTGTCCTTTGTCAGGATCCCAAAGCACTTCAGAGCATCTTGATGAATGCTTAGAATATGTAGCCACCCCACCTGCCACTAGACATCAGCTAGAAGCACAATAAGGGTAAGAAGCCCTCCCAAAGCAACAACCCTAGTAATGGGACAAACAAGAGAACTCAAGCTACAGGCCACATCTTCCCTGCCATGGGCAGGGACACCTTCCACTAGACCAGGTTGCTCACAGCCCCATCCAACCTGGCCCTGAACACTGCCAGGGATGGGGAGCCACAGCTTCTCTGGGCAACCTGTGCCAGTGTCCTTTGCTTGTCTCCTCTGCAGTAAGAGTATGGCTTGCTGCTATTTTTGCTATTTTCTCCTCTTTCTGGTCAAATTGTCCACCTTCATTTGAGCCAATTCCAGAAAATATGGTTTAATACACTAAAAAATTTCTAAGCCATGCTTTATCTGAAGTCATGACCTCCATTTTATCTGACATTATGGCACCAGTTGTCTTTCCAATGATACCCATTTTGTCTTCCCTACTCTTAGAAACTATTTCTACATCACAGAAGAGAGATACTTCATCTAGCCTTCAGCAAGCTTGTTGGGTACCAAAAGCAGTGTAACAAACAAAACTCTTGTACTGGCTCATTTTAATGCCCTCTACAACTACCTTAAAGGACTCTGGAGTAAGGTGGGGGTTGGTCTCTTCTCCCAAGTAACAAGCAATAGAACAAGAGGAAATGACCAAGTTCAAGGGGAGGTCCAGATTGGGTAGCAGGAATATATTCCTCACTGAAAGGGATGTCAAGCACTGGATCAGTAATTTTAGCAGTAGTAGAAATGTGCATAACCTCCTGGTAGTATTACCTGCTATACTCAGATCCAGAGAACAAAGTCACCACTACTGGCAGGAAAAATTTAGTTATTCCACTCAACAGGAAACCTCAGCCTATGTAATATAAGGACTTCTAAGCAGTAAGGATCTCTGAAGTAAAAATGCTTACTGCACTTACTGTACTGAGTACAACTCATCCAGACCAATAAAAACTCTTCCACTACCTCTCCTTCTTAAAAAGTCTACAAAAAGATCAAAACCAACAAGCCAAACAAAATGAAAATATTGAGTTGAGAACACACCAGCTGCTCTATGACAACAGCTGAAGTGCATGTGGTGATAGTGATTCAAATCAACCTCTTGAAATGCTCCACACACCAGAGCAAGATATCCTCCCCCAACCCCATCTGTTAGCTAGTGAACACCCACCATTTCCCTTGTAATTGTGTCCTCAACAACACCAACTTCTCCTCAGCATTTAAGTTCTGCTGATGTTGCTCTGCAGAGAACTGGTTAGGGCCTTAGCAATCAAGATCTGCTCCTTACAGAATGTATCCAAGGAGCAATCATGAGAAATGGAACCTGTGTCTTCACTTCTAGAAAGTCCCCAAGCATCATTGCTCTGTTCAGTAACCACACACAGCAGCCCAAGAGGTTAAATGAGATCTTCTCATATTTATCAGTTTATGAGAAATAATTAGCTATCTTTCATCATTTACTGTAAGCAACACACCAAAATGGGCCAACAAGCAGGCAAGGTTAGATCCCAACCATGAAAATATTTGGCTGATGCTAAGCCAAAATTTAGACAAAGTTGGTAGCAGTGAAAAAGGATCTGGCAGCTTCGAACTGCGCTGCCCTCTCTTTTTAATAAACACAACTAATTCACACAGTAAAAGTGATCCTTTATTTCTCACTTGTTGCTGACCTTTGTCCAAAAGTGCTTTGAAGCTGCCCTGACCATTAATTATTTAAGTTTCAATGCTGAACTCCAAATGCACATGGCTGCATTACTTCTCACCCAAGAGTACCCTGCATGTTCCTACTAGCTTCCTATGGTACCTTGAATATAAAGGCACTCTATGTCCTGAGCCCAGAAAGCCAAATTAAAATGCTGATAATTCAGACAATTTCTGACCATTCAGCTCTGGAGACACCACAAAAGCTTCTTCCATGACAGTAAAATACATCTGTGCAAGAACAAACTGAGTAAATTACAGACCATAATAAACTCCACCTTCTTCCACTTTCTGTGACATGCTTTCCTATGACATGCATCCTTCACATACCTGCAAAGCAGCACAGATTATTCTACAGCAAATGCCCTAACAAAATATCTCTCACAACAGCCTCTTGGGGAGTTGGGAACAGGGCAAGGAAGAGGAAATCTAGCACTCATGAGAAAAAAAAAAATCAAACCCAAAAAAGAACAAAACCTCATCTCTTAAAGCAGATGTTGGAGTTTAACTGCAGGTGCCCAGCACTTCAGGAGACCAAGCACCAAATTGTTCCCAGTAGGTATCATGCCCCCAGAAACTATGGATTCAGGTTAGGTATTGACCAGAGGTCAAAGATTCTTCGAAATATCAAATATGATGATAATCAATCCCTTTTTCAGTAAAGAATATTTCTTTTCCTATCACCCAACATTTTGTTACACTACTGGACATGAAAATACAAGCCAAGATGCTGCAACAACCTCGTTATAGCACAAAAACAGCAAATCACAACCAATATACTTCTCATCATTGCAACATTCCAGGGAAAGCTAAACTCCCACCCTCTCCTGATCAGGCATGAAATTAGTCACCTAAAACCTTGGCTCATCTTTTCCTCACACAGTGAACATTTCACTAGCCCTGAGGCCACCAAACAGCCTCAGTATACAAGACTGGAGAGCGATTTATTTCAAGATCTAATTCCCAAGCATACAAGGTTTCTTTGGCTTCTGATCAAAATTAATGAAGGACTCAGAGGAATCAGCAGAATACAGTGGACAGGCCAAAAGATGTATTATGACAAACACCTCATGTTGATAACAGGGCCTCTTGAATAGAGCAGAGAATCCCTGCATCTGGGTTTCTATTCCAGCCAAGGACTAGGCAAAAGCTGCTATGAAGGCCTTTAATACAAGAGACAATTGCTTGAATGCAACTATTGTCTTTGACACTGTTGGGTAAAACGCCCCCTTGGAGCCAGCTGACTTGCAGGAACAAAGTTAACATAGGGTCAGTGGTGATATTTTCTCTAGATTTCCCTCTTTCCAACAGAACAGCTGGACACAGAAAGAAAATTGGCCAAAAGAAGAAAACAGACATATATCACAGAGTTAATGCCAAGCATTAACACTCAAGCTTGTAAATGAGTAAAAATTTTTGTTCCTTCCACTTAGCATAACTTCCATAAATTTTAGCTTGTACAGAATGCAACACAGCATAAGCATCACACATGCCCTCTATTGGCCACCTGCACATGCTCAAGCTCACAGTACCTCTGCCCACGTAAACCTCACAGAAGAAGGAGTCACCACGAGCAAGGGCCATTCCTGTTGGTAATAGGCAGCAATGCAGATGGCCTGGATGGTCTTGCCCAAGCCCATGTCATCCGCAAGAAGTAAGCGTCCATTTCTTAAAATTGCAAAACTAGGACAAAGAGAGAGGAAATGTAAGTAAAAGTCAATAAATGACTTACTATCTGTCCAGGAAGCCAAGATGAGCACAACTCATCACCCAGCCTATCATGTAGATCACCTTGAAGTGATGTGGGTTCTTCAATAAACCTGGATCTTCTTCACTTTAACATAAGAGAGCAGCTCTCATAAATATCTCAAAGTTTGGAAGCTCCTGAACAGAGTGGTTCTGCCCAGTCCTCAAAGACTTTGATTTCATATGAGGAGTAGTCTAAAGAACTTAAAAGTAATTAAAGCATGTTCTTTGTATGATATCACTCACATTCTGTTCCATAGTCCATCCTGGCTGAGCTAGGAAAATATTATTGGCAACAATACCATTTTAACACCAGTAAGAACAGACTTGCCTGGACTGCATCTTGAAGTCAATAACTAATGACCATATATGATAGAGACAGGGAGATGTAAAAGTTTATCTCTATGTCCAATCAGTAATTTTAAATCTTTCAGGGCCTGGGCCCCATTTCCTAGCACTTTCCCATGCGTAGTTAATACTTAAAACAACAACAACAAAACACTTGAGAAAAAAAAAATGACCTTACAAAATAAAAAAATCATATGACAATTAGGCACATACTGAATCACAAGACAGATATCAGAGATGTATCATTTGAAGACTTTTATAAGACTAGCAAAATTGCTACTTTCCTCCTGACTCATGATGAAGAATCCTAGCTGGAAACAGATGTGTCACTCAAAAAAAAAAAAAAACAACAAAACACAAAAAACCAAAACTCCACAAAACCCCCCCATACCATACCAAACAATCAAGAGCCCATAGTGCCAGTGTAACAGTTCAGGACTCTGGAGAAATGTGGAGCCCTCTCTGCAAGAGAATGCAGCCTGGGCACCAATATAAAGTACAAAATTCTAAGCAGGGACTGGGTCTTAGCAGCATGCAAAAAGGACATACTTCACACCTTCCCGCTGAAAGGGCATGAGACTTGTCACAATTTTGGAGTCCACTACTGAAAGGTCAGCATCAGGAACTTCTGTCTGGGATGTAGATCTCTCTATTTGAGCAGCAAAGGTCTGTACTACTGCCTCAGGCAGTGGCTCCACTTCTACTGACACAAGGCTCTGCAACACTTCCACTGCAAAGAACAGAGTAGTTTATTATCAGAAGGGGCAACATACACACAACTTACATTATCGATGCCAGGGCACAACTGTTGACCTTATCAACAATATCATTTCTTGTCCTGAAACAGCTCAAGAAAACACTGCATCATGCACAGGTGTTTGCCTGGCCTCTTCCCTAAAGTTTATTTCAGAACCACATGATGAATCACATCTCCTCCCCTTGTATTTAGACTTGGTTATAAAAAACCTGAGAGTCTGATGCCATCATTCAGAGATGATTGCTACTAGCACAGCTGAAGCTGGATTATTCATGCTGGGGGCATTTTAGGGCACATTTTGCTCACAAATAAAAGCTTGGATTTGAACAAAAGAGCCTCTGAAGCCCAGAAGATAGGGGCATCTTTACCTTGACTTTAAACTCCTCTGAGGCATTAAACTCCTCTGAGGTCTCCACCATCGCCGAGTGATCAGGAGTGACCCCAGACACAATGACCTACAGAATAACATCTCCAACTTTGAAAATTCTTGTCACCTCCTGTTCCCCCAAATCACTCAGGTTTGGCTGTCTCCACTTTACCATAAACAAGCTTACTATGTTTGGATAAGAAAACAGGAAGCACCTCAAGACTGAGACACTGCTCCTTACCACCATCAGCAGCACTCTGTCAGACATCATTCAGGGATGTGGTACCAACAGCTACTCCCTGCTCAACTGGTGTCTGCTGCTATTCTTCTGGACAGAAGCAGCTTGTGGGACAGAACCAGCTCACAGGCAGCCACTTGAGTCCCTCACCACTACTTTTGTTTCACCCGTGAAGCCCCTCAACTTCACCTGCAGCATAAAACCTTACCAGTCAAACTAAAGTGATTCCCAGCCCTCAGTAATGACAGGGATATACTAGGGATATACTATAGAGTCCAATGGAGGGCTACAAGGATGATCAAGGGACTGGAACAGATCTTATGATGAAAGGCTGAGACCTGACATTTAGTCTGGAGTAGACTGAGAATGGATCTTATTAATGTTTACAAATGCCTGAAGGGTGGGTGTCAAGAAGAGGGGGCCAATCTCTTTTCAGTGGCGCCCTGGGATAGGGCGAGGGGCAACTGACACAAACTGGAACACAGGAGGTTCCACTTCAACATGAGGAATACTATAAGGGTGACAGAGAGCTGGAACAGGCTGCCCATGGAGGTGGTTTTGGGGTCTCCCTCTCTCAAGACTTTGAAGACCTGTCTGGATACATTTCTGTGTGACCTGCCCTAGGTGATCCTGCTTCAGCAGGGGGGTTGGACTCATGATTTCCAGGGGTCCCTTCCAACCCCTAACATTCTAGGAGTCTATGATTATGCTAAGACCCCCGGGGCCTTCATCTTTTTAACCCATGCATCACAACAAACAAAGTGGCTGGGCAGTGGCCCTCCTACACAACCTTATTTCAGTCCCCTCCAGGAACCTCCCTGTTTCATCCCAAAAAGGCAGATGAGTTTCTTTCGAATCCAACACTTAATTTATATGAAAAAAAATGTAGTTTAAAACACACAGCAAACTGGGATAAGGAAAACATTTTAAATAATCAGGTTTTTACCAATCCTTTATTGCAGGAGACAACTTGTATTTTTATTTTATGGTTGGTTTGCATATGAAGTCAGGAAAACATCAAACAATTCTGTTTGCAAAAATAACTGAAATAAGAACTCACTTTACCAGCAGTAAGTGAACCTCCAGAATTCAATTAGGTATTCTTATTTCAGTTATCTCCAGGAGGAAAGCAGAAGGATGGACCCCTGCCATATGAAGGGGGAAAGCAATTTCAAGAAATATACATATAAAAAGATTTCCATTTGTGGTTGGGAAATGACCAAACTTTCTAAACTCTCCAGTTTAATTCATACTTCTTCAATAGCAGGAACTCTCTCCACCTGAAGTACAGCACAAGCTTGTTATTACACTCACAAACTGAGCTATGTGTTAGGATAATTGCTACAATTTGCTCACTGATAATTCTGTTGCTATTGTTCTGTACATGAGCTGGGAAAATGATTAAGATATATCTGACACCAGCATGATTCATCCAACAGACATTTTTTACTGAAGTGACCTTTATAGAAAGATGACTGAGCAACTAGGCAAAGAGACATTAACCTCTACAAATAGTTTCCAGCTAATAGATATCTCTGCTGGAAATGGCAACCAGCCTTTTAAATTTCTTTTTTTTTTTTTTTAATTTTATTTTGACATAGGTAAGGGAATAGGCACAAAGCAAATGCTGGTCCTCAATAAGGCATATGCTAGAAGCCTCAAATGCCCTCACAAATTACACCCCGCAAGAACATTTACAATTTTTTTTTTCCTTTCCTCAAATTTGTGGTATTCTAGATAATTCATGTGATGTACACAACTGGAGCCAGTAAGGCTGAGAGTGACAGACTGGGACATGTTTGCTCAGGCTGCCTAGCATACACTACAGGATCAAGCCCTTTACACATACAAAAAGACCCTTTTAGCAAGCTGTGTGAGATCACCACCTCTCACTGAAATCAGGGGCTGTCAGCATCCTAATCCTGGAGTTTCATAATAGACTCCACCAAGATACACTCACTTGTTTTCAAGATCTGGCATCCTTACAAGGCCCCACATCGTGGCTTTCAGCCCTACAACCACTAATAATGTTATTCAGACATGCCTCATAGGAGCATGTAGATACTCAATTATTAAACAAGCTTTAGTATACCATGGAAGAAGGAGCCCATGCTGGAAAAAAAACCTACTCCGATCAACAGCATTTCAGCTCTGAAACACTCAGTCACATTTTCTAAGGCTGTGTGTAGAACAACACCCTGCTTATTATCTTTCTGAAGCCTACCCCAATCAAATTCCACAGCCATGTACCCTTACATGAATACCAAGGCAAACACAGCAGGCCAACAAGGATGATAAATAATAATTATAATACTTAGGACTTGAGAAATGCTATTCATCCTAGAGCACTCTGCAAACTTAACATAAAACACGAAGAAGCAGATGTGCTAGGAGCATGCTGCTGATACTGGATTATTCTGCAAAGTGACATCAATTTTTAGGAAAAAACAACAAAAGAAACCATAGTTCTACATTTCAGTTCAGGAAGTCACATTTTCACCAGCATTACACAGATGCATAAAGTCAGGAGTTTACTGGTCAACTTCTACCAAGGAGCAAACATTGTAATAATGTAATAATCTAGCACTGTGTGCTAGATTCCACTTGCAAGGGAAAATATGCTATCTTGAGGATGTTTTTGCTAAACTCTCTTTTAAGCATCCACCAACCAGCACTGTAATATTTTAGTAAAGTATGAAACTGTTTCAAGAAGAATGCTTCTGCTTCAAGGAGATCTGCACAATTCTGCAAGAGAAACAAGCAGCTCTTCTTGTATGCAGCAAAATCAACTCAGCTATGGAAGCAAACTGTATTCTAACCTGCCTCACACATCAACTGAAAACCTAAAAGTTGTGTGCTGCCTGCAAAGCCATCATTACCAGCAATAACACGAGGCTGAATAAAATCAGCTAGATAGCATCCAGACTAACTGTGGATGAACTGCTTGGTACAGAAATCATCAGTTGGTTTGAAAACCTAACTGTCCTGAAAAACAAAATCTACTGAGTGTGGAATGAAATAGCACAACACTACAACACTGTGCACAGTACTTAAAGAACTAGAAATATTTGTTTAGAAGTACATGTTTCTTTTCTAAGCAAGGGGTGACTGTGCCAGTTTATTAGCTGACTTCTGCTCACACAAAAGGGAGCAAGGTGTGCTGGCACTGAGGTTAAAGGGAGAGCAGCTAAAATGCATCAGTAAGACTGAATTTCTCTAAGTACAGAAAGGCTTGGCAGCCACCATGCTGACCTCTTCAAATTTGGGAAGTGGGAAAATAGGAGTCCATTCTTCTGCAACTCCTTAGTTCAAGTAGAGTTGCTGTACAGTACAAGCAATAAAAATAACTGTGATAGTAGATACATCTGTGTGCTCTAAGAAGCAGCACAGAAATTCAGTGCAGAATGTGACAAAACTGAGCTACTCTTCTGATGGGCCCCTAAGGGACTAACATGAATAACACACATTTATAAAGTTTTGATTTTGGACAAACAGTGTAAATGTCTGACAAAACAGGACACCTGCTTCCTTTTCTGACAAAACAGGACACCTTATCTCTCCCAAGTGAAAGGGCTTATCCCAAGAGAAGAAGTTAGAATTAATTTGCCTCCCCAAAAAACAGCCCCAGCCAGGAACACACAGCTACTCACTTAGTCTGGGATAGTCCTGCAGCAGGAAATTCCATTTTCTGGTGTTCATATCTGCAATAGTTACAAACACTGTCATAAGTCTCTTTTAGAATAGTAAATCCTCTGTCCATAAGAACATGACTATCCACCCATATCCTCTGCATTTCAGAAATAGTTTAAAAGAATTCTTACCTTGTCCAGCAGTCAGTTTTCCTCTGCTTGCTTTCACATTAAAAGCAGTTTAAAGAAGACTTAGAAGTATGAGATATAGAAGTGGTGGTAACACCAGAGCAAGTCACCACAGTCAGCTACCCTAATGAACCATTTTAATAGACCCATCTGCCCAAACTTTTTGGCAATCACTTTCTCTTCATTACAAAGAGGGATTAAGAATATGCTTGAGTGTTCTTCTTTATTAACCAATACATTTTGACCAGCCAGTAACACAATCACTTTCAATTGTACCATCTGTACCGTACAGATGATGGGCTTAGGAAGTCCAGAGAAAACCCACCAATTCATCAACCCTAACCCTAACCCTAACCCAAAATGTAACATGAACACCAGACTTGTCTGGCAAGCTTTTCCCCTGGATAGCACCTGCTTACAACTTCCAGGGAAGGAAGAGTGAATTCAGACAGCTGAAGACACAATGGCCTTGCCCGAAGAACAAGAGCTCCAGGATTTGTTTCCCATGTTGTCACTGACCTGCTGTGACACTGCACAGGCCACATCATCACTCTGTGTTCCAACAGAACAAGTGGGAAAAACTGATTATTTGCCATTGAAATCTGAATGTCAGCATAAAAAATGCTCTACAATTCCAATTGCCCCCAAAACATCAGTGAAACTGGTGGTAAACTCTTATCTGCTCAGCCAGTTGCAACCATTATACACCACAGTAAAGTAGGAGAAATATGAGACTATCCAGCTACATTTGATAAAGATAACTTATGTACCATCTCCGTATTTCTGGCAAACTATCAGCACATCCCACCTCACAGTAAATGAAATCATGTGAAGTCCTCCCTAAATATCACCTTGGCTAACAGGCCTGGAAGTTCTGGCACGGGGTAAAGTGGAGGACACAGGTACAGCACTACACCAGAACTACAGGAGCTCTCAAAATCTTCACCAAAGCACACCCTCTCACGCTCTTCCAGCGGGATGTGCTCTCACAGTCTCCCTCCTCTGAAGCATACGTAGCACTCCAAGAGCAACCCCAACAACATCACTAGAATAAAGCAGAGAAAAGCAGAGACTCACCATAATTTCTGGAATCCATCTGTTTGAACACTGCAATCACTTCTGCAGAATACCCAATATCAACTTCAAACCGCAAGCGAGAGATCAGCACGCACTTCCCTTTGACAAGGGCTGAGGGTTTCTTCCAATTCTTACACATCTTCAAAAGGGATTTCACATCAACTCTGCTGCCAACAAAATGAGAGCTTGATGCAAAGCCAACTACATTTTCTCCTTCCAGTGGTACCAGAATTACTGACGAAAGTTGATTTGCTGCTTCCACTAAAGAGAAAAGAATGAGATACAGAGAAAAAAATTAATCTCCAAGAACATGGGTTAATTAAAGTTACACAGGATGCTTTGGGAAGAGAAAAGCAAGAGGATGAAAAACAAATCCTTCACCTCCAAGTTCGAAAGAAATAATGATTCCCTGCTTTCACTTACAGTGAAAAAGAACACAGAGAATGATGGCCTGGAAGAGCATGCTGATGAGATATTCCACAGAGAATACAGTAGAGGCAGAGGGATTATGTGACAGTAGGTGAGCCTGTCCAGTACTGTGCCTGCACTAGACTCCCTCTCAATCAGAAATCCCAAAACTTGGCTCACTAGGCCTGCAACAGATCTGCAGAAACACAATCAGCAGTAAACTGCACAAATCCACACAGCATTTTACAGTTGCACAGACAGGGAGGGATATGGTGATCAATAGTGTACACCTGAAAAAATTGAGAAGGTGCTTCTCTGCCACCATGCCAGGGCACAGGGAGAGAAGGGACACAGCATTTTACAGCTGTCAACCTGAGACCACAGCTATCCACACGAATAAACAAAAATTCCACTTTTCCCTGTGTCTCTGCCAATCAATACCTGTACCTTGTCTTTATTATTAGAGCTGACCTGTGATGGTTATGGAACAGGAACCATTTTTTATTTTATTTTTACAGCACTAAAACAGTGACGTTCACCCACAAGACTCCAACTCATAGGCACTTCAGTAACACAACAATCCATCGACATCTCCAAAGTCAATTAGACTCAAGTACAGGGGACTACTAAGCACATTCTGCCATCATGTATTTGCAGAGAGGCAGCCTCCCCTAGACAGTAGCTGTTCAGAGTAAATTCAGGTGAATCCAGACCTTTAAGGAGGGAGCTGCACATCAGGATTTACTCTGCTTCTTTTTAAACAGTCCAGCTCACTGATACGCAACAAAAATACACAAAATTTAAGTTCAGCAGTTAAGATTTAGAAAGGGAAGGAAAAAAAAAGAAATTGACATCTTCTTCATAACCAGTTAATAAATAAAGCATTTGGATTTCATCCAACTTTACTTTAAAATAAGTGACTTCTAGAATAAACTCAAGCATCTGAGATTTCTACTGCAAGGAAAAAGTTTAAGAGCATCAAGTGATAGGAATTTTTGAAGTAGAAGACAAGGAAACCACTGATTTAGACTTTCTCCTCCCAATGCAAGCAAAAGATGTAGATGGTGCTTTGGAACTGCATAGTTAGATCTCACCTCTACAACAAAAACTGAAAGAAATTGGGAAAAAAAACAACAAACAACATATTTTACTCTTATTTCAACGACTGTTTCTAGGGTTGGCTGCATGTTTAATTTGTAGCATGAAGAAATGTAATACAGGACAACATTATTCAGAAGAACAAAATTAACAGTGGGAAGCTTTAAAATAATTGCTTCTACACTTAAGACTTCAATCGTGGCCCTTTAAAGTTAGTTCATTTTCTCCCCAATGTTGCTGCCTGATGTTGATCAGGTCTTTGCTTGTCAACAGGAACTTTCCACAGAGAACTCATATATTTGAAAGCCTTAAGGAAAAAAGCCCAATTTCTAATAACTGTCCTCTTCATTTGCAAGCTTCTTGGTGCTGAGACTCAGCTCTCATCTGTACTTGATACACTTCAAACAAACCAGCAGCATTTAAATTATAAATGTGTGGCAACCCACATGGGAAGCTAAAATACCAGCACTCAACTGTGGGTTTTTCAAAGTGCTCAACACAGGCCTAATTCTGTTCCCACTGAAATCAATAGTGATTTATCACTCACTTCAATACAATGTGCTTCTGAAAAGCTTACCTGAAGTGTTTGCCTCTATCATCTCTCAATCTTCCCAGAACAAAATGACAAGAGAAGAAAAAAAAAGATAAAATCGTACTTGTTATGCAAAAAAAGGCAAATCCATTTTGAGTCTCACTCAAAGCTCTAGAGAATTACCCTTTTTCCTTTTCCGACACTCAAAATTAATAGGGGGAAAAAGAGAAAAAGGAGATGATTAAAAAGAAAATATATGAACAAACTTAGAAATTAAGCATTAGCCAGTGCAACACACTCAGTTCTCAATACAGATTCATACGAAGCACTTGCATGGCAGATATTTTTCTATTATCAGGCTTGCTGGTCACTAGGAAATTCATCAATGCCAGAAATAGTTAAGCCTATGCCTGGCTTTTAGATTACATGAAAAACTAAGTTATTTCTAATCAACCACAAAGTGTGAAAAAAATGTTAAGAGCTAGATGCCTAAAAGATGGGCATTATGTTTGAGTAGTGCTAATTCTATTACTCCAGAGAATAAAAAAGGTAAATAATAATTATAGAAGACAAGAGGATGGGGGTGTCAAGATTTGGATTCTTCATGATTGAACAGCCCATTACTTACTGAAACTGCTGTAATCTTCCAAGCTGAAATTCCATTTTTTCATAGCAGGATCTAAAATAGGCAGAATATGAATCATTTGGGGTAGAAAAATATGGTGTAAAATGTTCAGATGAGGTAAGAGAGAATTCAGTCTACTCATGGAAACTTCAACACAGTGTATGCCCAAGTTTACAGCTACATTACACCAAAGAAGCCATAGGGCACATCAACACTGAGACAAGAAGAATGAAGCTGTCACTCACAGGGAACAGCAACATATTGGGGGAAATATAAGTAAAATATAACAAATAAAGGCACAGAGAAAAGATCAGAAGAAAAAAAAAAAAAAAAAAAAGGTGGAGACTCCACTGCTCTCAATAACCCAGCTAACAGAATTAGCTCACCAGCTCTGAACTACAGCTGAAGTGGCCCATTTTCCCACAGCAAATCATGAATAACTTCTCTTCCTTCACTCCCAAAAGACTCTGACCAGATGTCATCACCAAACTCTTAGAGCACTGTTCATAAAACAGGACTTATGATTTCTTAGCTAAATCCAAGATCAAGCTACTTATGATCACAATTTCTTTGCAATTTCAACTGTCTCTAGTTTTCCAGTCCCCCATTAACATCCCATATTCCACCCCACAACAGCTGCACTGCAAAGAGCATATAGCAAGCACAATTCCAGCTGATGCTGAAACTTCAACATAAAACAAAGAGAACAGCAAACAACCAGTACTTACCATACCTTCTACTTGGCATCTTTTTAAATACAGCAATGAGTTCAGCATCATACCCTATTTCGACCTGGAATCGATCTTCTCCATATTTCACACATTTTCCTTTTGTAACACTACTTGCTTTTTTGCAAGAGGCAGCTTCAAAGGCAGAGCCTGCACCAGCAGAGCTGGTCAGCTTCTGCATCCTGCCACTGGCCTGAGAGGCACCACCTCCCCCCTCTCTTTCTGTTGGTCTGTTTGTTTTTATCAGCACTTCTGAATCACCTGGGGGGGCACTGCTTGGTGGTGAAACATATTTCACAGCAGATCTGTTCCGACTTTGTAAATCTTTACTACCATCAGGATGCCTATTGTCAATTAATGTAGGATGAGATGGTTCTGCAGGGTTTTTGAAAGCTGAGTGGCATTTGGGCTGCTGGAATGTAGCAAGATTAATTAAAGCTTGTTGTCCATGTTCCTGATGACCAGCATCAAAGTAATGTTTATGGGAATAACTCAGAGAATTTGGGATGACTGTAGGGAACTGCTTAATGCCACTTGCTTGTTCTGAGTCCTCTGAACTATTCTTCTGTTGCCCTCCATGTGAGCCAACCATCTGCTGGTTTGCAGTGTAACAATTATCATCTTTTGGAAGAGAGCTCTTCTGCTCCACAGGACTGTTTGAATTCTGTTGGTGCTGGCTGGTAAGCCTGACATGATTGTTTTCTTTCTTCAAGTTTCCCCAATTACGTGGGCTCTGTTCTTTCACCTGAGGTCCAGCAATTCCCACTTGCCCACCTCCCTGGGCTGCTAGCCTCTCTGCTCTCCTAGCCAAAGCCTTCTGGCGATTCTCCTCAATTCTTCTCTTCTGTTCCTCTGTAAGGCCTGATGACATCTTCAGCAACACGGAATTTACCACTGATGCATCAGCTTCTTTACAGGAATAGAGACCAGCCTACCCAAAAAAAGAAAAATTCACCAGCAAAACAAGGCAAAGTTTCAACTCAGTTCCCCCCCAAAATGTTTATTGTGTTCAGAACTTAGCATTATTAATAACTGAGTATTACTGTAACTGATCCTACACAAAAACCTGGTAGTACATCAAAGCTGTCAGATCAGAGCTGAGCCAGTCTGTCAGCAAGCAGATGCTGACAACTACTGCTGAGGCTTTGCATGCCAGTCCCACATAGACAAAACACAAGGAAAAAGGAGAAGACCCCTATTCCGGTAGTTCTGAGCACTCTTCTGTGCAAAATTGATAAAATAGCTAAGCCCAGGGACACCCTGCACTGCAGAGCCAGCCCTGCAAAGGGAAATGCAGGCAAAGCTTCCAGTACTCGGGTACTGAACAGCATCTAGCAGATAAATGCCCCCCAAAGGGCAGGGGCAACTTCTTCCTTGAGAAAGGGCCACTCGCAGGTCAAGAACCTTCTGACAAAAGCGAGGCCCTGGCTCATCTCTGCTCCCAGGACAAGGCCTCACTCCCCCCACTCCCCGCCTCAGGCCTCGGGGGCGGCCCGCCTCACACACCACTCAGACACCACACTACTTCCCTCGCCACCCTGTAAGTGTGGCTCACTCCCTGCCCCGCTCCTCTCCCAGGCACCTGGCTCCCCTGACCCAAACTCCAAAATTAGTCCTCGCAAGCTGCGGTCCCCCACCATCCTCAAGGACCACCCACTACCCCACAGGGCCCCAACGCTTCCGCACCCCACAGGAGCCCACACCGCAGGCCTCGGTCCCTCCCTTTCCCTCGGCGGCTCCGCTGCATCCCACCCTGGGCTCATCCCCGGCCGAGTCGCCTTCCCCCCCCGCCACAGGCCCACACACCCACCAGCCGGCTGAGGCCCGCTACGCCGCTCAAGGGCGCGCAGCCTCACAGACTACAACTCCCGGCAGACCCCGCGGTACCGCCCGGCGGCACCCAGCAGCCGCCTTGTGCGGTATGCCGGGAAATACGTGACGGAGCGCGGTGCGCTCGGCACACTGGGAAACGTAGTCTTCCCCTGGCGACGCCATCTTAAGAACGCCGGGAGGTGGGCGGGCGGGTGGTTGGAGCCTCTGGGAGGGAGGGGGGCAATGGGGCAGTTCCCGTCACCCACGCGTGGGAGTGTCGATCAGGCCCACCTGTGGGGTGCAGGCCTCTGGCGAGAGCCGTGGGGTGAGGCTTTGCCCCAGACGGTACCTAATGCTGCACGTATGGGGCAGGGCTGCCCCGCCGGCTGCCTCTGGTCTGTGGGGCCTGGCATGCCATGGTGTGTGGTAACTATGAGAGGGCAATAAAAAATAGAGGTAGTATGTAAGGAGGGGTGAAAACAGTGTTGTCAGCTGTGAGGGAAGAATCCACCCCAGGGTGTTAGGAGCAGCAGCTGACATTGGGGCAGGGCCTGTGATCTTTGGAAAGTTCAGAAAATGAGCGGATGTCCCTGATGAATGGAGGGGGACAAATGTCGCTTAGCTACAAGAAAGGCCCGACAAGGACCCAGAAAACTACAGGTCCCTTAGTCTTACACCAGGGAAAGTAGTGAAGTGAGTCTTCCTAGAAGCTCCCAAAGCAAATCATAGAATCACAGAACTGGCTGGGTTGGAAGGGACCTCAGAGCTCATCAAGTCCAACCCTTGATCCACTCCCGCTGCAGTTCCCAGCCCATGGCACTGAGTGCCACATCCAGGCTCTTTTTAAATATCTCCAGGGATGGAGAATCCACTACTTCCCGGGGCAGCCCATTCCAATGTCTGATCACCCTCTCTGGAAAGAAATTCTCTCTAATGTCCAACCTAATGAAGCGGATGAGTGGGAAAATCCAGCACAGATTTACCGAGGGCAGAGGAACCTGATCACCTACTACAATAGGGTAACATTTTCTGTCTCCATGGGTAGATAGGTGGATATTGTTTATCTGGAGTTCAGCGAAGTGGCAGACCCTATTTCCCACACCTTCCTCCTGGACTGGCTGGTCTGTGAGATGGGTAGGTCTGTGAGATGGGTAGGACACTGGCTCACAGTCACTCATGACAAGCTGTGATCAGTGGGTTTTACTCAGGCTGGCAGCCTGTCACAAGTAGATTCCTCAGGGACTGATACTGGGCCCCGCACTGTCCAGCAAGTTGCACCAAAGAAGTCCCATCTTGATGCAAGAAAGAAACTTTTTGCAGTGAGAACAATTAATCACTGGAATAACCACCTCAGAGACATGGTAGGGTCTCTGTCAATGGAGGTTTTCAAGATACAATTGGACAGAGTGCTAGAAAATCTCATCTTAGCTCCCTTTCCCACAAAAGGTTGGACCAGGTGATCATCTGAGGTCCCTTTCACAGAATCACAGAACTATCCAGATTGGAAAGGACCTCTGAGATCATCAAGTCCAACCCTTGATCCACTACCACTGTGGTTACCAGACCATGGCATTGAGTGCCACATCAGTCTCTTCTTGAAAACATCCAGAGACGGAGAAGCCACCCCCTCCCTGGGCAGCCCATTCTAATGTCTGATCACCCTCTCTGTAAATAATTTGTTCCTAATATCCAACCTAAACCTCCCCTGGCAGAGCTTAAGTCCATGCTGTGCTATGTTTCTATGAGTCACAGAATCACCAGAGTTGGAAGGGTCCTATAGAGGTCATATAGTGCAACCCCTCTGCTAAAGCAGGATTGCCTAGAGCACATCACAGTAGCACATTGCACTAGGTGGGTTTTGAATGTATCCAGAGAGGTTCCACAACTTCTTTGGGCAGCCTGTTCCAGTGCTTTGTCACCTTCACAGTAAAGATTTTTCTCGTGTTTAGATTGGACTCCCTGTGTTCCAGCTTGTGCCCATTAACCCTTGTCCTTACACTTGCCCTTTAGATATTTAACCCATTGCTAAGGTCTCTACTCAGTTTTCTACAGTCCAGGCCAAAGAGTCGCAGATCTCTCAACCTTTCCTTGTAAGAGAGGTGCTCCAGTCCCCCAGTCATCTTTGTTGCCCTTGGTTGGACTTGGTCCAGCAGTTTCCTGTTTCTCTTGAACTGGGGGACACAGAATTGGACACAATACTCCAGACGTGGCCCCACTAGAGCAGAACAGAGGGGAAGTATTTCTTCCTAAAGCACATTTCTTCCTAAAGCACCCAAGGATACCATTGACCTTGGCCACAAGGGCACAATGCTGGCTCATGGTTAACTTATCTACCAGGACTTCAGGGTTCCTCAGGGCTGCTTTCCAGCAGGTCAGCCTCTAACCTATACTGATGCATGGGGTTGTTCTGCCCCAGATGCAAGACCTTATATTTGCCCTTGTTGAACCTCATTAGGTTTCTCTCTGTCCAATTCCTCAGCCTGTCCAGGTCACACTGGGTGGCAGCACAGCCCTCTGGTGTGCTGGCCATTCCTCCCAGTTAGGCACCATCAGTGAACTTGCTGAGGGTTTGCTCTATCCCTTCATCTGGGTGACTGCTGAACCTCACGTATAACCCTGGGGCCTCCATCTCGACCCTGAGCCATTGATCATGACCCTCTGAGCTCTGTCACTCGACCAGCTTTCAATACACCTTACTGTCCACTCATCTAACACATTTCCTGAGGTTCTAGGTGGGGATATTATGAGAAACAGTGTCAAAAGCCTTGCTGAAGTCAGCACCTTCACAATAAAGTAATCAGTCACATTTCCATCGAACTTCTGAGTAAAGGAGTCTCTCAGGGTTTTAATTGTATGTGGAACCTATTATACACATCAACCTGCTCTTCCTGGACAGCTGTGGTCCCCGTGTGCATGACCAGAGCAATACCTGGGGAGAAAGCAGAGAAAAGATCCTGGGGAGAACCATAGCCCCCTGCCATCTCTAACTTTCATTACTCTGCCCAGCATTACTTCTGCCAGGTCTGGAGCTGCCATCCCTGGTCCCAGATGCTATTTTCTTCCACCTGACAGACCCCTTAGCTGGGGACACTGAAGCCAGCTGGCTGTTTCACAGTTTATTCATTCTTCTCTCTGCTGGTTAATTAGAAAAGGTTATCCTTAAATTGCTTCCTGATTAAGCAGCAGTGGCTGCCATTAGTCAGAAGCTCGTCAGCCTGAGAAAAACAAGGCAGGCAGCAAGGACAAGGTGTGGCTTGACACAGAGCACAGCCCTGGCACTGCTGTTACCTGAGAATCACTCATGCACAGATGTGAGCACGCTATGTGCACATAGATTCTCTTAAGAAAAAGAGTAAAAGCTGAACTTCCTTCCAGATTCCAGGCCCCCTAACTGCAGAGAGGATTTGCTAGGGAAGGATGCTCAGCCCCACGGTCTCCGTTCAGATCCTCTGCCATTGCCCTTTCTTCACCTGCAAGCCAGCGACTCCAGCTGGCTACACAGCAGAGAGAAAAAAGAATGGATGAGAGACCTTTTTTTTCTCTTTTTTGTCACACTCTTAACTGCCCAAAGCTAAACCAGTTCCCAGTGTCACATATGGGAGAGAGAGAGGACATGCAGAGAATAACCCTGCAACTGCTTCCAGCCACCTTCTGCCTCCCGGCAGTCTTACAGTTTTTGAGTCTTTGTTGAGGCTTCTTACACTTTGGGAGATACGGGGAGCTTGGAAAAAGTGGAGAAAAGACCCTACCGGGGTCTGTCCCCAACTCATGAAAATTTAAGAGTGAAGCATTGTATGCAGAGAGCTCTTGGGTTGCATGGTCAGGCAGACACACAGACAGACGTTGAAGCATTTGGTCCATATGGCACAACTTCAGTGAGGCACAAGAACAGCCCAGCCATGCAGAGAACAGACCTACAAATGAGAGGCCGTTTGTGAGCAGTTTTCTGGTAGCACTCCAGGTGTCCTTTCAGTCATGACATGCTTCCAGCAGTGGCTTGGACTCACCTTCCACATACTGGGTCAGGGAGCAGAGATGGAGCATGAAAATCCTGGGAGGGTTAGCACACCCCAGCTCTGCTGCAGAGGAGATGGCTCACCTGCTTCTTAAGAAATGCTCCCATAACTGAATAAAGAGAAGGAAATGGGGTCTCAGTACTTTTCTTACCTGGATCTTTCCATCACTTGGATGGAGCTCTAAATATCCTCTCATGGGCTGGGATGACTGGTCCTGATTTACTCCCAAATGAGGACAGAACTGCCTGTGTTGTATGTCTTGTATAAGCAGCAGCTAATATCCAAAATACAAGTGACCCAAGACCCCAGAGCTATTCTGAAACCTCATGGGTTGTCCTCTGAGGGATTTTGAGTTTCACTTAGGTGGTCCTACTGTTATCGTATTGAATGTATTTTCCCCACTCCACCACCTTGCCAAAAAAACCTTAGTGGTTCTCTACATAGACAGAGTTGGCTGCCTTCATCCTGGATGTGTGGCCACCCTGCACTCTCTGCTAGGGCTGAAATTGTATGCAGAGCTCCTATATGTAGGAAGACAGCAGGTAACTGAAAATCAGTCCAGTCCTAATGGCCCTCAGATGCCCCAGCTTCTTGAAAGGTTTTGGTAGCCCACTCTCACCTCAGAGACATCACTAACAATGCCCAAATATGCCAGTCTTTGACCACCTGTGGAGAACTTGTAGTTGTACCTTCAAAAATAAGTTGATCCCTTGCTCATGAGCTTTATCATTTCATTCCCAACAAAAATTAGTCAAGTGGCTGGACTGGGGACATGCAAGTCAGCTCTTCAGTGAAGGTCTTGGGGCATGAGAATCAGAGAAAGGCCCCTGGACTGGCAGAGTTCCACCTGGTCAGAGAAACCTTTCCTTGTCGTCTGCTGGCATCTGTCCTGAATACTTTTTACAGCTCTTGCCCTCTGTAAGCTGCAGGGCTGTTCTTCCCCTGCTCTGGTTTGGGGTTCTCAGCAAGATCTAGGATTACTGGTGTGGAACCAGAGCCCTGGGCTTGGAGGGCTAAAGTCTGCTTGTGTCTGGGGGGATGCTTTCCCTGCATCCCTCCCTGTACCAGTTCTCTCTGGATTACTTCTCTGAGACAGCTGTTTCTCCCCTCTGCTTTCACTCTGCCATAAAGACAAATCAAGGACTGTGGCCTGCTGGACCCTTTGATAGCCCAGCTACTACTGCAAGTTGACTCTGAATCAGACCTTGTCCCCAAGCACCTTTGTAGCACCAGAGAAAAAAACTGGAGCTTGCTGAATCCAGCTGTTCTTAAAACTCTGATGAAAGAGGACCTGCAGAGGCTTTTCTGGGAGTTTTTCTAGCATGAGAAGATTTTGCCCCTCCTCTGACTGCCAGCTCAGTGAAGACCACTTCTTTTTCCCTTCTCTTTGGCCACCCAGTGAAAGCAAAAGTGGCCACTCTCCACTCTTTTGAAGCAGCCTCTTTTATCTACACAGCTTGCTCTCCCCTGGCATGCTGAAGCCTTCCTGCTCTTGTTTATAGTACAACCTCTCCAACAGACTGCAGGGTCTCTTTTCTGCCTTCTGTCCTTCTTGGCTGGATTCCTCTCCACAGCTCCAGTCCAGAGCAATGGTCTGCACAGCACATGGCCTCCACTTCACTGCCAGGCTGCTGCCACACTCGTGGGGCTGCTGCAAAGCTGAGCCCACTCTTGATCTTGTGTTTGTTTTTTTTTTTTTTCAGGCAATGCAGCCCAGGTGTGGAGGGGCAGTTCACTGTCACCCAGAACAAAGATGTAAAAGAGAAAAAAAACAAACCAAACCAAAACACATTCTACATTGAGATGCAAACAGTGTTTCCAGAGCTTCTGTGTAACCAGCATGTAACACAACATGAGCTGTGATCCAGCTGGGGTGAGGGTGCTAGGCAGTGGGGACTCTCCAATGTCCTATAATGTGCTAAAGATCAGAGCCCATTCCTCTGCTAAGCACAATTGTGTATTTTTTGTCCAGAACTGACAGAAGAGTACCGAGTTACATGGAAAGGCTTGTGGGCACACATAGAGATTTTAACTGCATGATCTTTATTACTTTAGGAAATAGGTAGAATAGGATAGAAATAGGTAGAACAGGGTAGAATAGGTAAAATAGGGTGGAATAGGCAGAAACCAGTCTAACAAACCAAGGTTGCATTCTCAGTTCAATTCTGGAGCTTAAATTACTGGCCTGGTTTTCAGTCTCAGAACAAGCAGCTAATCCTCTGGCCTTAGTATTGATGCCAACTTTTCAGATCCTGTTAAAGCTAGCCACAGTTCTCTGCCCTTTCTCTTCCTGGTGCGTTGGAGACCTAGAGTTATGGAGAAATCCTTTACACAGGAGCATAAGAGGTCACTGATGCTAAATAATTAACAGCCAATGTAATATTAATGTTCCTTTGACCATTAATGGAGCATCATCTCTCCTTGAGGATCTCAAAGCATACTATGGACCAAGGGGTGCTGGCAGAGCAGCTCTGGACTTCCATGGGATGCAAAGTTGGATGCCAAGGATGTTTCCAGGAGACATATCCAGGGTTGTGGCATGCCCTAGACTTTCTTAAAATCCCTGAGTTTACAGTGGGTTCTTATTCAACTGTTCACCATCCTCTGCTGTAACTTAGAAAGGACCAGCATAAGATCCCTGCTTTAATTAGGAACATGGATTTAGCATGGGACTCGCTTCTGCCTTGGTAGTCACTCAACCAATGATGCAAGAAGGTTGCTCTCACCCTAGAAAGCTGTGTGAGTGCAATGCATGGAAACCAAGCCAGAATCTGGCCATTGCAAGCAGGAGACTTAAGCACATGCTTAACTTAAGCGTGTGCTTGTACTTAAGCTTGTCAAGCCTCCTTCAAGAGCGATGATTTTCCTTTATGTTGGGAGTCTCATCTGCTACAGAAGGGGGGAATCACAAGGTGATTCCATTTTTATATTTTGTATAGCAAACTGATCAAGAAAACACTTTCTGCCAGCTGCGATATTTTGCTGCCATCTTGTCTCAGCAACTTCCACTGGACTTCTTGGGACAGCAATTATTCCACAACAGGGAATGCTCTTGGAGTGTCAGGGCAGTGTGCTGGGAAGGCATTGCTGCAGTCTGCCTGGGAAGTGCTCTGTGTCTCACTCTTAATAACAAGGGCCATAGGCAAAGGGAATGCATCTGCCTTCTGACTTAGGGGGGTATTTCCCCATTTTGATCACAGTAAAAGTTGTGACAGCCACATCCTGGGAAGCAGCCACAAAAGTTCTGCTTAAAGGATGTGACTACAGAAAGCAGATGCTCATCAAGTTAAATAAGGAATTTAATTAGCCTGCATTTTATCTTGTTTTCAGCACTATAATGACAAATTTTACCTTAATAAAATAACATTAGGGAGCAGCTCAATTCCAGTGCTTCAGGAAATGAGAAGCAATATAAGTTATAGAGGCCTCTTCCCACTGAAGAAGTAATTCTCATTCAGAAATCTGACATGATGTTAAGATAGATAATGTTTTAGCAAAATGGTCCCCTGGTATTTAGAAAGATTTACAGCTACTTTCACTTTTAAAAGGCCTAATATAGGGTGGGGAAGGACAAATAAGTGGCATGAATAGCTCAAGGGACTGGTAGTGCAATTAATATTTTTTTATTCCTGCGGTGGCACAGGCATGCAGGGCTCTCCACAGATGAATAAAAAGTTGCCCTTTCCTCAGTGGGGCTATAATTAAATGCAGATGCTATACATTGTACAACAAGCAGCAGTGAGGCGTGTTTGTCATGTGTTTGTCATGTAGTTGAATGTGTCCAAATTCAAGTAGAAACTTGCATTTAATGTAAGATATCACTCTTGTATAACATTGTGAGGGCAATTCTTGCCTCACCCTGAGAAAGGTTCATGAAGGATCCACAAAAAGTTTGGTCATATCATAGAATCATAGACTGTTAGGGGTGGTAGGGAGCTCTAGATATCATCTAGTCTGACCCCCCTGCCACAGCAGGATCACCTGGCACAGGCCACACATGAATGCATCCAGGTGGGTTTGAAAGTCTCCAGAGAAGGAGATTCCACAACCTCTCTGGACAGCCCATTCCAGTGCTCCATCACCCTCACAATAAAGAATTCTCCTCATGTTGAGGTGGAACTTCCTATGTTCTGGCTTAAACCCATTATTCCTTGTCCTATTACAGGGCACCTACAAAAAGAGATTGCCTCCTTCCTCTTGACACCCACCCCTCAGATATTTATAGACATTAATAAGATCCCCTCTCAGCCTTCTTTTCTCAAGGCTAAACAGCCTGAGTTCTCTCAGTCTTTCTTCACAGGAGAGATGTTCAAATCCCTTAACTATCCTCATAGCTCTCCATTGGTCTGTCTCCAGTAGATCCCTGTCTATCTTGAACTGTGGACCCCAGAACTCCACAGTTTTCCAAGTGTGATCTCGCCAGGTAAGAGTAGAGGGGGAGGAGAACCTCCTTAGGTCTGGTGGACACACTTTTCATTTTCACTTTTCACCCCAGGATACCATTGTCCTCTTGGCCACAAGAGCACATTGCTGACCCATGGAGAATTTAATTGCTGACCCATGGAAAATTTACTGTCCACTGGGACTCAGATCTTTCTCCATGGAGCTGTTCCTAGTAGGATGTCCCCTAATCTGTACTGTTGCCTGGTGCTACTCCTTCCCAGGTGCAGGACTATACACTTGTCCTTGTTGAGCTTCATGAGGTTCAACTTTGCCCAGCTCTCTAGCAAATCATATTGGATAGCAGCACAGCCTTCTGGTGTGTCAGCAAACCCTCCCAGCTTCCTATCATCAGCAAACTCGCTGAGGGTACACTCCGTCCCCTCATCCAGGTCTCTGATGCAGATATTGAGCAAAACCGGGCTCAGTACTGATCCCTTGGGAACACCACTGGCTACAGGCTTCCAGTTTGACTCAGTGTCACTGATCACAGCCCTCTGTGAACTGGCTCTGTTTTTGAGCCACTTATCAATTCATCTCACGGTCCAATTGTCTATCCCACATTTCTTAGTTTTGCTAGAAGGATGTTATGGGGGACCATGTCAGTAGCTGAAGTCAAGGTGTATCACATCCACTACTCTCCCTTCATGCATCCATTTGGTCATGCCTTCATAGAAGGATAACACATTAATGAAGCAAGATTTCCCCTTAGTAACTCTTTGTTGCTAATCCTTCTTTTTGTTCATGTGGCTAGAAGTGGCCTCCAGAATGAACTATTCCATAACCTTTCCAGGGATGGAGGTGAGGCTGAGTGGTCTGTAGTTGCCTGGGTCTTCCTTCTTGCCTTTTTGAAGAGTGGAGTGACACTGGCTTTCATCCAGTCCTCAGGCACCTCTCTTGTTCTCCATGAGTTTCCTAAAATTATGAGGAGTGGCTCAGCAACAACATGAGCCAGGTCTCTCAGCACACGTGGATGTGCCCCACCAGGGCCCATGGATTTGTGTGTTTTCAGTTCATCCAAGAGATTTTTAACCCAGTCCTAAATGACCTGTGGAGAGTCTTCCTCCCTCCAGTTATGCCCCCTTCCTTCAAGTGACTGGGATTACTGAGGGCTGGTCTTAGGAGTAAGGACTGAGGCAAAGAAGGCATTCAGCAACTCTGCCAAATCTGCATCTTCTGTTACCGGATCCCCCACTTCATTTAGCAGTGGACCCACTTTCCCCCTGCTCTTCTTTTTCTCATTGAGGTATTTGAAGTTCTTCTTTCATCTCCCTTGTATATAACACCTCAGACCTGTAATGTTTTGAAGGCTGCAAATATTTGGCTAAACTCAATGGTAACTTCTGGGGCTGAAGAAGATAGGAAATATTTCTGTCCAGTAAAAAGGATTACAAAACACAGGAGTAAACCCAATGAAAGATGATGAGATTTATCTTCATTATACAGGAAAAAAAGAAGTACTCATTCCATTCTGCACGGTTGTTCACTGAATCCTTTCTTTTCAGTACCATGGAACAGATCCATGGTGGTGCTAGACTAAATTCAGATGTCCACTATAAATTGCAGTTTGATCCTGGGTGACACGAAACAATATTTTTCAGTTGCTGACCATATCTTGTAACAACTCTTATTCCTGATGGTCTGTTTGACATTTTTCATCTTTCAGATTCAATAGTTCCTCCATAGCTCCTGTATTAGGAGAAAAGTCCAAGAATTGTCTGATTGGATCTCTCATCATGCGATGGAGGGTGCCCACAGAGTGCACGCCTTGAGTTTATACAGGTACATACATTTGTGTGCATACAAATATATAAATGTATTTGTGTAGCAAGACGAACCTCTCTTAGGGCACGGCGCTCCAAGGTCCAACCAGGTGTTCCAGCAGAAGCTCACAAATAGTGCTCTGAGGCTATTGCCCTCAGGGCTGACCAGCCTGGGTCGGTCCTATTGCTCCAAAAGCAACAAACCTCTCCACTGGCTTGCTCAGGAATGAGCTGAGCCTGTGCTTCAGGCCTCACCTTTTATTGGCCCCCTAATCCTGCTCATGCACAGTTAGGGCCTGCCCTAATCAGGCACAGGTGGGCTTAACACAAGCTCATGCCCACTACCTGGCAATTAGTGGCACCTGGTTGCCTCATTTCACTACATATTTGATGCTAGAGTAACTTTATGCACTCATGGTTTAATGTATTAATCTGAGATTATGCTGCTATTTCTGAGGACAGAAATTCTTCAGAAGTCATTGGTGAATTGGGAGTTTTCTACCAGTAACTTCTTGGCCTGCATGTAGTTTAAGTTGATGGGGGCTGAAAGCTATTGCTGTCTGACATTTGTTCACTTCTGTATGCGAAATGAGTTTATGATTCTTGAGCCAGGTCCTAGAAAATAGATGTTGTGCAAAAAAACAACCTTTGCTATTTAGACCCTCACTAATAACATCTAGAAAGATGGTGATGAAGATCTGCTAACTGCCATGGGGCAGCCTTGCATCAAAAGACAAAACAAAAGTATGGGTTCTGAGTGGATCTCCTCTTTTAACAGGCAACACATTCCTTTTAAAAATTATCTTGCAGGAGCTAGATTTAAGTGTGAATGTGGAAGGGTGATGTATTCTAATCCCTCTATTGCTGGAAATTTATTTTTAATTTTGAAATTTATTGACTGAGAAAATCCAAACTCAGAAGAAGCAGCTGTTTTTTCAGCAAGTCCCTTGATCTCTTCCTGTTGTCCACCTGAATTTACTGTAACACAGAGAAATCAAGCATTACCTCTGAGATCAAGCAGAATTTGGAAATGGCCACCATTTCTCTCCAGAAGAGAAGGATGGGTGGTGCTTCCCCACACGCTGAGAACACTGCTTGTTGGATGTGAAGGGCTCAGGTCTATAAGCAGTGGTGGGGATGACTTTTCTCACTTGCAGAGCTGTTTGCAGAGTTGGAGACCCAAGCCCTCCTGGACCCGATGCTGAAGCAATACACAAATCAAATCAGGATGCTGACTGTGACTGCATCATGACACAATATAGTGCTGGCAGAATTTGAGGCTAAAAGCTGTGACAATCATGTCTAGCGATGTCTAATACATCGTATGGTTGTAAAGTGACAACTGAGTCCCAGAGGACAAAGACTGACTCCTGTATGATCTGCAAACATTTTCCAGTCCACAGACAAGTTAAAGACCATATCTTGAAAATCATTTGAAGCAGCACCTGACCTTGATCTCCTAACAGCATTTCTCCTGAATTTGCACATGCTGTCAGGTTTTATTCATGGTCATGACACCATGTGGTATTAATGTTCCCTGTGGATGCAACCAACTTTTTCATAGATTTTCCAGGCTTTCATTCATTACTTAATTGGCACACAGTAATGTAAGAAATGAAGTACACTCTTATAGGGCAGTCATACTTCATACAGGCACCAAGCTGTTTGCCAGCAGAATTAAAAACAAACAGGAGAAAAATTTTCATGTGTTCCTGCTTCATTCTCAATTTCATTAACAAAGCTGCTTTATTGCCAAGTAGTGATCCCACTACCTGGGCTTTGTCCAGCTTGAGAACTTATTAGTGCACGTTTGAGGGAAGAGGGAAAGAAGGAGAGAACACAGCTTGTATAAATCAGATTAAAGTATTGATAGCTCCTAAGCAATGCTTATTCCAGGAACAAGCTCACTATGTGATAATACCACTGCTATAAAAGAACTGCATTTTGAAAGCGTGCCACTTTGCAAATACCTGATGGCTCATGAGTTCTTGCAGCTTAGTTCCTAAAAGAGAAAACAGGATTGCTGGGAAAGTTAAATACACTAGATGGAGATTATCCATATGATTTAATATGTGAGAGACTTAACAGCCTCTGGACCTTGCTTTGGCTGCAGTTGATGGTTCAGAGCCATCTTGGAGCAGAGAAGAGGAGAAATTGTTACAGCTGGTACAGACTAAATGAAAAAATCAGGGACTTGATCCAGGCCTAGTTAGCAAAGAACTCTACCATGCTGCAGTTAGCCTTGGTGTGCACATTGAGTGGGAAGGGCATGGTTAATTGCAAACCTAGAAGAACAAACTCCTGTCTCTCCTTGCAGGACATCAGGACCATAAAATATTAATAGTGTGTGTTAAGATTCCCCCTCTTTGCCTGATTCACAGATGATGTGCATCTGTCTCTGCTTTCAGCCAGAGTTCATCTCAAGATGAAGACACTGGGACGCTGGTGCTTTTTGCTTGGGAGCCCTCGATGCACCCGGGACCAGGGCAGCTTTGCCCCTCGTGTTGAGTCTGGGCTTGGCAGATGGCTCCAGCTTCCTGACTGCCACCCTGGTATCTTGCTTCAGCAATAAGAAACCCTGCATTATTTTTATTTGATACATTAGTCTCTTTTTTTTTTTTTTTTTTTTTTTTTTTTTTCCCCACAAAGCAGAACATGAGCAAAGGGTTGGAGGCAATGTGAGATGACTGGAGGAGTGATGGATAACAGGGTAGTGGGTAGAAAAGAGGAAAGCTGCAGCTGCAAGCAGAGGTCTTCAGTGGCTCTCTCAGTAAGTATCCCATCCACTTGCCTGTCCCTCTTTTGCACACACACACACACGCACAGGGAGTTGAGCAGTGGCAGACTGGGAAAGAAAATAAGTAAATAAAAGTGTCACAAGGGTAGACTCATTTGCACTTGGTCTCCTCTCATCTCTCTGCATATGTCTGCTGGTATGTAAAGATCATACAACCAAGAGACATAGCACTGACTTGGAAAATTTATACCACTGAGCATAAAAGTAAATGAAAAAGAAAATTGTAGGAAGGGCATGACTAAGGAAGAGAACAAAAGGAGATTAATTTTTTTCCTTTGTACATGAAGGTTTTGTTGGGACAATTTCATGGAAGCACATATTGCCAGTGCCACTGCAGGAGCAGCTCTGACTCAGAGAAAATAGACTGGATGGGAGCTTGCTTGTGCTGAGATCCCTCATGTTCTTGATCCTTACCTGCCTAAATCAGGGTTCCCCAAATGGCATCAGAGCCAGACAGAGGTGAGTCCAGCAGCAGAGTCCCAATATATGATGGCTTCAAACAAGAGATATCATCTTCATCTGCAAGCTCCCCTGATAAAACATGTCCAAACTACATCAGGGAGGGCAGGAAGAAGATATATATCAGCATAGTTTCAGCTGATTTTCCTGCAATTTTCCAGTTGTCCAGTAAGCTGCCACGTCCAGAGGAAACTCTTCCCCTCTGTGTAGTTTCACCATGTAACTGAAAAAGCAGCACCCAAGGATGAGATTGTTGGTCTGACTGCTGTGGCTTTGCCTGGCTGACCAGGGCTTCAGCCATGAGCTTCAGTTGGCATGTGTCAGCACCCACTCCTCATCCTCATACTGTACATAAGCATGGTCATTCCTGCAGCCCTGACAGCTTGTGATCTTCTTCTGGCTCCCATCAGACCCAGGCCTATTCCCAGAGTCACCATGAGTAGTGTAACACCATGCCCTGCAGGTGACAAAAGCTGGTCCTGCACTGGGCTAACCCCACCTTGCCCTATGCTCCCCATGACTTGTCCACGGTGCTGGGATAGGGTGGTGGTTGGGATTAGGGGAAACAGAGGCCACCAGTTTTGCTGGTGGGGTCGCCACAAGCTTGAATGCACATCCCTGCTCCTCCAGGGGCAGGTGGGGAGGATTTGGGACACCGTGGTGCTGGCTCTCCTGGCCTCCATGCCTAGCATAGGACCCATCCAGGACCACAGTCAAGTTCAGGGGTGGGATGAGGTCCAAATGTGGCCTGTGTCTTATGTGTGGAAATCTTTTTTAGAACATGCTGGAAATTTTTTTCCTAAGGCACTATATCCTCCAGGGCATCCTTTCCTCCTTCTCATTGCTAGTTTCTACACAAATGTAGGATCTTTGGTGCTTAGTCATTCCACTAGTCCTGCTGTTTATTGCCTCCGACGGGCATAATTCTCTGCTCAGGAGACCTTTGCGAGTTGCTGTGGAGGAGCTGTAGGCTGTTGTCATTCCATTTCCAGGGGGCAATAAACAGTAGCAGTCAAACTTCCATGGAGCAAAGACTGTGAGATTATTCAGTCTTAAAGAGAGGGAAGAAAAACAGATACATATTGCGTGTGTGCTCATTTGCACATCACACAAGGATGTGCAAATTCTTCTCAGAACAGAGTCTTGCTATGAGGTAGAATACATCCCCACTTAATTTTTGGCTGATGACTCAAATGAGGGAATTCTCTTGCCTGTGCCTCTGTTTTCCTATGTAAATCAAAGGACTTGTAGCTCTTCCTGTCTAGCTGAAGTGCTTTCAGAACCAGGTCAGGAAGGCAAGAAGTGTTTCCCAGGGTTAATGGCTGGTGGGTTTTTCCCTCCTCTTGAATGAGAGGAAGATCTAGAGAAACCACATTAGTCTTAAGATGGAAAGGGCTGGAATTAGAACCAGCCCATCATTGCAGTCACTTGCATCTGACCTGAGGGTTAAAAAGCCATCCCCAGAGAGAGCTAAAGCCTGTTAGAAAGGAAAGGCCCCTTCAACAGAAGGGAATTACTGCCTACATGCAGACACTGGCTCAGAAGCAAGTGATTTTGAGGGTTTACTTTTGGGGGCTGTGATTCTGTGGACTAGTCTAGTGGGACTAAGCCATTAAGAGTTGCATGACCCCAGGGACCAGAAGGGATTTCCAGCTCACCAGCAGCAAGGGTTCAGCCCACTGGGAAACCCAGTTGCTCAGCACCTTCATGGACTTGTTCAGCATCTGGCAGCATCTATCCCTAAAATGTTCCCCCACTTTAAAATGTAATTACAAAACCCTTTAACTACATAAACTTCTAAATCAATTATCTTGGCAAGCAAATGTGTATGGTTTTGAAATCTCCCTTTAATTAACATAAAGTCCAATAAAAGGAAGGTAGATCTAGGCCATCACATGGAGGTTAACAGTCTCTCACTTCACATACTCCCAAGGCCTGGGGAGAGTGCACCAATGCAATGCTCAAGCACAGTTTCAAATGCCACATGTATGATCAAGACCTCCCTTTCAGAATAAGGTTTTCATTCTGGTGTACTACTGGGGGACCCTCCTTGGGAATGCAGTGGGCAAAACATACTGTTTTCAGTGTTGTAAATCCATTAGCTTTTCCCACTTACTGCTCTTTTGTTTCTTTCTAGTTTCATTGCCAGCCACACTCCACCTCCAACAGCCCTGCCTTTAAATCCTATCTTATCCTCTTGTCTGTGTCTCATCTCTTCCTGATGGAGCCCTCAGTTCTTTTATTGATGGACACTGAGCTTGTCCTTTGTACAAAGGTGTGGGAAGAAGTTGCAAAGGAGAAAGATACTTGCCAGTGAAATATTTGTGCACTTATTAGCAAATTATTAGTTATAAGTTACTCTATTTCTTATGTGCACTGGAACATATTCAGTGTGTGTGTGAGAGAGAGAGAGAGGCAACACAACATCTTAATGGGCTGTGGGTCAGCCCAGTGTTTGGTACCTGACATTTCCAGGCAGATCTGGAAACCTACTGACTGCTCCTGTTGTGAAAATCATGTGGACCAGATGCATGTGGTGGGTGCTTCTTCATCACAGGGACAAACTAGGATGTCGTCCAACAATGTTCTTCATTGTGCCTTTGTCTGATCTCCAGTGTTCCTTTCCTTCTCAAGTTCCACTTTATGCAATAAGGGTCACTTAGGAGACACCTGAAGTGGTCTTCTCAGGTCTGGGCCTTGGCCTCTGCCAGCATGGAAAGTCACCTACTACGGATGAAACTAAGAAGATTATCTGGTTGTTAGTGACTTCACTGCCTGCATTGTATCTAGGCAGCATGTGTATATTTGCCTGCTGACCCAGAAACAAGCTGTTGTAGCTGAGGAAGTTATCTGGGCAGCCCAAGATGTTAAATCCTAAGACATGAATTTGTAAGAATTTGGAGAAACCACCACAGATGTTCAAGATATTTATGACACTGCAGCAGAATTGTAGCCCAAGAGGGATCTCAGCTCAGCAAAGGACTCACAAGATTCATCTCCTAGACATCGTGGCATGTTGTCATCACACATGACCCCTGTGTCTCATGTCTGGGTGCTAATGAGGACAGATATTCAGTCTTCCCATACAAAGATGGTCCTGTTTTCTTAAGCTGAGCATGGCAGTGTTGTGACACGGTATAATCACGGTGGTCTTAATGGGTACATCCTCAGTATTACTATGTCTGATAATGAATCCTGGTAGCTAAGCAAATGCCTGATGATACATTAGATTCTCTCAGTTCACCTTGATTTGGAAAGCATGGCATATCTCTCACGATCATCCCCTGATGGTCTTGTTCAGCAACATTGTTTTCTCTCTAAATCCCATGTCAGACAAGTGAGAGCTAGTTCTAGGACTGTTGCATGTCACTAAATCAACATTCATCTGAGAATGCAATTAGAAACTTGAAACAAATTTGACTTGACTCAGGAGAGTAGCGGAAATATTCAAGGGACTTGTGATTGTATACTTCCTCTTTTTAGAAAACATCTAAATTTCAGGTTCTTTTAGGTTTGGGATTTCATGACAATTACCGCATTCCTGGAGAGTTAAAATCACTCAGCACTTGGCTACATGCCTTCTGAAGATATCCTGAAATGCTCCATCTATTACAGCTGCTCTGTTCAAGTCACAGCTTTTTTTTTTTTTTTTTTTTTTTTTTTTGAATTGGCTGGGTTGGAAGGGACCTCAGAGATCATCAAGTCCAACCCTTGACCCACCGCTGCAGTTGCTAGACTATGGCACTAAGTGCCACATCCAGGCTCTTTTTAAATATCTCCAGGGACGGAGAATCCACTACTTCACTGGGCAGCCCATTCCAATGTCTGATCACCCTCTCTGTAAAGAAATTCTTTCTAATATTTAACCTAAACTTCCCCTGGCACAACTTAAAACCATGCCCTCTTGTCTTGTTGAAAGTCATCTGGGAAAAGAGACCAACCCCCACTTGGCTCCAACCTCCTTTCAGGGAGTTGTAGAGAGTGATGAGGTCTCCCCTGAGCCTCCTCTTCTTCAGGCTGAACAGCCCCAGCTCCCTCAGCCTCTCTTCATAGGGTCTGTGCTCGAGTCCTTTCACCAGCCTGGTTGCCCTGGTTGCCCTCCTTTGGACCTGCTCTGACTAGTCACCCAAGGGGATAAGGAATTCCTTTTGTAGGAATTAGTTAGCTCTATGTTTGGTGTTGTCTACTCTGAAGAGAAATGCTGTGCCTTTACAAGTTTAAATTTGAAATCCAGATCCTAAAGGAGGAAAGGTGGGGGCTGTCCCCAGCAGTTGTATGGTCCTTCTCACGTTCTCCTGCACAGTGACTCGCCTCAAAACTCAAAACATCCCTCTCTTCCCTTAGCAGAGGGTAAGCTGCCATAGAAGTAGAAAAACTTGCTCTGTATCAACTCAACTGGCAGATCATGATCCTTGGAGGAAAAGGGCAAATAGAAATTCAGTCCATGCTTGGGGAGAAACCAATAGCACAGGGACTCCCTGTGTGCAGAGTACCATGCTTTTTGTTCCAGCAGCAGAGAAACTAAGGCACACCACGCCAGAAATTATTTCTGATTTCCTTTGAGAAGATAATTCCAATTAATACATGGATTATTTCTTGGTGCTTGGAGTATGCAGAACCCCCATCTGCTGAGCCCAGCTTCCCAGCAGCATCATCCTTTGCATCAACTGCCCAGAGAGAAAGAAAGACCGAAGAAAATGTGACAGAGCTCCCTCCAGCCCCTGGCTGTGTCTGCCCACAAGCTCCGTCAACAGAGTTATGGTAATTACATTACTTGTGATTTATTTAATATCTCCATCCAGGAAAAAGAACCAGGAAGTCTGGCTGTGACAAGCAATCAGAGGGTTCTCAGCTGATGAGCAGCTCCCCATCACTGAGAGAGCAGTAGGAACCTTCGATGGATTGGATTTAAGTAATGGTTTGCCAGAGGGATGGGGCCCACGCCACGGCAGTCAGAGCTCCTCTGCACCATTAAGGAGCTGTAAGTGGAGCAGGAGGCACAGTGCAGCTATTGACCGTGTAGGTGGGCATGAAAATGGGTTTAGGTAACTGTTTACTTCCTGAGAGATGGAAAACACAAAGGGATATTTCTTTGGCAGCTTTCTGTCTCTCTGATCTTGGCTGCCCACATCAGCATTTATATTGTCTGTCTCTCACATACTCAAGCACAGTGACCAGCTTGCTGTGTCCATGTTGCTGGGCTACAGTCCATGCAAATCTTTCCTGCTTGCATTTGCCCTCTCACTATCTCTGCCATTTTTAAAATATCTGAATTAACAATATTAAAAATATATATATATTTCTGATAGGATTTTATATCAGACCACCACATAGGCAGATCAAGTATTGCTACAGCTCTAGCCACACTCTTTCTTCCTTCCTCTACCCCCCCTGCGGGTGAATGGGAGGCACATAAGCAGCACTACTTTTTTCCTCCTCGTCAAGGTAGTAGCTAAGGGCTAATGGACCCATACTGCTCTAGAAGACCAGAGTTGAAATATCTGCCATGAGACTGACCTTCATCCTGACACCTGAATCCATCCTGATGCAGGATCTATAAGAAACAGGCATGCAGGTCTGGACTGAGCTGCCTGCACATGTCCCCTTCAGATTTCCTAGCTCAGATGTAACCAGCAAAGAGGAACTAGGTGCCTCCCATATGTTTCCTCCCTATGTTAACCTCATGACTATTAGTGGGCTCAAGAAGCAAAGCATCAAAACTCCCAGAGTCAGATTCTTCTGCTGAAGGAGAAGATGCTGCTCATTATTTGCTGCACATTACTTCATGTGGGGCAAAGTTAGGAGGGTTGCACTGGCCTCCTGACAGCCCCCTGCTCTCACTGCAGTCACACCAAAGTGCCTTGGCCCAGCTCTTTCCAGTGTGACCACTTTAAGCAAAGCACTTTGATCCATACCAAGGGGGCTGAATGCAGTATCCAAGTGTGAAAACATTGGCTGCTGTCCCATTTACAAAAAAAAGACTAATAGTACTTACCTCTGGGAACCATATGGAGCACCTCCAATTTATTAATTGTTTTATTTATTTTGTCACACTTATCAGCCATTCAACTCTCTGGGCACAGAGCCTACACATTAAAACCCAGAGTATAATACAAAGATATCCTCTACCCTGAGCATACACTTTCTGTAAAACCAGGCATGGGCGGGAAGAAGAATGAGAGATGCATTACACAAGCAAATGATGACAACAATATATTTTTCTTCAATTCTGCTATTGATGGAACCATTCTAAAAATGTTGGTGACACCAAGACAAGAAGATGAGGGCAATAAAAAGCAGGTGTGTGGAAAGCCATGATGGAGCATGGGCACAGATACTCAGCTGCCAGCCAGCCTGTCTGATGTTCAGGAAGTCCCATAATGCTTTTTACATTATTATTTCTCTAATGATCCCACTAGAGATGTGGAATTCTGAGGAGCCTTAAATGTGTTGTAAAGAGTCACAATGGCAAATCTTCTCAGCTTTTCTAAGAAATGTCAGGCTGCAGTGATGAATGTTTCAGCTTTAGAGCATCTCGATGTGTAATTTATTTGCTGGGAATTAATTGCATGTGCTGGTTTCATTTTCTTATGGAGAACAATCAGTTTTTGCTCCCATTTTAATTAGGTAACACCATAGATTCCTTTGTTATCATGGCACAGTGGTTTATGCACATCACATCTAATTCTAAGGTAGACAATTTCAAATCATTGTCAAGGGGCCAGCGCAACTTTTGAGTGACATTAGATTATCTGTCAGCTGCAGCTTCTGGGTCACTGCCAGTGAAGATTTCATGCATAAGATCAGCTAGAGAACCCACAGTGGGCATTGGTGTATGAGGAGGAGTTCGAGAAAGCCCTATGGAGAAACCGAATTAAGGAGCCTGGAATTTCTATGGAATTGGCATGATGTCAGAGACAGGCCCAATTCTATGTCAGCAGAAGGTGCATTCCATCTGGCAGGTGTTCACTGGTCCCTAAGCTATGACAATGCACTGACATTAGACAGATTGCTTCAACTAGAAGCCTTTTGGATCATCTGTATTGTTAATACTTTTGGTCCACATCAAATCCAGCAGCTTTGTCAGTTGTTCTAGCTGGGATGGCAAAGACAAAGTTCCAGTGGAGAACAAATTTTTCCCTTGTATTCAGGGACTAGGTGGGGCTGGATAGAAAGACATAGGACAATGTGGAGAAAGCCACGTCTGCTGAGGTTGGCAGATAAAAGCTAATGGACTCTAGCAGATTGCACTTAAAATTTTCAAAGAGGCTGAGGAGATGTAAAAATACCAGCTTAGGCTGCCATTGGTTACTTTGGGAAAATCTCTAATTAAGCAATAGTTTTCAGTCATATTTACCCTTCCCTGGGCTACAAGAAATATATTCCTACTGAAATATATGCTACTGAAACAAAACAAATCTATCAGTGTGCAAATGCTGCTGGAGTGAAATGGAAAAATATTGATTATCATAGCTGTTAAACCATTAAATCCTGTGCAACTAATTAATCTGCAAGGGAAAAGTTTGTTAGTGGGATCTTTGCTTCCTGCTGGGAACCTATAAAGCAGGCACCACTGCCCGAGAAATCCCCAAACACGCGATCGATCTCCACTTGCCACTGAAAGTTTCTTTATTTCGCAGGTTCCCGCAACGGCCGGTGGGATGTGAAAACCACCCTGAAAACGCCCCGCAGCGCAGAGATTTCGCCATCCGAGGGCCGCGGAGCCTGGCTGCCTGCTGGCAGCTCTGAGACGGCGGGGCCGACCCTGCGGTGCCCGTGCTGGGCCGGGCCGGCGGCGGGACTCCCGGGGCTGCTCGGACGGGAAGGAATCGAGCCGGCGGCGGGACCCCCGGGGCTGCCCGGGACGGCGGGGTCCGGGGTGAGGGTGCGGAGCCGCCCGGAGCCGCCGCGCCCCCGCCCACGCCCGGCGGAGCTGTCCGCCGCTCGTGGTGCTGAATCCGCAGCGACCGCCCAGCCCCTTCCCCCGCCCCTCCTCCCTTCCTCCCCGGCCTGGGCTCCTGCAGGCAGCCGGCAGCCCCGGGGCATCAAAGCCTGGGGAGGGCCTCGTTTCTCCCTCTCATTTCCCCCTCCCGCCACCTCACCCCGCCTTTTTTCTTCTTCTTTTTTTTTTTTTTTTTTTTTTTTTTTTTAAGCCGCGGGGAGGAGAGGAGCGCGGCCACGTTACACCCCTCCCTTCCTTGCAAATCCCCGCTTGCACTGCAAACAATCTGCCTTCCCCATTGCATCCAAGGGAGATAGCAACAGCAACATCATCACGGCAAGCCGGATGGGAGAGCGGAGAGGAGGCTGCTGCTGCTCCTGCTCCTGCTGCTGCTGCTGAGGGAGAACGGCGCACACGCACGCACCAGCTCGGTGTTGTCAAAGCAGTAAGAGCCGCACGAAAAATAAGCCATGCTGCCCCGTGTGTCTGGCGCATTGTGCTCCATCCCAGCCTTTTAGGAGGAAGAAGAAAATTATCTGCTCCGATTTTTTTTTTCCTTGCCAGCGAGAGTGCGACAGACTTGCGATGGTTGAATGTCAATGCCTGTGAGAGAGAACAACAGTCAGAGGAGGAGGAGGACAGAAGGGGAGGAAAATGAAGGTGGGGACGGTGGTGGAGAGAAAGAAGGAGCCTCGTCCAATGCATCAAAAGGAGGTCCCTGCAATTGCCGATAGAGCCCCGGCTGCCTCGCCATCCACAATGGTCTGTACAAGCTGCCAATGCGTTTGATGACGTTCCTGTTTTGTGAAAGGAGGAAAGGAAACGTGACCATGTAAGATCCACGTTTCCCCGGTCAATTACATGCGAAGAATAGATCCGATTTCGACGTGGGTTTTTTTTTTTGTTTTTGTTTTGCTTTTTTCTTTTTGGTTTTTTTGGGTTTTTTTGTTTCTTTTTTTTTTTCTGGTCCAGGATGGTAACAGCTTAGTGAATAATACAGCCGCCTTTCCTCACCAATTTCCCTCTAATTTTTTTTGGTGTGGTCCAGACAGCTGCTGGAATAGAGAAGGTCAGAATATATAAATATATAAAAAATATACATGATATATTATATATATATTATATATATAATGTATTTATCTCAGTACATCTGGGATTAAGCGCATTGAATGCTAATTATTTCTTTCAGGACTTTTAATATTTACAATGAAATCTTTTAAAGGCAACCGTAAAATCTGAAGTCACCTGGGAGTACAGTGTTGGAAACGTAGGGTGTTTTCCCACAATGTGAAGGTCTTTTTCTCAAAGAGGCAATTTTGATAATAACGACAGCTACCAATTTTGCATTTTGATAGCCCGACTGGCTGCTATTTTGTCTGAGTGCACACTGGGTCTCGTGTGATCGGGTTTTATTTTTTAGTTGAAAAATTATTAACAAATAGAAGAAAAAGGAAAATTACTTGAGATGCCAAATACTGTCGAGAGAACCATATTCTCCCTCCTCCCCACACCCACCGACGACGTGGACCCTTCTTTTTTACAGGCTTAGGAGTTGCAAGAGCCGATCGGGGGCTTTCTGACGAGCCCGCCCCGGACCCCGGACCCTCAGGCGTGGGAGATTTATTTCCTCCTCCCACTGATTTCTAAACAAACTTGTGGTAGGGGGGAGGTGGGGGGAAGAGGAGTTGGCAAGAATCCTCCGGGACCGCAATTTTTTTTTTTTTTTTTTTTGGGAGGGGGGCGGGGGTGTTTGGTTTTTTTATTTTTATTTTTATTGTCATCCTCGGCGGATCTCATCTGGCTGCCGGGGGTTGCACCCCCTCTCTCTCCGGCTCTGCTTTTGTCCTTTCCCCGCCGGCCAGGGCAGCCTCCCACCCACCCACCCACCCACACACACACCCCGCCAGGCACTGAGGCCGCAGCAGAGCCCCCCCTGGCCGCGGGGCTCCCGGCTCCTGTCCTTTTCTTTCCCACCCCGTCCCCCCCTGCCAAGGAAAGGCACATGTTAATACCACCCGGCGCGGGCATTTTCTTCTACTGCTGCTGCGGGCTCCTCCGTCCGAGACAGATGTTGCGAAACCAAGGCCTCCTCAAGTGCCGCTGCCGCATGCTCTTCAATGACCTGAAGGTCTTCCTCCTGCGGAGACCCCCCGCGCCGCCGCCGCCCTCCCCGCCGCCGCCGCTCCCCATGCCCGGCGGCGCAGAGGCGGCGGCGGGGGCCGCACCGCCCGGGGGGCGCGGGCCCGGCTGGCGGGCGGCGGCGGCGGGAGGCGGCGGCGGAGCGGGCAGCCCGGCCGCCGAGGAGTGGGACAGCCCCGCTGGGGAGCCGCCCGCCTCCCTGCCCAGCAGCACCTCCTCGGATGACTTCGGCAAGGGCAAGGCCGAGGACCGCTACTCGCTGGGCAGCAGCGTCGACAGCGGCATCCGCACCCCTCTCTGCAGGATCTGCTTCCAGGGGCCCGAGCAGGTGAGACCGCGCACGGCGCTGGGGCGGGGGGGTGGCTGCCGGGCTCGCTCTATGGCAGCCCTGCTCCAGCGTGCAGGACCTGGGGCCTGCTGCTCGCAGGGGTTTCCCTGGTACCTGGAACAGGACCCCAAGCCCAAGGGGGCTCGTGGTCTCTACCTAGATTTTGCTCGGCGGCTTTTCTCAGGGATGTGTGGGGTGGATGGAGGCCTGCTCCATCCCTCTCTGCTGCTCATCAGCCTTGCCCAGAACACCTGTGCCCAGCTTCCGTGGCATGGCAGGGACTGCTGGGCTCCTGCATGGAGCAGTGTATCTCGGCGTGAGGGCTTTGTGTTGCCTCACGGGTATCCAGTTGTGATGATCCCTTAAGTGATGCAAAGAATGTATCTAATGTGCTGTTTGCTTTTAAAAATACAACTTCAGTCTGTATAAACACGTGGCAGGAGGCAGCCCCACCTCATCAGTGGTTCCCAGGGGACAGCTAAGTAGGAGCTCTGCAGATTTGCCATTGCTGCCATGCTCCCGGTTGCACTACCTGGAGGAGGAAGACTACTGGTTACTATTGTACGTGCTGAAGTTCCAGTATTGAGATGCTCCTTGATATGGACTGAGGTTGGGCCAGTGAAGTTTTCCTCCACCACACAGGAGAATGAGAGAAATGCAGCCTCACTAGAACATAAGGTGCCACCCTGGGGCATTATGCTCCCCATTTAATGACAATTAAAAGCAGTTCACGTATTTTCAGGCTGGCAACTTCCTCACAATAATATACACAGCAACATTTGTACATAAAGAGACAAGGAAGGCTGCACACCTTTATTGTGGGATCAAGCCCAGATGTGCAGATAACCTTTATTCCCCAGGATATTCCTGTTAGCTGTGAGAATAAGGTATCCTTGGACATAAGGCTTGCAAGGTTCGACCTGGCTGATACCCACTTTCATCTGAGGCACAGATCTTGGCATGTAGAGTGCTATGTTAAAATCCTGAGCAAAACAGGTTTTGCTCTGTTTTTTCTTTCCCCTTCGTAGACCTGTGTGATTTCCTAAGGAAGGGCAGTGCTCACCTGAGAGTGAGCACAGGCACACAACATGCTGGTTGTCTGTAGTGCAGTGATCACACCTCCCCTTGTGTCTGTCCAAGGATGGTGGTGATGGGGACAGGGAGGTGGGGAACATATTCTCATTCTTCTTTAGGAGAAGCAAAACCTGCCACCAGCTAATTTGAATATCCACAGCCCAGCTGCGTATGTCAGACCAAGGGTCCCATAGACCAGAGCTCAGTGTTCAATGGACTGTAGCCTTCTCTAATGGTTTGTGCAGCTGACTGATAGCTGTGAGACACAATTTTCAGCACAGGCTTTTAGATGGGGGTGGGTAAAATAATTCTTTCTTTGGAGATGCTTTATGCCTTCCTCAGTTGACTGTCTCCTCCCTGTCTCTTCTGAAAGTTGGAACCCGTGCAACTCCCTGCCTGGGAATTTGCATTATTCCACATTTCTAGTACTCTTCCCTGGCTTGCTGTTCTGCCTGGGTCCACGAGATGTAGTGCCTGCAAGATTGACTTATGTGTTGGAGCAAATAGAGCCTAAGCAGAATTAAAATAGAGGTAACTCGCTTCCTTGGAGAACATTAGTGCTCAAAAATAATTGGATGCTAATTTTCACACTGAAAACCTGTGTATGTTGCATTGTAAAAGTGAGACTATTTGCTGACCATCTGCCAGCCTACCTGAGTGAGAAGCTGAGCAGACGTGACTGACATCTAATAGAGTTTCACCAGGATTCCTCTTTTTTAGCTTCTCACAGTTTCTGACCAATATAATAAGACACTTACAGCTGGATTCTGTCACTCATCCTTGAGCAGTCCCTTATTCTGCAAATATTTTTTTCTTCAGCAGCATGGCTTGAGGAGTATCTGAAACCCTTTGCCCTGCAGCAGCTGGGAAGCACAAGTCATTATGGAGGCCCATATCCTGGGGCTTTAATGTGTGGCCAGATCCTGACACAGTTTTCTACAAGTAAAGTTCAGAATAACTGACAGCTGAATCAGTGCAGCTGATATCAAGACCTCCAGTCTATTTGGCCCTTTTATCAATAAAACTCCAGTAGAGCTGAATCCCAAATTCATTGTTCTTTTTTATTATGGCAGTTTCTAGTGGTTCAGCCTTTATTTCGCCTTCACTTTCCAACTCAACAGCTGAGCAAGAACCCATAGTGTTTTGGAGCCTCACAACTATAAAAGTCATAGATTCACATTCTTCTATACTACCCTTGCCAAGATCATCATGAAAATTTATCCACTTGGAAACAAAATATAATTGCTAGTTCTTTGCTGTGCAGATTAATAACAATGACAGATATAAACAGTGTTTTATTTACCTGTCAAAAACATCTGAAACAGCTGCAGTTGTGGGCAAATCTGCAGGGCTGCATCACAGTACCAAGAACAAAAGCCTTCATTATAAATTGACTGCTAGGCGTTATAAGCTTATTTACCCAGATAAAATGATGAGTCTCCAAAAGATGTTTTAATCCTGGGGGTTTTCTTTGTGGTTTTGTTTGGGTTTTTGTTGTTGTTGTTGTTGGTTTTTTGGTGTTGTTTTTTTCAATGCAACAGCCAAAAAGGTTGCTTTACTAATCTGGCTTTGCATGTAGGTTCTATATAATACTTAATGCAAAACAAAATTGGTAGGGATTTTCACTTTAAATTTATGATTACCCAACACGCATGCTACTTCAGGCTACCAAATTGCTTATATCTTAAGCTCCTCATGTTTGTTTGTGGCTCTTATGGGTAAACTGATTCCCTCATTTTAAAATGTGCTGAGGACCATAGGAAGGAGTAAAGCTCATTACTGTAAAACTGTTCAGATCCTTGCATGTTACTCAGGAGAAACCAGTGATGCAGACAAGAAAGAATAGATCTGATGGCATGGTGACCACAGCATCTGGGCTCCCATTTTGAGGGCATGAAGAGCAAGCTCTGCTCAGGTCTTGCAGTTGAAAAAGGCAACTGCTTTTATGGGGAATGAGGGCTTAACATCATAAAAGCTGATGGGCTGAACTGCAAGCTTGGCAATGGCATTGCCTTTTAGGGGGTTGCTTGGCTTTTTCAAAGATTTCACTGAGTTAGCGTCCTGCACCGTTGTGTCAGCTAATTCTGAGACCTTGGATTGAATGGCAGAGCTCTGGGGAGAAAGTGCAAAAGAAAGATGCTGGAGTATTTTCTGCTGTTTTGGTTAATGCTCAGTGTTTGCAGAATTTTTGTCTGCTTTCCTGGATCTCTGACAGTGTTCCACAAGAGAAAGAAACTAAGATGAGCTCTGCTCTCACAAATGTTTCACAGTGCTTGGTATGGATCCAAGTTGAAGGCAAGTCATGGAAAGTAGCAGGAAAAGACATGGGTGAAGAGCCCTTTTGCATCAGCAGATAAACTCTCTGCCCGTGTCACAAGCAGTTAGCAGTATGGTGGAGCTTAGGAGTTTAGAGTTGGTGCTAGCTGTGCTGAAAATAAATACAAAATAATTCTTGAATGAAGCAGATCATATGGAAATCACTGTGTCTCAAGGATTGCTTGTTAGGTTTTCAGTCAGAACATGCATACATCTTTTCTTACTTGCCAGTTTCTCTCGGCATTTATGTATTTCTGTGTTGTGAGGAAGAAAACTATAAAGATGGAGATTTGAAAAATCAGTGCAGACAGGATTGGCTAGCTAAGGAGGATCAGAGAGCATACTGTGGACTCTTTTGCCTGTAGGCTGCTAGCTTGGACTTAGCTTGGTATTCAACAGAAATGTTTGTATATAGACTATTCTTCCTGCTAAAGTCCCCTCCAGACTTCAGAGATAGCAACTCATTCATATGAGAATATGAAGATCTGCAAGGAATTTGGAAGAGAAGACAACTTATAATGGATATTAGGACATGCATTTCCATGTGATATTTCATTATGCTGTGGAGCTCCTTGTTGCAGGACATTAGGAGGGCAAAGAACTTGACTAGTTTAATGAAGGATTGCAAAGCCACATGGTTTTTAAGGGTATCTGAAGTCATCACAGTTAATACTTTTAAATGCAATATTCACACTTCAGGTCTGAAGCCAATCTAGGGATCAGGGTAACACCAAAGAGAAGCAGAGCCCTAGGGCTACTCTCCAGCCCCACAATTCACCAGACTCTTGTGTCTGGCTGGTGAGATCAGGCTCTCCAGGTACCTATCTGGAATTCATCAGCATGCAAGCACCTGCCCATGCTCAGGACCTATCTAGAGCTCAAGTGGCCCTAAATTACTCAGTCTGGATTAACACTCCAGTCCTGAGAGCCCTGGGAATGGTCAGTGCCATCAAATGGGTGGTGATTAGCACATGTTGTTTGTAATAACAATCTAGAATCTCAACCCCTTTCTTGTTACAAATACAGAAACAGGCAAAAGCCATCATTAGCTTAGTGGTAGTGTCTGCAGAAAAGCATGAACTAAACCAGGAAATATTGCCACTCTGGAGATTGGTCTCTCAGCAGCACAGTGGAGTGGAAGAAATCTCTTGGATGCTTGATTTCTGATTTACAATGTTGTAAAATAAAGCAGCATCAGTACTTATTTTCTAGAGTGAGACAAAGAAGAAAAGAGGTAGCCTGTGACAGAATTCAGGGCAAGAGTGTGATAATGAATGAGTGGAAGAGGAAACAACTGCTTGACCAGCATCACAAGCACATCCAAAGCCAGGAAAACCTGGGAAAGGGGATGCTGGTGTTTTGTTCCAACTTGGTAGACCATCAGGACACTATTTTCAAACACATCGAATCACATAGTGACCATGCAGGCTTCCCACCCATGCCCTTTTAGTAAGTGTGTTCCCCCAGGATTCATTTTCTTGGTGTTGGAAGGAGAATCATTCATTTGAAAGCATCCAGTCCTGCTAGCACTGAAGACTAAGAAATGCTGAGATTCAGCCCTTTAGATTTCAACCTGTCTGTTGTAATTTTTGACAGAAAGAAAGGGAAAATGCTTCCTGTGACATTCTGTCCACCTCTCAGCCTTCCCATCTGTGAATGTTAACACCTCTGTAGCCAACTCTGTTGTTTCATCTGTCCCAGGATCAAATCTATACTATAAAGACAGAACATTTTGGCTTCAGTAAAAGCTGTGCTTGAGCCATCAATTGAATGGAGCCTTTGATGCCATTTATTTTAGGTTTAGATTCTGTTGCCACAGAGTTGATTGGCAAAGCTCCCATTAACTTCAACAGTGGAAGGGTAGGCATCCAGTAGCAGGGACTTGACCCTTGTATTTCAATAATATTATGCACACTGGGTTTTCTATAAATAATAGTGGAGGCCACTAATCCCATTGACTTTTAATTGCTCCAGGAGACAGGGGTTTCACCTCTGTGCCACTGAAACTATGATGCCTGACCTGTTTATTTCAGTGCCACCAGCTAGCCTGAGGAGCTGTTTTTATTTTCTTTCACTTTTCCTCATATAAAAGGCTTCATGAAGGACCTTTTCTGCATTTTTGTCACTGTTTCTTAAATACACATTTCAGACCATGATTAACAGTGGCTTGTGTCAGTTAGTGACTGAACACACAGTGCAGGAGCATGTAGCTCCATTGTTTGCATCTGCAGAGTCACTGGTACTGCCACAAAGGCAGCACTTGCTCCTGGGAGGGCTCAGTTTGTTCAAGCCTGAACTGCATTCAGGTTGTCTTTCAAGCAAAAATTCATTCCCAGTGAGGGCCTTCTCCGTGGAAGGCTTTTGCTCACATTGGTATTTTTCTATTCAAGGCTGGCCACAGTAGTGCCAAACATCTGTGACACTGTGTGTCTGTCCTCTGTACCTGCCATGTGTGTTCATCACTTCTAGGACTGGAGTAAGATTATAAGAAAGACTATAATAATTATTGGTCCATATCTGTGGCCACCCTGTCCCTTTTATCAGCTGGTTGCTAAAGGAATAAGGCCGTGTGGCAGTGTTAGCTGTTGGAGTTTATGCCCTCTTCTAAACCTGCTGGCCAACTTCAGCCGGATTTGGCAGAAAGTGGAGAGCTGAAAAATATTAAATTCCTGCAAGTTCCCTGAAAACTAGCTAGGTAAAAAAGAGGAAACCTAGAAACATCCTGTTGTGGGAGAAACTGTAGCGTTGGCTGCGCTACACTCTGTAAAATCAACGCAAGACAGAGCTTCAGCTGGAGCAAAAGCTTTTACAGGAATGTGTATCTCTTTAGGAAAAAAAAAAAAAAAAAAAACCAACACAACATGATATGGTTTCCATGGGAAACCAGGCTCAAATAATACTCACAGAAGAGCTTGTTAACTTTTTATCTTTCTTTTCCTTTGTTAATCAGGGTTACTTGCCTAAAATGAATTGCTTGATGCTGAAGACTTTCTTAGCTTCCTCCATCTTTTCACAACCAACCTTTTATCCATTTTTGATTTATCACTGGCTACAGTAGCACAGATTACACTGTTGGCAGTGGAGAGAGATAAGTGATGCCTTTCTTCTGGTGAGGAAAAAACCAGCAAGACCTGGAAACCTATGTAGATAATAAATGGGCTGCCCCTCTGTGAAAAGTAATGAGATAAGACACAACGTTGGAGGGCAGACTAGTTCCAGTGACAGGACCCAGATCCTGATATCCTTACAGATCTTTTCTTCTGTCATGTCATTTCACTTTTTTTTTTCTTTTTTCTCTTTTCTCTTTTCTCTTTTTTCTTCTTTCTTTTTTCTCTTTTCTCTTTTTCTTTCTTTCTTTCTTTCTTTCTTTCTTGCTTGCTTGCTTTCTTGCTTGCTTTCTTGCTTGCTTGCTTGCTTGCTTGCTTGCTTGCTTTCTTGCTTTCTTGCTTTCTTTTCTGTGAGGACAACCAGACATTGGAATGGTGCCCCAGGGGAAGTGGTGGATTCCTCCACTTTGGAAAGTTTTAAGTCTCAGCTCTAAAGGGTGTTGTGACATCTCACATAAACAATAATAATAATTGAAGGGTTGGACCAGATGATCCTTGAGGTCCCTTCCAACCTGACATTCTATAATTCTATGATTCTTTACTCTCTTTGGTGGTATTCTCTCATCTCCTCTTCCTTATCTTCATCTTGGCCAAAGTCAATTGGCACATCAGATCTTGGTCTCACCCATCCTTTCTGGCTCTGCTCTGCACAGCTTCTCCTGTAGCCTGTTGTACCACCTTATCCAAACACCCTCTGTTTGCAGCTTAAGCACCAGTGGCATCACTCACAACAGTTGCACCAGTTAAACCTGCTTCCCTGGGTGGGAGTGAGGGAAAGGATAATACAGTATGGGACAATTATAAGCAAAAAAATATTTTATATGTTGTTTTATTCTTTCCTGCATCTGATGACTTGTGTTTGTTGGAGAAACCAGGCTGTGGTTGGGGAAAAAATGTGTAAACTCCATGGAGGTAAGGTTAGTTTGATCTTGAACAGATTCCTGAGAAAATTTTGTCTTCTCTGTAGAATAACTTCGTAGGGAACTTGCGTTATGGTTTGAGAACAAGACTCTCAGCCATACTTCTTACCATGGAGTCACAGATACTCTAGGCTGGCAAGTCCTCGTACAAAACAGCTTTGCAGAACAGGAGAGAGAAAATGAACTTGATATTCCACTGGCTTGGAAGGCCAAAGTCTTTGTTGTGACCCATTATGCTGTTCTGCAATTAGCAGAAGTTTACTGAGTGTTTCTTGAATGACATTGTGGTTATGTTTAAGGTAAGACTGTGAGGTCACATTTACTATGCCAAAAATGTGTCATTAGCTAACAGATCCATGTAAGAAGCACCGTAAAAGTTTGTAGTGCATTGAGCATTTGGAGGTATTTCCACTTTCCAGACAGAGACAGTCCCATAGCTGCAGCCTCTGTGAAGTCATTCCTGTGACTACATCATAACCTCTGGCACTGGGTTGATGTAGCATCCCTTATTCATGCACTAATCATGCCCAAGCACTGGGCAATGCTCAGGTCTCAAGAGATCATTTGCTCCACTCTTTCAAAATCCTGGCAGAGGGTGATCTAACCAGTTCTAAAGGCTGACTGTGGCTGGAGATTTCATCTCTCCTGCTGCAGCCCATTTCTTCTTGTCCTGCCCATTAGAAGGACAACAGATTATTTTTACAGATCATTTTTTCCAAGCAGTAAGTAACTGAAGGTATTATCAGGTAGTTGCATGTAAATACAGCAAAAATTCATGTTCTGAGGACTTTACAAATTCAAGTGACAACTGAAGCCATGACACACCCTGTTCTTCTCTAGGCCAAACAATCCAAATTCTACCTTTGCTTTTATGAAATGTCTTGTAGACCTCTAATCATCCTTGGTGTTATCCACTGGAATCTCACCAAATGGTCCATATTTTGCTTTAAATGCATTGGCTAAAGTTGGAAACAATTCTTCAGCTGAGTCCTCGTCAGTGCTGAGCAGGGCAGAAAGGTTTTGAAACCTGTTTAAGAGATACCAGATGCTATCCATTCCAGGGCAGTGTTCACCCTCTTTATTTATTTATTTACTTATGGAACAGCAGAAGATTATTGATTTTTACTCAGATCCTGATCCCATATAGTTTCCATGCCCTTCAGAACTGTTTCCTGGCCAGTCTTCCTTCATACTGGCTCAGTGCTGTTGGCATTACTGTGTTGGTGAAAGAACTGTACTTGGCCCTGCTTAGTTACATCCTTTTTTCTCCAGTCCCCTCTGCAGTAGCAGCCCTTTCCAGGTGGGCTTGCAGATGCAGTAAGCATTAATGCTGTTGAATTTGTCATTGGTCTTCTGCCTTGACTCCCGAGGAGGGCTGGGAGGAAAATGCTGGAGGAGCATCTCTGCTTTTCTCTAAAGATCCCTTGGCTGCCAGCAGTAAAACTTAAGGCTGGTGCAGGAGATCAGTGGACAACATGCAGATTAATATAATCAGAGTGTTGCTGTTTATTGAGAGTAGCAGTAGCTCTTTTATACACGTTCAGGCTGATAGCATAATATAAGCATATTGCTGATTGGTACAACACATTTTTCATATGCCACAGGGCACTATCTAACTGGTTAAATGCAACTGTTTATGCGCTACGTGACGCTTTCCCCTCCTGTTATTCTTTTCTGCTGCCAACCTCCTCATCTTTTGTACATAGCTGATCTTTTAATAACCTTGCAGCTGGGCCTCAAGGCCCTGGCTAATGGTAGGTAGTCAGGATTGCTCACATGTCCATTTTCTTCCAAAAACTCTCCAACAGGGTGGGTCCAGTCCTGTCACGGCTCACGTATAACCATCTGGAGAAGGAGAGAATGGATCCTTGTTACTTCAGATGTCTGGTCTCTGTCCCCAAATGGAGCCACCCTCAGCGAGGCATAATATGACCTGGACTGATAAAGGCCAGTCCTGCCTGAAATGTTGCCCCCACCACCCATTTCTCTCCTGCTTCTCCAATCACTTTATCATTGATGGAGTGGCTCGTATTTCTTCCATAATTCCCTAATGGGGTCCCACAAAGCTCCCTTCTCCTCATCCTTCCCATCTTTCTCCAGCTCATCCACTTCCTCCATTATGGCAGCTCTGCAGTCTTGCTTTACTCCAGTCCAACCCCAGATCTCCTTCTATCTCCCAGACATCTGCTACTGAATGCTCTGACATCAGTTTAAGTTTCTTGTATCCAGCATTTCCTCCATGTCCATTTTTTTCTGCCATCTTGCTAGCACTGCCACTTGGGGCATTAAACATACCCTCAGCCTGAGTTTCTTTCCTCTCACTTCCCAGATGTGTAGTCATGTTGTGCCCACATCTTTGTTTGCTTTCTTTTGGGTTGAAGAGACGCTTGCTCAGATTCTCATTTCTTCGCTTCATTTCTGTGATCCCTTCTCCTCCACTTTGTCAGCACAGACATCACCTGCTTCAGTTAAGTCAAAACCCAGATGTGAACATAATTTTCTTTGACTGTTTTTTTGATGGAAGAAATGTCTCCCCTGAGAACTCCAGTCTCATCAATGATCCCTGCCTTTAGATCCTCTCTAGTTTCTACTCCAGTCCTTGGTCTTTGGGAAAGCCAGGAAGACCCTGTGGTCTGGTGAAGATATAACACGTAGCTTTGGCATGCAGGAATCCTGCTGACACTTCACCCCCATCACATCATCACCTACCCTGGCAATTTAGGCAGTGAACTAAAGCTCAAAGGATGGTTTGAACTTTCTGCAAGTATAGGGCCATGGGCTAAACCTGCCTCTCCAAACACACCAGCACTTATGGTTGTATCAGGTCATCTTCTCAGCCTGTCTGGTGTGCTGTATGACCTTTCCCTGTCTGATGAATGAATCACTTTCCCTTTCCTTTTCTCCTTCCTAAGCACACTGGGACCTGTCAGAATTCAAGGTGCTGGAGAAGTGCAAGCAGATTATTATCCCATTCCAAGAGATATTAAAAGAACATTAAGATGGATCAGATGAGCATTCAAGAAAAGTAGGTAATAATAAAAGACTATATGAGAGAGAAATAGCAGTTAAGTAGTTAAAGAGGGCATTTGCACAAGAGGCTGAAGTTAAGTTATAGGTGCTTCTGGCCTCTAGACCATTCTTTATTTTAATACTGTGTTAACCTTTAAAGGATGTCAGTATGTCAAACATTGCACCAAGAAGTGAAGCAAAGGCTTTTCTTGCCCTAAAGAGTTCACATTTTAGGACATAAAAACCCCAACATTTCCTTAACATTGAGAGGTGAATTCTTACAATATTTAGGGCCAGAGGGGGCTATTGGGCTACACTAGTCTGAACCTCTCTATAATAGTAGCAAAATAAGTTTGCTCAATGAAATTCCTGCTTGAAGGTTAATAGCTGTGCTGGACTGGAGAAGAAATACTACATCTTGATTTTAAAATTTCCAACAATGGGAAACTGTTGCAGTGCCTGAGGAGAAAATCTGAGGAAACAGAGAACTGAAACTGCCTTTACATATGAACTTTTGTCTTTTCTGTCACAGAAAGGACCATGTACTGTGTGCATCCTTAGAAACCAGATACAGAAACCTTTGGGCAGGATGGCAGGAAAGATTTCCCTCATGGAAAAAGTTCTGTGTTTGAAGGCAGTTTTATTCCACATCAGATTAAAAGCAAGAAAGTTTCAGTCTGGGAAAACATGCTTGAGACTCAGCTAGTTACAAAAAAACCAGTTCATAGCCTTCTTTGACATATGAAAGCAGAAGTGCTGTCACCTACATTTAACCCACATTTGGAAAATTTTCTTCATGGGCAGGATGGCTATATCATTGCTAAGAAAAACGTTTCTACAGCCCCCATTGCTTTCAGGGAGGATCCTACATAAAATCCATCTTGCTAAGCTTCCATGGCCTGGCCCAGCTGCCATTGGCTTTCTCTCTTCCTGCCATTATGAGTTTATTTCCTGCCCTTCTTGTAGATATGCAAAAATCTGTAGGAAAGCCACTGGACTTCCCATCCTGCAGCTATTAAAGAGATTTCTCCTCTTTTTCTTGCCAGAAAAGAGTTTCATATCTTTGTTGGTGTGCTCAGGCATATGATCCAAATGTCAGGACAAGGTGGTGATTCTGGGTGTTATATCTCAGGTCAACCAAAGTCATACAAGCCTTCAGTAATTTAGGATTCAGGGATCTCTGGAAGTCAGCTTGTCCAAACCACTACTCAAGTAGATCTGACTAGATCAGGTTGCTCCAGATCTTGTCCAGCTAAGAGCTATATATCTCCAAGGATGGTTATTCCATTCCCCTGGTCCAATATTTGACCTCCTTTATGGTGATGTGCTTTTTTCTTTCTGATTTCTAATCAGAATTTTTTGTGTTCCAAATTGTGTCTGTTTCCTCTTGTCTTATAACCATACACCTCTGAGAAGAGTCTGGCTATGTTTGCTGTACCTTTCCATGAGGTGGCTGAAGACAGCAGTAAGATTTCCCCATAGCCTTTACAGCAGTTTTAAGAAGAGCTGTACAAAAGATAGGATTAAATATCTGCTGTAGCTCCTCAGGGTGGATTTGAACAGGGGCTGAGATTTTTGTAGTGGTAGCCAGGTAAATACCAAGGGGAATAGCCACCCAGTCATAAATTTGAGAATGAGAACAAACATCACTAATAGTATCAAAGGCTCAGATATTTCAGTTTGTCATAGCTGAGACACTTCTTGACCCAATAATCACTAAACCTCCTATTTTGTTATTTCAAATCTGAGTCTTACAGTAATACTGATTGTAGAAAAGTTGGACTGAGCCAGAACATTTTTGTTTAAATTGAACAGAAGGATAAGAAAAGGGACATCTGTAACTAAGACTTTAAATTTGCAAAATCAGATTTAGAAAAATTAGAAATCTTTAAAAATGTGCAATATAGCAGAAACTTACTATGCGTTGTCAAATGACTACCCAGACAGCCTTAGTCTCTATAGCAAATAAAAGCATTCTGTTACAATTGCTGCTTTCTGGAAGCTCACAGTAATTTTCCTTTCTACAGGCTATTTTTGTTTTCTGCCTTCAATTGATTTGTCTGGAAAACCATTCAAAACCTGTTGCAAGATGTATTTTAACAAAAATGAAAAGTATTCTTTTCTCTCTTTCTAGTTTGCTAGACAACAGTACTTAGGCATTTAAGTTCTGTTTATAAGACCATGAGATACACTCAGTGACATTTAAACTTTGCCAAAGCCTGCCACCTTTCATTAGTGAAGGCTGCAGAATTCTTAAGCTTTTATGAGTTGCATGAAAACATGGCCATGTGAGGCATACCCCCCACATGGGTTTGTGATGCCACGAAGGAGAGCTGTCATAAGAGATACACCCTTATTAGACATCGAAGAATCCACTTTACTTCCAAATACAAATCAGGGAAAACTGTATTTTGTTTGGCTCCATTTCTCTGAGAGTTTCTGGGTTTGATTTTGGGTTTGTTCTCCATTCTGCTTAAATTAAAAGGCAAGAAAAAGATCCATCTGCTAGCAGAGGCTGAGCTGAGCAAGTTTGAATGCATTACTAAATATTTCAGAAAATTACACATTTATGAAAACTGAGAAACCACATAGTAAAAGTTTTAGAGTCTTCTCCAGAGGTCACAGTCCAGAATTTGGTACTTCAGTCAGCTTTTCCAAGGGCACTTCTCAATAGAGCAGTCACACCCAGGCAAATGATGGCATCTTCCTCCAGGGAGATCATGGAGCTGCCTAAGATGGTCTGAAAGCCTGAGCCTGCATCTTGGGTAGTTAGCTGATGGCAGCACCTCTTCCCCAAGCCTGCAAAACACAGTGTGTCACTCTCTATCTATGGCAAACCCAACTGGAGAGCCAGGTGATCCAGGGAGCAATTGTAGACCAGTTGGATGGGCGTGCATTTTGGAAAGAGTGTCTGAAATAATTCAGTGGAACTTAACAAGAAGAGGAACTTGCATCAGGGGCGGCCAAAATGCATCCGTCAGGGGGGAAGTGAACTAAGCTGCTGGGACTCCACAAAAGTTGTTGTTGTCATGGTAAGGCAAGGGGGATGCAGAGATAGTTACAGGCTTATGGGTTTCTACAGAGCAGTCCAAGAGGCTCCACATCAGAGATTATTTGCAAACACAAGGCGTACAAATGTGTGTGTGCATGTAACTGAGCTGCTCTGTGTGTGTTTGGGAGGATCGGAAACATACAGGGAGAATGTTACAACCTCCTCTGGAGCTGGCAGGAGGTTTGCTACCATAGCATGGCTCTGTTTTCTGTTTGGGTTGGATCCAGTTATTTTTCCCTGCAATGGATGTGTGGAGGCCACCGAGATTGGGTTTCTTAGATGAAACAGAAAGTGCAGGGGAGTGATCTTGGGTGAGCAGAATCTGGAAAACACGTGCTCAGCATCTCTGATCAGCACAAGGTTGTGTTGCACTTGGTGGAGTGTTACTCATTCACTCCTTTGAGCAATCCCAGTGCTGCCAAAAGATCCCAGTGACATTTATCCCCTCCTTGCTGCTTTGCATCACTCCTGGTTCTGCCCTTCCTTGCTTGTGTAACCTCCTTCCATAGGATTTATAACTTCATTCTTCTCTGGGTGATGTCTCTCAAAGAAGCCAGGGGAATGTAACTCCATGAAATAATTTTCTGCCCCTAAGTGCTGGGAACTGAGCCCTCCCAGGCTACAGGGGAGGTTTTTGCCTTCTCTAACTACATCCTGAATCTTCCCAGTTTTTCAGCATGCTCTGCTTTTCGGCCTGATTAGGCTATTTGTTCTGTTGTATTTCAGAGATTAGGAGCTGTGCTTAGGCACAAGAGAGTATGTTCTCTATGTATCCTGTAAAATAAGAGAAAATTTGCTCAGGCAGAAATGAAACAACCTGGAATTCAAAACTCACTTCCACGGACAGCTGTTTTGCATTTTCATACACTTAGCAGCCATCAGCACTGGCCAAGGTCTCTACCCCTAGGTAAATGCCCCTAAGGCCCTTAGCAATTTGTATGCTAGAGACAAAAAAAGGCTGTACAAAGACACAGAGATTAGGAAAACCATCCAGATCCCTGCCATTTAGCCAGCTTTAACCATGTCTGGGACAAGTATTTCCCCCCTTGAGTCCCTTTTCTTAGACTGCCTTGTGGTATTTGATTTCCAGGGGTGAGTTAAAACCCACAAGTCTTCCGGGGTGATGCTGTTTCTAGAGTTTGGTAAACCTCCGACAGAGCTTCAGATGGAATGGGTGGGCTGCAGGATGAATAACAGCCCTTCACAAGATTTATATCCTGTTGGGGTGGGAAGGAATGGTTTTTTCCAGATACCTATTTGCCTATAAACGTGTATGGCTTAAATGCTGGGCTGCAGCTGTACTCACATGTCTGTCCCTAATCCGTGTCCTTTTAAATCACCGCGTCCACATTGCCTAAAACTAAACTAAAGTTGTTTTTCTTCCCTCCTGAAATGTGCACATCAGCATGAGAGGTTGGTATCTTTAGTGCACTGCTCTGCACTAAACTGCATACCTTCGGGGGCTTTCAGGAGATGGTCAGAGAACTATGGAGATCACGGGCCCAGCATCCCACTGACTTCTGTCACTGGATGATCCCTGTGATTTCCAAGCAGCCCCTGGCCATCACGCAGTGCCACCACGTGTGCTGGTCCCAGTGCTCCCTGGTGGGCAGGGATTTGCTGGTGCGTGGTTGTGGCAGTGCAGTGGAAGGCAGATGCAGTGTGGCTGAGCCAAATTGGATACAAAACGAGATCAAGTGGTTGCTTGTGGGTCAGCTTTTCCTGCAAAGAGTAGCTTGTTTCCATCATGCCTATCGGGGCTTCTGAGCAGATGCAGCAGAATTTTCAGGCTGCTGCAAGGCCCTTTCCTGGAGGTGTCTGCTGAGCTCACTGCAGGGCTGGAGGCACAACACACAAACCAAGAGCTGCCCTAGCCAGGCACCTTCCTGTGCCGAAAGCAGTCCTTTGGTGACTACTTTTTGATGTTACTGGTATGTTTGTATGTTGCAAGACGAACCTCTCTTAGGGCACCGCGCTCCCAGGTCCAACCAGGTGTTCCAGCAGAAACTCACAAATAGTGCTCTGAGGCTATAGCCCTCAGGGTTGACTAACCTGGGTCGGTCCTATTGCTCCAGAAGCTGCTAATCTCTCTGCTGGCTTGCTCAGGAGTGAGCTGAGCCTGTGCTTCAGGCCTCACCTTTTATTGGCCCCCTAATCCTGCTCATGCACAGTTAGGGCCCGCCCTAATCAGGCACAGGTGGGCTTAACACAAGCTCATGCCCACTACCTGGCAATTAGTGGCACCTGGTTGCCTCATTTCACTACATTTGTACTCCTAGGTGGGCAGTTTGGCTGTTTCTACCCATCATGTGTATCAGCATGTCCAGTTCATCATGATGATGTGCAGCATATTAGGACTGGGCTGAATCACAGTGGGCCATGGATCAGACTGTCCATCTGCTGTTTTTTCAATCCCCCCAGCAGTGCCCTATGTCCACCTTCTGGAGAAGATCTTTCTACCTGGTTGGTCAGCTATGAGGATCATCAGCTCATGAAAGTAGACTGCCCCAGGAAGATCCAAGACATGATGATAGTTAAGAACTTAGGCTTGTTTAGGCTTGAGTACTTTCTGACATTGGGATGTCAGGGCTATGACTGTGAAACAGTAGTGAGCCCTTGCTGGACAATACAAATGGTAAAGAAAACTTCCCAGGCAGGGCAGTATTTAACCTATGTGAGAAGGTCTCTAAGCAAACAGCATACCATGATATGGAGGAAAAAACACATGGCCTGCCACTATGAGTGCTTGGAGAGAGGAACCTCTGCTTTCTGCAGAATGAGAGTTTGCCTTTCTGCTAGAGAAAAAAGCTAGGCTGAAGCGTATGGGGAACTGAGAAGCACTTCTCTCAGCTGAGAGCTACCCTAGAGATCAGTATTAACAAAGCTCAGGTTTTAGGGTCAAGGTGGAGCTTGGTCACTGCATAACAAACAGGTCCCAACCCAGGTGGAGGGCTACTAACTGACTAAGTGGTAGTTGCTTCGTGGTGACAGCTTGACTAGAGGAGGTTCCTCTTCCAGTTCAAGTGGACAAAAGAGGACACGGCAACTCGAGGATCGCCTCCAAGCTTTGTAAACAAGCTGTGATCACTGAGGCAGGACGCAGTTCTGGGTTGCAGACACCTAAATATGAGTGTTACAACGTAGGTGTCTGCACATGGACTGGGTGTCTAGGCAGTGAAAAATCAAGAGCTTGACTCATGCCCACACAATTTCTTAAAGGAAAACATCTTGAGATAGGTAATTGTGCCCCTAGTCAATAGTCAGAGAAGCTGGAGAGCCAGACACCTACATTTGCTCAACTGACTCACTCCCAGGGCTCTGCTGTCAGGATTGACTAGACCTCCATCCATTATATGGGAACACAGATAAACAGTGTGCATATAGCTGCTACATCTAGGAATAGTCCATCTAGACCTGGATTCACCTGGAGGGTTACGTAGGGCCCTTTTATCCTGCCATAAAGCAGGTGTAGAAGTGTTAACTGCCTCCTGGGAAAGCTGTAAGGGATCCTTGCTTGACTGTAAAACCTAAAACACTTCAAAGCTAGGTGCTCTGTAAATGCTGAGTGTTCACATTACTCTAAGTAAACAGCAACTCAGAAATGCACGCACAACATTGAAGAGTAGTAAACAGATGGGAGAAGTTGCCAAGTAAGGCCATGCTGAAGTGGTGAGCAAAAATAAGTGTTAGAGACAGTCTGACATTTTTATAGCGAGACAGACACAGCTAGGATTTGAAGTATATGGCAATGAAATGGGGTCAAGGAGGTGTTCTTTTGTTCTTTTGCTGGACAGTCCCTTCTGTGCTCGGACAGCAAATATTTCTTGTTGCTGGCCTGACTGGGGAGTGTTTGAAACATGGCACAACACAGCTCTGGTGGACAAGGCAGGAAAAGCAGTATTGTTTATGATAAGCTGCTGTGTGGAAGAAAAGAGATTTTAAACACTATTTTGAAGTCACTGGGTGACACCAGCACTGGGCTAAGTTGAACTGACAACTACTAATTACTGAGAGAAAAATGACTCACTAAAACCCGGTAATAATTGTCGTACATCTAATTAAAATAGATGATTTACAGTCAAACAGAAAAGCTACAGTCTTGGCACAGGGGATATGCAGAGTGTGACGGACAGCCTGCAACCCTGCATATGTCTCATAAAAAGAGAGTTGAAAAGTTGTGCAAGACATACTGTATTTTAATTAACTGAAGCTCAGAGAAGCTCTTCTGCAAACTTAGTTGAAAACTGCAGGTGAGGACACCATTCTCCCAGCAAAGCACTGGAAGTCCAGTCTGATGCTGCTAACAGCAAAACTCCTCTGACTTCCAAGGAATTAACATTTTTCCAGTATCTAGCTGGAACCACTACTAGAAATCCTTCCATGGGGAGGGGAGAGCATCGGCAGCGAAGGTCTCCTCAGGGAAATAGTTAGAGGGGACAATTCTTGGGGATTGATGTAGTAAATGTATGACAAGCACTTCAGAAAATTCATGTGTCTGTCAGAGATGTCAGAACTATTTCACGTTGGTGTGATAAAAATGTATGAAATGTTTGTCTAGGTTTACACATGCATGGTTTATAAGGAAAGCTCCTGTATTTTAACGGATTACATGCTTTATTACAGTAAATGCTACCTAAGTAGTACTGAGAAGAGATTTTGTGTGTGCCTGTGCTACAAGGGAACAGTAAACAAAAGGCGAACGGTTGTTGATAGTATTGGGTGTAATTTGGATGCATAGGTATGGTTTTCCTCTCTTTGGCATCCAGAATGATCTTTCACCTCCACAGAGTGACCTGAAGTCTGGCTGAGATTTGCACTGGCAGCATTGAGGCTCTCCTCAGCTCGGCATAAATGGCTCCACCACGCTCCTGGGGCATCAGAGCTCAGGGAATCTCTCTCTGGTTCCCAGCTCACTTTTTAAGCTTGCGTAGGTCATTTCCAGTCTCTAATTTGGGAAGGACAGCTCAGCAGACCTTGGCTCTGAATTTCAAGGTTCTGGTCTCACTCAGCAGCCAGAGGTGTCTGCTGGGGAGCAAGACACTCAGCATCCCTGGAAACGGCACCATCAGTTCAATGTCATTCATTTTTAAGTTGGCTTGGCCCTTCAGTTACTGTTACCTTCCCATGGGTATGTTGATAATTCCTTGTTATTAGATCACCTCTGTTTGTAAAGCACTTTTTAGTGCAGTTCAGGACCAGTGTGAGACATGCTCTTCCCTGAGACAGTGGTGGCCTCCTTTGCCTTGCCTTCTCTTTTCCTCTCTCTTGCAGTCGCTTGAAAGTTCCCTTGAGCCCTTGCTTAGCTGGTTCACCCGAGACTCAAAATAGTAACAGGCTTAATCCAAGGGGCTTCTCTAATCCTGGGCTTGGAGTGAGAGGCATGAGTGATTGCTCTAAGCAGCAAACCCATTTATGCAAAGTGTTTCTGAGCAGCATCACTGAGGAGAGATGAGATTAGAAGGATATCACTGGCAAAGTGACTAAGAGATTTATCTTATTCATAGGCTTGGCTTGTATTTAAGGAATTTACATTATTGGGATTTTTCAAAATCTGAGCTGGCTGAATCTGTCCTTCCAGCAGTGTCACAGATATTGAAGGCTTGTTTTTTCCTTTCTAGTTCATACCTTCCAGCACTAGCATATCACTCCTGTTGCTTTCTCTGTTGCTTTTCCATGCTTGTTTTTAAATGCCAGAAGGAGGACAGCCTCCCCCAAATTCCTAAGGGATTATCATAAGGCGATTCAGTGTCAAGACATTTACCCAGGTGTTCAGCCTGTCTTTTTCTTTTGCTTAATTAATTTCTTCCTGATTTTTCTAGTTAATACTGTTGGGAAGGATTAAGAGGGATGCATCATCTCCCTCTGACACTGACATGTCCAGATACTAATAATAGAGCTAGCTCTCCTTGAAACCTGTAGGTCAGGGATCCCCGCTAGAGAGGGACCTGGGCCAGATTGTAGGATGGAGATAGATATATCTGTGCATCTGTCCTGAGAGAAAACCCCCAGGAGGACAGACCTCAGGGAACCCTTACCCCAGGGATGCCCTGAGCTCACAACACAGAGGGACATTCTCGGGTGCCTTTCCTCTGCTAGGACTGTGTATTCCAACAGATTCCTTGGAAAATTATATCGGCAAAAACCCACACTCCTCTGCTAATGAAGACTGACACCTTGCTGGGAGCTTTGGAGAGGTAACAGTGCTGGTCTGGATGAGGAGTGGGGATGGCTGGGCTGGCACAAATTAGTTGCTCTGGGGAAAAGCTGCATGGAACAAGATGTGCAGTGCTGGAAGGCAAAACGTCCATGGTGAGCAAAGTCAGGCCAAAGTCAGTTGAGTAACTGCGTCCTCTCAGGACAGTGTCTCCCTGCTCAGCAATTGAGCCAGAAGCAGCAGGTACATTCCCAAGGTGGGGGGAAACAAATGTCTTTGAATTTGAAGAAGAGGAGGTCAGAGTCACTGAAAGAAGGCATAGTCTGATCTACTGACCTTTCCCTTCTTAGTGGTGTGTGTTCATGAACAAGCTGAGCCAATCTAAGCCCATGCAGCTATAGTGAGCAGCAACCTCAGCCCTGCATTTCCACCCTTTCTGAGCACTGGTGACCATTCAGTCAGGGACTTCATCCAACAAGAATCGACTTTTTAAAATTTTTTATTAGCTTTCAGTTGCATCTGTTCCCCAACCTGACCACTCGGTTACCAATACAGCCCCAGTGAAGGGACAGGGCAGCACACTTGAGGGGGGCAAAGAGATGGAGGGGGTGGCAGCACAGACTTTAGACGTAAACTGTACATGGAATTGCATCCCAATACCAAGAATTTAGCAACTCCCTACTAGCAACCGTGACGTAGAAACCATTTGAAGATATACTGCAGCAGTTTCAAGGGGATTATACTAAATTCAGCCCAGTGATATAAAGCATACTTTGGGCTCAGCTCTTCAAGAAAACAAGCTCCCTACCTGGCCTGACATCTGAATATCTGTCCCAGGAGAGTCCCTTTTAACCTCTGTAAAAGGAAAATGAAAATCAGGGAGACTTAGGCAGGGAACCACACATTTTCATTCATATACTTTGCAATTTTCCCAAGTGGCAATGAAGTTGTTCCCAGATCAGGATGCAGTGTCACCTGGCCAACTTGGGAAGAAGGGCTGTACTAAGGCTGTGTGTGTGAGGTGGTTGCAAGCTGTAATTTCGGTGTCATCTTTCTTACTGCCCAAAGATTCCCCTAGTACAGAAAAGAGATTGACAGTCTGAGGCTGGTCCACGGGAGGGCTGCTGAAATGATCAAGGGGAAGGAGCCCATGGTGGGTGAGAAGAGATGGAGGTAGTTGGACTTGTGCAGCCTGGCAGTGAGAAGATGAAAGAGGAAATCAGCTGCCTTCTGCTACCTGAAGTCAGGTTATAGAGACTGCAGAGCCAGAGGGGCACAGTGAAGGACAAGAGGCAATGACACAAGTTGTAGCAAGGGAAATGCTCATTGTTTACGGAATAAAACTTTCACAGTGAGAGTGGTGCAGACCTGAGACAAGGGCCCAGAGATCTTCAAGGTTCAGCTAAACAAAGCCTCAAGCAACCTTGAAGATATCTTGAGTGTGAACAGAAGGTTGGACTAAAGAAATCCAGACCTTTCCCAACCTAAATTCTGCAACCCTATGAAAACCACAAGGCAAGGGGACTGAGAAGTGTTTGTGTTGTCACTGCTCATAGGATCTGGACTTACTGTTCTGGAGAAGGGTGTTGAGGTGGGGGAAGATCTTTACACATGCAGAGATGTGCATCCTCCCACTTGTCTGCTTTCACACGAGGACATGCCTGCAGCCAACGCAGTGGTGTCCCAACTTCTGTCATATTGACCTTTAAACACTTGAGCTGGCCCAGCACCAGAGCCTTCCCTAATGAGCAGAGTCTTGAAACAGTGGCAGCAGTCAGAGCATCAGTGATGCCCAGAGGGTGCCCATGCCCCGATTCCTGCTCATGTCATGGGGACTGCTGCTGCTGTCCTTCATCTGCCAATTTTTTAAGATGAAATTAATATAGAACCAGTGAAAACTGGGTCTGTAAAGGGCTGGATAGACCCTGCTCTATGACCACCACCTGCCTTACCTGTACCTCTGACACATCCCATGCCCTATCCCCTGCATAATCCACAGTGTCCCACCCCACAGCACCCAGCTGACTTCCTGCTACTCACTTTTCTCCTTATTTCCAACCATGTTTCCCTGCCTTTTCTCTCCTCTCTCCCTCAGACCATTAGCTCAGACCTGGATTGAAGGTCCCATGGTGAGACCACACTCTGATGAGCATGAGGCCATGTTTGGTGTCTCTCTCTGCCTATCCCTTCTCTCACAGTAGGGATGGAACTTGTTTCCTCCAAGTCTGTCTTGCTTATGGGACTCTGGGAGCACTGGAAAAAACAAGGGTCTGTTCCCATCCCAGCACTGCTGCTGCTCTTTCTCCATCAGGGAGTAAGGAGAGAAAAGAAGCTAGGAATGAGAAAGCACTTCTTTGGCCAACCTGATTTTCTGCAGGTTATCCCAGGACCCTCCAGTGTAGCATCAGATCATGCTCTTTAGTTCTTTACCCTCACTGCTATTCCAGTCCCTCTCCCTAGGGCATCCTAGTCCTCCATCTCCAGTGGCTGTCACCACAGAGCCACACTTTGAAGCACCCCTCTTACACCCCCATTTCCCAGAGTTCTTCCAAACTCACTCCTGCCAACTCATCACACTTGTGGCTGTCCTCACACAGGGTTCTTTGCTTGTTGGCACATCCCCACTTGCACCAGCGTATCACCTGCACACCCCCACCTCTCCCAGCCCAGTGTCCAGAAATGGATCTCCCTGGTCCAGTTTTGCCAAGGGACAAAGAGATGACAAAATGCAGCTTGACCCAGCAGAGGAGCTGGGCGAAGAAGATGGCTGTGGAAAGGAACCAAGGGCTCACCCAGCCAGATCTGACTGTCATAGGCAACCCTGTATCTCCTGAGCATTCCCAGCACTGGCAGACAGAGAGTTTGTTCCCTCCCTGCTCTTGCTGGAGACAGACCCCGAGCATCCCTGCACTGGGGATGGCTAGGAAATCTCCAGTGATTTCTAGCCTGCCTGCAAGTCCAGTCTACTTGAGACCCATTTGGTCCTTTATTTAACAAAAGTCAGGCTTTCAGCTTCCTCAGTATGCTCTGAAGTATGGAACACTTGATTCCTATTCCTTTAAATTGATACTAATTGCCTCTTTTAAAATTTCCCTCCTATTCTCCTATGGTGCTTGAGTTTGGAACAGATGCCAAAACCAGCCTGTCTGTCCCTGAAGAGGGGCAACTTTCCTGGTCTCCACGTGGGGTTTGGTACCAGGTGGCAGGTTTACACAGGAGACATTTTCCTGATTTTGGCATGGGCTTCAGCTCTTACTCAAGCTGCCGTGAAAAGAAAGGCATTAGGGAATGGCTATGAGGTCTCTGGAGAGCCAGACCTAAGCAGAACTGTGAAATGTCACTGTGCCAGCGGGTGAGAAAGAAGAAAGTGTGTTAATGCTTTTGAGAAGCACTGTCAGGCCACAGATTTTATTTCTCAGCCATCCTCCTTGCCACCCTATTTGCAAACCGCAAATAGTAACACCTCCCTCCATCTCTCCATCCCTCCATCCCTTTTGGGAGGCAAAACTATTGCACAGCCCTCTGAGCACATGAAGCAGAGTCCAGAAGGTCTATGAAAAGGCTTTTCCATGACGTAAATTCCAACTCGTGATGCATTCCAGCCTTTTCAGAAAATTAAAGCTAAAGCGAGGCGAGCCGCCTCCCGGCGCTGGGAGCTGGGTCTGTGCAGGGTGGGTTTAAGCTGGGAGCAGGCACTGCTCTCTGCAGTGTGAGTGACCTGAAGTGGTGAGTCTGTCCTGCTTCGAGCACAGATTTTGAGGCTTACTGCAAAGGAATAGCACTGCTTTCTACTGTGGCCCTACCTTTGTTAAAAAAGAGCATGCTGCCAGGAGCAATTAGGCAGAATGAGTTTTATTCTCTCTGAGAGCAAGAGCTTTCTCGTGGCGAGGCCACTTCTTGCTGCTCAAACGTGGCTTAGCTGAGGAATTTGCCGTGGGTTTTGAAGGGTTGCTGCCAGGCAGGGTAGGACAAACAGGCTGCCTTAGAAAGACAGTGAATGTGAACCTGAGGAGGGGCGTGCTTGGTGTGGAGGGGAGGAAGAATGGTGCCAAGATGAAACCTCTTGTCTGGCACTTGGCTGCCTGCGGCTTAAGTACGGAGACCTCCCATGGGTCCTCCAGCAAATCTCTGCCCACGTGCCAGCTCCTGCCTGGGCACTGGGGACACCGTGCTGTCCCTTCTCCCTGGGGAGACCACGAAGGTAAAGGCATTGGCAATTACACAGCCCTCAGACAGTATGAAAAAAGGAGATGCACATGCCCGAGATAGCTGCTATTACCCTTGCCTCTTTTTATATATTTTTACAGCTGCAGCAGATGTCTCTGTGTCTCCCTGGAGGGACATTAGGTACTTAGAGCCCTTTCAGCTCAGAGCTGCCTAGAGGAGCTGATGGCTTTGGCCCTGCCTCTGCCAGACTCTCTCCTCTCGGGCAGGCTGATTGAAGTTGGTCGAACCGTCCCTGCCCTGAAAGAGATTTGTCCCTGAGAGCAGGGATGGGTTTTCACAGCCGGGTCAATGCCAGCAGCCGATTGCCCAGATCTAATGGCAGGCTCAGGACATAAATAAGAGAAAGGATAAATATGAAAGGATGTGCTGGGAAGCCCCACAAGAGGAAAAAAGGACATTATTATTGATTAGAAAGGATAATAACAATAGTAGCTATCGACTTGGTCTTGCAGTGTTGGGTGCACCAGCCATGTTGTGGTGATGCAGAAGGGAGTGGTGCAGCAACCCCTGCATGTCAGTCATGCAGCTCATTTGCTCTTGCTGAGCTGAACGAAGGAGCTGAAAGTGCTTCTCATTTTACCATGTTGGTAAAATGTAGCCTGAATATCATAAGCTAAAGTGAGCTGTAGGATTTTCCTGCCACAGTCACCTGGGAGCTGTTGGCAGCAGTAGTCCATAAATATTTTTATGTGTCATCAGCCCAGAGGGCAATGGCATTGGTGGGAAATGTGCTGAATTTGGGTAGCTTTGAAGATGTCTGGAAGAGTTTTGTAGAAGATGGAGTGGAATTGGGTTTTGGTGTAGGGCACTGTTTGCTTCCAGTTCCAGGCTCTGTAGAAAACTGGTCTCTCTCTTTAAGCCCCCAAGAAGGGAATGCAGGCTGCAGAGAAACCCATCACCTACCCCCTCCATAGAGTGGGAGGTTACACCTGTGATTTTTACTTGTGGTGTAACCATCTCTGCTGTGACCCTCTGTGTTCTTTTTTTAAAATTTTTTTATTATTATTTTTTTATTTATTTTCTCCATCCCTGCCTAGCTGCCTGTTGCTTGTCTGGCCCTGGCCAGGGCTCTCCCCGTGCAGTGCATGAGTGATGCCCAAACATCACATCTCCAGGCACCCTGGGTGGGGGCTTAGCCTGGCTTGGAGTAGGGACTTGAAACAACCAGGAACCTGACAGGCACCCTGACAGGCAGCTCTGCTACCCCCTTTCCCTGCTCCCCATCTCACCCATGGGCCCTGCACAGGCTGCCTCAGCCCTCATCCATCTCTCTGCTCTGCTCTGCTCTGCTCTGCTCTGCTCTGCTCTGCCTTCCTCACTGGCTTGGCCTGCAAAATCCCAGTAGCTACAGGGAGATCCCCTTGTCCGAGCAAATGGGCATTTTTTTCCTATCTTCAGGAGTTGCTTTATAGGGCAGGCTTGGTTGCTAGAGACTTTGTCCCTGGCACATCCCATTTCCCTCCAGTTTCCAGCTGCTTCCTTGTGTCTTTTTTCCTCTCATACAGGAGGCACAAATAAGAGCAGCCAACTCTGTTAGGTACTAGGATGCTTAGTGTATTAAGGACCGTGTGGCACCTAGACAACCTTGGATGAAAGCACATGAAAGACATCTCCACATTTTTAATAAACCCATTTTCTACCATTCATACTGTGTTGCCTCCCCAAAGCCACCATGTCCCTTGCAGATGAGGTGAAAACCTCATTCTGAGCAGCTGAGGACCTGCTGGTGGCAGAACTGTCCCTGGCTGTGGCACAGGGGATCACCAAAGCTCCCTGGGCTCAGAGCCAGGCCTGGGAATGCCACGTGGTGGGATGTATCCCTCCTGCTCCAGCTCCCAGCCTTAGTGCTGAGGCAAGCGATGCTCTCAGCAGAGCCAAACCCTAAATGCACTTGCTGTCCTCTGCTTCCTACCCTCCCACGGCCACTGAGAGCCACCTGGCCCCTTTGTAAGGCAGGTAGCTTTTAATCAGGGAAAGAACTGTCAGGGTGCTGCAGCAGCTGCTGGCTTGGAAAACAAATTACTAATAATCCGAGTGAAAAAATGCAAAGCTCAGGTAACCCTCACCCAGAGGGGCTGTGGGGTGGACAAAGCTCTGGCCAGGGTAAGAGGCTTATGTGTGGTAGTGTGAGCTCCGTATGCATGAGGAGCAGCTCATGTTTGCTTTGTCCTCTCACCCCCTAAATCTGATTTAGGGTGCCCTCATCCAAGAGGAAACCTGCTTATTTCCCATTCCTTCCGTCTGTTTCAGTTCACCCTGCTGGCCACCCTGCTAGTGTGCAGCTGTATGTGTATGTAGAGAGGTGTTAAGCCCTTTAGAGCATGAAATGTGATCTCTCTCCCTACATGCTTTGTACCAGGGCTGCAGAGGGAGATGGAATTAATTGCACCAGCAGAAGCAGCTGATTGACAGTCAGTGGGGAGGAGAGTCTGCAAAGGGGTGAACTTCATCAAAAAGCTGGTAATCAACTTAAATCAGGAGGGGTTTCCTTCAGGTGGCAGCTGGGCAGGAAACACATCTGTTGGCATTGGTGCATCAGGACACTGATGTCTGCAGGTGTGTGGCAGCCTCTTGGGTGCTGGCCTGGGCTACCCAAGGGTGCAGAGAAGAGCAGCCTTGGATGTGGTGCATGAGAAACCTGGTGCAATGTGACTGCAGGAAAGGGACCACAGACATCACTGGGGATGTAGGCTGTTAATGAGGGCTTGGGACTGGTCTAAAATACCTGATTTCAAGTGAATTTTGGAGGTAGCAGTTTTCAGAGGAAGCCTCCCCTGGCAACTGGGTTGGAGGATAAGGGACATTAGCTGCTCATCTTGCATAAGATTCATCCTGGCATTTCTGGTCCCAGAGCATGGAACACCTGTGAACCCACCTTGCCAGGGCAGGGTAAAGCACAGTGGGCAGCCAAAGTTGTTTTTACTGTGCCATAGGCATGACTGATGGCTGATCTCCAGCCCCCTAGCTCAGTGTGGAAGACTTTGTTAAACATCTCTGTAACCCCCAAACCACTTTGTCCAATACACTGATTCAGGGTCCCCACTAGGGCCAGATCCTCAGTGATTCCAACGTGGTATCTTTCCCTCCTCAGTGCTAAGGAGAGGTTTTATTGTGTGCGTCAGAGATGTGACCACCCGGGCTGATCGGACCAAAGCTGATAGTCACCATAATGACAAATTACTCCATGGCTCTGCCTTTTGTCACAGGGCTGTTGCCACCATGTCCGTGACATACAGATGAATCATTCTGCCCAGAGGTAGCGTACAGCCTCTTCCAGAATGGCTGCTGGTTACTCATGCACAGCAGCCATACGTTGCTGGCTTGCTGCTCCAAGACTGTCATCTCCAGCTGTGGCTTCAAAATGCACGAATGGAGTGATGTAGACCTGCCCTTATTGGGGATGAGCCCCAAAAAAGGGGCAGCAAATTGTCCCTGTCCCTCTGTGGAGAGCAGAGGTGCTCAGAGTGGCTGCTGAGCATAAGGAAGAACTGGGGTTTCCAGCCTTGTCAGAGTCATTTGAGCTGATCTCAACAGGAGGCAGGGCTGGGCAGCAGGGCCCCTCAGCCTGGAGTTTGGATCACAGCTGATCCACTGCCTGACACGGGAAAAGGAACTAAGGCTTCTGCACACCCAGTGAATTTCCCCCTGCACTAATCTGGTCTGGCAGGGGAGGCAGAATGAGATGCCAAAATGCTTTTTTCCTTTTTTTTTTTTTTTTCCTTTTCATCCCCTTTTTAAATAGCAGTTCAGCTGATGGGCAAAACATGGTCTAGAGTAGCATTTCAGGCGGCAGAAAATTAGTTCAGCTTTTACCCTCATTAGCTGATTGCCAGTAATTAACATTTTGTCATTAACTACAGATGCTTATGGCCTGGAAGAGAAGTTTGGGTGTCTCCACATTAGCTCTCAGAAATGCACTGATTATCTCCATTTAATTGACTGACTGTGCCTCAGTTTCCTTATTGCTAAGGGGAAAAAAAGGTGATAATGGCTTACACCCATCCTCTGCTCTACATCCCAGCCTATCAGGGCTGTAAAAGGAGAATCTGCTGCCATTAGATATGTTCCTTTTAGGAAGGTCAGCTTCAGGAAATGCAGTTTTTCACTCTCTGTAGTTTGCCAGCCCTTCCCCTTAATGAGCCTCATCACCCAATAGATCATAATCTCCTTGGCATCAAGTGACTCTCCATTGTGTTCTTGGGCCTTTTTCAAACTATTATCTTCAAATGAGCCTGGATGCCCACAAGTGCATTCATGCTTGTTTTTTGATTGCACCTCTTTCTTTTGAAGTTGATTATACTGAGGTGTGTTAAAGAAGAATAGCTGGGGCTCAGGTGGGCCATTCCACCCTAGAGATCCTTCTCCTTGTCTGAAAAAGCAAATATAGCCCCACACTTAGGTCCCAAAACTAGTGTCATCTGGGGATGGCTAGCACTCATTCATGTCATCCTTGTTCCTTCTCCTACTTTGACAAGCTTCTGTATCTCCTGGGGTTTCAGAACAAATCCTTCCATACTGCTTTTTTCTCATTAAAATAAATCCATTTAAGTAGCAACCTCTTCTAGAGGAGGAATTTGCTACCATGGGGTTACTATGTGCAGTCTGGCATTTCAGAGGAACAGTGTAATGGGAAATAAAGCCATCTGGAGTTTCAATGGGGGAGTTGAGAGAGAGCTTGCTCTCCTCTATCTCTACTTCTCCTGCCCAGGACACTGAGCATGGCCCCAGTGATGTGGGGTGGTTGTGGCTCTCCTCCCTTCCTATTCCTACTGCAGCTGCCACAGCTCTGGAAAACATGAAAGGCAGCACTCACTGTAAAAATGTGTTTCCAGGAGGAAACTGAATGAACCAGGGAGCCTAGGTAGGTGGGAAGAAGTAGAAAATTATGCACAATACCCTTCTAGTTTCCCTTTGGAAGCCATTCCTGTTTATCTCCTCATCTCTCCCATTCCTCCTGCTGCTGCTGGGAGCCTGAGCACCCTCTGCTCGCCAGCCCTTCCTTCTTCTTTGCCCACAGAGCAATCCTGCCTTTTGATGCTCATTCTCCAGGCAGGAGGGTGTAAACCAGATTCCCAGCCCTGGGAACCAAGCAGTGCTGCTTTTTTTCTGCTGCAGTGACTCTGAGTCTCTTCCTGGTGACTCTGTGTGCCGGGTTGTACATCAGTCTCTCTCAGGTATAGCTACAGTCTCAGGTGGCTGAGACAAAGGCCCTGGCTCTATCTGGAGATAGTGGCAGTCTTGGACAGGAGGGAATAGAGGCTTTCAGCAGAGCTGGAGGCAGCCTGGTGGTTTCTGGTTCACTCAGCAGGCCTGGAGCTCAGCTGCTCACTGCTTGCGTGTGCCAGCAAAATGCACACATCGATGCAGCCCATCCCACACAGCAGCTTTGACTCTCCATGTGATCCCCATCGCATTGATACCCCAGTAGTGCCTGAGCCACGATGTTAATAAGTGTCAGTATCAGGACAAGCAGATCTGACAGTCTCTGGGGAGAGCTCACCGGAAGGATAGGAGCATGAGGGCATTGCAGCTGGGGCTGCTCAGTCAGGCACGGGATGCAGGAGGTAGAAGAAACGATGTTCATGCAGTAATTCCCAGTGCTTGCCTTTTCTTGCCCTTGCCCCTGCTTTGTTTCCTCTCCTTCTCTGAGGATGTCACCTACTGAGTCTTTGGCCTTACTTTTCTGTGTGGCATCCCCTGGCTTTGCAAAAATTAAAGACAAGCATGGCTGAAACCCCCTGGGGCAGCACTGTGAAAGCAAGGAAGCAGAGAGCAGCTAGAGGCAAGGGAATTACCAGGCATTTAGATAAATCCGAAGAGGAGAGCAAGGACTGGCTTCAAGCAGGGCCAGAAGCCATGTCACAGGCACATGTAGCTCAGGTTATTATGAAGGAACAGGACCCCAGTGGCTGTCCAAGCTGTGCAGAACAGGTTTGCATCTATCTTCCACTGTATCTTTCGGAACTCTCTGGGCTCTGCGTGTCCTGGTCAGGCTGAGGGCATGCTTGGTCTGCTGTCAGAACCATGGTCCTGTTGGGATGACCTGTAAGTCCCAGTGGCTGTGTTAGCTCTTGCTGGACTTATTTTTCAGCTTTTCAGCATTAGCATGTGAGCACCATTCCACTGGTGTGGCTCTGCACAAGGCTGGAATCCCCAGTCCCTAGATTTCCCTCTGCTCTTGGCAAACTGGCTTTCCTCATGCAGTAAAATCTCCAAACACCTACAGGATCCCTGCAGAGGGAAAACTCCCAGTCTCTTTTGGTGAATACTCTGCCTTCTCTACTCCTCAGCACAACACCCAGTTGCCTTGGGTGAAATACCTGCTCTGTAGGTGGAGAATGAAATCCAGAGGAACCTGGAAACTGTGCTCTTCCTTCTAGTTATATATCTTTAAAGTGGAAGAATGGCCTTCAGTGCTGGCACCCTGAGCTGGCACCTTAAACCTCCGTGGTTTCCAGGAGGAAGAAACCCTGGGTATTCAAGGGAGGTCTTGAAGAAAAGGGTAGATTGAGTCTTATCTAGACTGCTTTCCTCTGTGCCTTGCAGTCAAATTCTCTGCTTAATCATGTGAACTGAAGCAATTTCCAGGATATCAGGGCATTTCTAACACATCTCTTTGTGTTCTCTCCATCTTGTGTGAATACTCCTCTCCGTGGTCTAATAAGGAATATAACTCAGTCCATTGATTTTTCTGTGTTGGTGTTTTTTAACAAGGTTTCTCTCTTTTATGCATTCTCATTTTTTCAAGAAACACACGCCAATTTATAATCCCAGAGCCCTACAATCCTTTCCAAATTTGGCTGAAAGTGGCCAATGACTTAAAAATTAATTACTGAGTGGTATACACATGTTAACAGCTATGTGGTCTTGTAAGCCCCATTTGTATTACAAGCCATGGTAAAAAGGGGAAGAGCCAAACCTGGTGGGATTCTGTGATAGCTGATAAGGAAAGTCATGACGGGGAGAGATGTGACACTGTAGAGGTAGCTGTGATGAGAGAGCAGAGGTGAGGTCATCCTGACTGTGCAAGACATGGAAGAATGAAATTCAGTAGTGTGAGGCTGCTGAAATGATGGGATGTATCTGATATTTGCTGGCATGTGCTGGGGTAATCCAAAAGATTGCAGTTTTGGACAAAGGGTGGTACTTCAGGTGTGAGTGAGCACTGGTTTGAGCAGCTTCATGCTAAGAACCTGTGGCCATCCCAGAGTCTGAGCTACAGAACTGGGCAGACCACTGGGAAAGTTGAGGCAGGGCAGGAATTGGTGCCTGCGTTTCTGCAGGCATTGCTGTGCAAACACATCATAACTTGGTGAAGAGCTTCAGGGATGGACTGGAAAAGCGTCTCAAAGGGTTTGGACCAGGAGGTATCTGGCAGGTGCTCACTATGCCAGCAAAGATGGGAAAAGCCCCTGGGGGATGTCATTGCCACAACTGCAGTAACTAGGAAAGTCCTCAGCTCTCATGACAGGGCTCATGTGGCCCTTTGGTCACCAGATGGATGCCAGAAAGACAAGTTGCTTGTGGGAACCTTTTCAGTCATTCAGTCTTTTGTCCAGAATAACTGCTTCCAGGTGGGGGCTGGAAAGGCATCTGGGACTCAGCATGAGCCTGAGCAACACAGAGATCCTCATCATAACCCAGAAAGCATGAAAATGGGGAAAAACATGTTTCAAACTGGGAGCCAGATGTGGATCCAGAGGAGAGGCAGGGAATGTCTGCACCCAGGATGTGCAGAGGGAAAACAGTGGAAGAAGAGGGCATGGGGGTGGCCTGCAAGAGGAGGCAGGTTATTCTGGTCACATCTAGGTTTGGAGCTGAGGTCACAGTTACCATAGGACTCCTAAAAAGTGAAGCAGGAGAGGAGGAGTATGTGCAAGTATTAGTGTTCTCCCATGGAGAATGTGTGCAGCCTCATGTACTACTCACGGCTGGAAAGCAATAGCTATTAAAGAGATATTCAGAAGTCTTCAGGAAGCAAAGGTAAATTGATGGATTTTTTTTTAAGTGGGTCTTCTATAAACCAGCTGTCTGGGTTTCTTTGTAGTGTGAAATGTGAGCAGGTTCCTCCCTTTTCAGATCCAGGGACACGTATAATTTAAAACATAACCAGGTTTTGTTTAAGACTTCATGACGTGGGAGATCTGGTGCATCTCCATAGGTTCTTTAATGTCTGGTTGCTTTCACTGTTTCAAAAGAAAAATGCACTGTATTTCTAGACTGTGTCTGTTTGCCTTCATCTTCCATCCACTGGATCTCATTCCACCTGTCTCCCAGATTAAAAAGCCCTCCACTGTTAAATCCTTTTCCCTGTGCTAGTACTTAACACATTGCAGTCATGTCACGTCTTCCCCTTCTCTTCATTAAGCTAAGCAGATTAAGTTTCTCTCTCCACTCACCAGACAGGCAAATTTTCCCAAGCAAGGACTCATAGTTCTGCTTTTCACCTCTGAAATTGTAGGAAGGTTGTGGAGAGTCAGAGTACGGTCCAGATGGTCCAGATGAACAGACTAATCTCAAGACATGAGGATAAAGTGCAGGCCATGCTTGAGAGACAAAATACACTTTGTCTGAAATGCTCATTTGCAGACTCTAATCCATGGAGATGAAATACAGTGCAATATGGTCTTGAAGACCTCTCTTCTCCACTTTATATCCTTTCAGAATATATTTACAGGCAAAACAACGTTTCTTAACTTTCCCAACTTAGAGCAGCTCCTCTCTGCATCTGGAAGTCCTTGGGTTGATCTTGCACTTGGAACTTTTCTGATTTGCAGAAATCTCCTGTTTTATTTCTTGTGTACACTTTGTTAAGGATAGGCCCATATGTCCTGTCTGCATATCTAGCCTGAAGAGGATTGACACAAACGAATGATGCCATCCGCAGCCTGATCATACTTGGCATCTTTGCATTTGGCAGAGGCTGTGGAGCTAGTTTTAAATAAGAAGAAAGAAGAAAAAAACCTGGAAGATGCTGTCAACTCTGCTTTCCTAAAGTGCTTGTTAGAAAGCATGTTATAAAAATCTGCTCAGCATTTTTGTGATTTGATCAGAAGTACCAGGACAGATGAGTTAAACAATCTGGAAAAAACAAGAATTGATTCAAAGCTCAGCCCAAAACTTATTGGAAGTTTGTGAATTTGAGCATCTTCATGTAACTGCGCCCACTACTGCTTTTGTGAGCTAACACTGGGTTCAGGATTCTGAAAAACAGAAGTGCTCTAAAGTCAGGACATGCCCTGCCTGGCCAGACATTCCAGGTCTTGAAAAGGATCTCTTCATCTGGATTTCTGGCCAAGCCACTCTGATGGTTCGTGTGTTCCTCCCTCCGTAAAAATGTTCAGTTTCTCATCCTGTCAGTCTGAGAACATGCTGTCATTGCTGCCACCTGGGAGTAGTGGGTGGGATAGGGCTCTGAGCTGGGGACTGAAAGATGTCCAATCCTGGATCTTTGCATTCTGTTCATGATGTCTGTGAAACATGAATCCCTTCCTAGATGCTTTGGTTTAATGCACGCAGATAGTTTTGGGTCATGTCCCCAAACCCTTTCCCATTCTCTTCTCTCTGTCTTGTAAAAAGTCTGGAAAGGAATGTCCAGCTGACCAAACTGTGCCAAGGACTGAAGAATCATCAAGACTTCAAAGTCCTCAAGAGAACACTGAAAGATTTATTGAAGGAGAAGACTTAGCAGGAAACACCTCCAAATTCTGGGAATAAGAAGAGTGATAGTTGGAGGTGATCCCAGTGTCACCACAGTAGCTCTGCCTGCTGCCTGGGGACCCTTCCAGTCCAGACCCAACTGATGACCTGGAGCAGTATTGCTGAGTTCAGGATATATCTCCCATCTGCCTCCAGTCCCCAGTGTCATGTTAGGGCTTGTTTTTATCTCGAGAAGCTTGCTTTCAGTCAGGCAGTGCCTGGTGTGGAAGTTCTCATGCTTTTGGAAAGGCCACCCAAACAATGATGTCCTGGTGAAAAGGCACCCAAACAAGTGTCTGGGCCACTCACCAGGCTTGGAAATTAACTGCTCCCCCAGTCTGCTTAGATCTCTCCTTAAAGTTATTAAATGTCATGCCATTCATGAAATCAGGTTGGGAGGAGAAAGGATTGAGGGCAGCCCTGAGGAGAAGGACTTAGGGGTGATGGTGGACCAGAAGCTTAACGTGAGCTGTCAATGTGTGCTTGCAGCCCAGAAAGCCAACCATGTCCTGGGCTGCGTCAACAGAAGCACAGACAGCTGGTCAGAGGAGGTGATTCTTCCCCTCTGCTCTGCTCTTGTGAAATCCCACATGGAGTAATGTGTCCAGTTCTGGAGTCCCCAGTGTAGGAATGACATAGAGCTCTTTGAGTGTGTCCAGAGGAAAGCCACTAAAATGATCAGAGGACTGAAGCACCTCCCTTGTGAAGACAGGCTGAGGAAGTTGGGGTTGTTAAGCCTGGAGAAGAGGAGGCTTCAAGGTGACCTCGTAGCAGCTTTCCAATACCTGAAGGGGGCCTACAGGAAAGGTGGGGTGGGAATTGCATGAGTGTGTAGTGAGAAGGCAATGGGCAATGGTCTAAATCTTGAAGAGGGCAGATTTAGATTAGATACTAGGAGGAAATTCTTTACTGTGAAGGTGGTCAGACACTGGCACAGGTTGCCTAGGGATGTCATGGCTGCCCCCTCCCTGGAAGTTTTCAAGGCCAGGTTGGATGGGGCCTTGAGCAACCTGGTGTACTGGGAGGTGTCCCTGTCCATGCAGAGGGTTTGAAACTAGGTGATCTTTAAGGTCTCTTCCAGCCCAAACCATTCTACAATTCTATGATAAATTGTAGTAGTTTTACCAACACTAGTGGCACTGACACCAAGTTACTACTTCCAGTGGCAGTCTACTGCCTCCCTGCTTTGGGCCCTAATCTGTGCATTTCCAGTTACCTATTGACATATGTGCACCTCCTCTGTATGTGGCAAGTAGGTGAGTTGCACATTGAGCAGTAAATCTGATGCCCCCGGGTGGCACTGGACTTTCCAGAACAACTGGACTTTTCCAGAGGAAGAATCTGTTTTCCCAGGAGGTGATAACAGGGATAGTTGGCTGGCAGCCCCAAGCAATGCCTCAGTGTGTTGCACCATGCAACGGAGAAGTAGTTGCAGGATTTCATCTCCAGTGTGTGAAGCTTAGCAGATACAAGGGTACATTTAAATTGTAGAGTTGTGCAAATACTATGATTATAACCCAGTTCCCTTTCTGGCCTTTGGGTAAAGCAGAACTGAAAGGTAGCAGATACACTCAGTTATGCTCAGGCTAAAAATAATTAATCCTTAAGAATGCCAAGAAGGAGTTTAAAGAGCCACCTGCCTGTGTGGTTATAAAGCCCAACAAAATGAATTTGACAGGGAGTCAGTCAAACATGTAACTTACCAATGACTAAATTTCTTAGCAAGGAGATATTAGTTGCCTGGGCAGGAAGAGAGGTTCAGAGTGATGACCATTAGAAATCAGTGTCCCTGTGGTGGTTAAAACATCCCCTCTGTATCCCTCTGGGCTGCCACAAAACACTCAGGATAGGATGTTTAACCTGGTGTATTTAAGGTCGTGGGTGATAACGTCAAGCCTCAGGGGACTTTGAACACTAAACCCACCAAGACTACAGAAGGAACTGTTTAGCACTGGGGAAATTTCTCATGCGAAGATACTTTTTTCTTCATCAGTAATGGGTGTTCACAGTATATACATGTATAGATTCATGTTCCTTTTTGCATCTTAGAAACCAAAACTATAAGAAGGTTGGGAAAGCAGGAGGTGTAAAAATAAAAGGTAAGAAAAAAGGGAAAGAAAATTATGTGAGATTATGAGAGCAGCAATCTTTCCAGCTTTCTTAATTTCTGGACACTACCTGAATAGACCAGAAGTGCAGTCCTTGCACTACTCACCCAACTCAAGCCATGGCTGCTGGCATGCTGGTAGGTTTTTTGTTTATCAGGCTTCCCATGGGGCAGAGAAAGCCTGTTTGAAGGACAGAGTGGTTTGGGGGGCTGTTACAGGAACGTGCTAATGAAATCTTCTGGTGACACGAGGTTCAGAGGCTTTGGTCATGGAATCATAGAATCATAGAATTGGCTGGCTTGGAAGGGACCTCAGAGATCATCAAGTCCAACCCTTGATCCAACCCTTGCTCAGCTCTGTATTACTCTGGGTAATAGAAATGACACAAAATGCAGTAGGGCTATGGGGTTTAACAGCCTGGACTTCCTTGCAGCTGGAAAGGGCAATGTGGGACCTAGCAGGCAGCAAAGTCATGACCATGGCATTAGCAAGCTCTCCTGGGGACACCTCAGCAGAGAGGGGTTTCTAGGATGGCCACAGGCATGCAGACGGGAGGAAGGCACCAGATGTGTGTTCAGCCTAAGAAGGCAAAGTCCGGAGGAGGAACACTGGGCTCTAGCTCTGCTGGAGATGGCAGACCATGGCATGAAGGAGTGATGTACACTAGTGGTCAGCACTGGTTCTTAAAATGTGTTCAGTTTTGGGCCCCTCAATACAAAAAGGACATTGACCTGCTGCAGTGTGTCCAAAGAAGGGCAAGAAAGTTAATGAAGAGCCTGGAGCATATTTCTTACAAGGAGCAACTGAGGGAGCTGGGTTTGTTTAGCCTAGAGAAAAGGAGTCTGAGGGGAGACCTTATCGCGCTCTACAACTGTCCGAAAGGAGGTCATAAAGAGGTGAGGATCAGTCTGTTCAGTGAAGTTACAAGTGATAGGAAAAGAGGTAATGGTCTCAAGTTGTGCCAGGGGAGGTTTAGGTTGATGTTCGGAACAATTTATTCGCTGAAAGGATAATCAGGCACTGGAACACAGACTGCCCAGGGCAGTGGTGGAGTCACCATCCTTGGAGGTATTTAAGAGTCGTATAGATATAGAACTTATGGATATGGTTTAGTTAAGGACTTGTCAGTATTAGGTTAATGGTTGGATTCGATGATCTTGAAGGTCTTTCCAGACAAGGTAATTCTGTGATTCAAAGGAGAGAAATTTAGAAACAGCTTCTCAATAGGAATAGCAACAAAAGGAAAACTACTTGTAAGAGGAGCCTGAGTTCTGTTTTTTGGGATTGGAGCTTGCCTGGGAGTCACATGACTCGATCAATCCAAGTTCAAAGTTTCCCCTGTAACAACAGTCAGCTTGGAAAGGTCTCTCATGGATCACCCACCACTTTATGTCTCAGAGTCTGTAACCCTACAGTTCTTCACATACCCAGTGCTCATTTACCAAAAACAGTAAATAAGGTGGGTACAGGTAAGAAGAAGGTGGCATGAAATTTTAGCTAGTAGAGGAGAATTTGAGGTTCCAATGTTATGTATACAATTCTATATGTACAGCTGGCTAATTCCAGCTGGATTTGTTTGTTTTAGTCAGTTGAGACTCATCCACTAGAAAAAAAATAAAAATAACTTAGAACTTATGACTATTTCATCATCTCTTATTTCTTCTCCCTGATCAAAAACTAGAGCAGTAAATCAGATGGTTCATCTTTGTAATCTACATCTAGTTAAAAAAATGTTTTCCTATATATTAGTCAGAGTAAAGCCTTCTTTGAACACAGAATATAAAGCTGGGGAAATGTAGACATCCACACACACTCTTAATCCCACCAAAGTATCTGTCTGCTGTCCAGAAGCACAGGGAAGAGATTTACTCTGGTCCAGCTCCTTCTCTTGTAAACAAAGGCACAACAAGCACAGACACCAAGACCTTGTCTCAGCTTTGTCTTAGTTCTCGTGGCTTTATAGAGAGAAGGAAGATAAGATGCAAATCATTCAGGTCTGTGTCTAAATTTCCACTGTCTGTCCAGTTGTTGGTCTCTCAAGACATGGCTATCTGAGGACCACCCGAACTGATCAGAAGGCACTTGGGTTTGGCATTAGAGGTATCTCATTACCTGTAGCTATTGCAGGCTCTTTGGAGGTGCCTCTAGTGACAGACCCATTGTACCTCAGCCACCTGTGCAAAACAGTACAATTTCTCCAGCACATGATGTTAGACATGGCTAATGCTCTCTGCTAGGAAAAAACCCCAACACTCCCAGTAAGTGCATTTGGGAATCAGGCTTCCTTCCTGGACCAGACCGAGCAACAATCCAGCTGATCTTTAAAGGACTTTCAGAGATGTTTTTCCCCTGAGAAATTGCAAGGTCCACTGTACACAAGTAGCTTCAGCTTTCCTGAGATCTCATGAAAACATGGGAAGCAGAAGCTGAGACATCACTGGGGTGGCTGGTGTCTATGGAAAGCAGTCTCATGCTGCCTTTTCACTTAGAAGGATCTCTAGGCACCTCACAGCCCCTCAAGTCAAGGTCTGAAAAAGGCTGCAGGAAGGCAGCAGAGAAAGGAGTCTCATCCATCCCAGAGTTACTTCTTTGAACTTCTCCTTCACTCAGAGGAGGTTGCTGGCCTTCACCAACCCTGAAACAAACTTTGTATGCAATTATTCCTTCAGCCTTCATATGTGGTAGAAGAGCACATGGACTCTTTGAAAGCCCCTCAGTCAGTGTTCTCCTATAACATCCTTCCTCCTGGTCCTATTTACACCCTGCACATTAGATTTCCAGCTCCTGTGGGGTTCTCCACCCCTGCTTCTCCCATGCTGGCACTGCCTTTCCAGGGCACAGCAGACCTGGTTCATCATCAAAAGGTGGTTCCCAACCTGCTTTACCAAACCCAACCAAACTGCTTGTAGAAAACCTCCCCTCCAGCCCAGGTAGGCCTGGAAAAGGGCATTTAGTTCTTCACAGCTGAAAACATGGGGGCTTTGAACACCTACTGAGCAACCTGACCCAAGACCATCCTGTGGGAAGGCATAAATTACCCAGCTCCTACCAGCTGCACAGAGAGCATTAAATGACTCACTAGGCTGTTTAGCCAATTTGTTGGATTTTTAGATTTTTTTTTTTTTTTTTATTTAGCATCCAAAAGCATTTTTCATATCCTCTTATCTGATTTTAATGGAATGCATTTCGTTGGGGGTTTTTTTGTGTTTGGGGTTTTTTTTAACCTAAGATTAAGGCGTGTTTTTCTGTTTTTAAATCTGGGCTGGTCATTAGCTCTGTCAAAATTTTTGGTATGTCTGGAGTTTCTTTTCCGTGTGCATTAGGGAGAGCAAGACTTGAAGCAAGAATAGACGTCTTACATTTATTCACTGTGTCTGGCATGAAAACCATTCCTGTTTGAAATGAAGTCTTGTTATCTCAAAGATGCCTCTTCTGTGGTGGCAGCTGCCAGAGAAAATGCATTATCCATCCAGCTTGTGCAGGGGGGCAGTGGCTGTGTGTGTGGGAAGGGAAAAGTGTGTTTTCTGGAAGCACCCTTTACCCAAGTGCAGATTCTTTTCCAGCACAAAATTCTTGCTCCTGGGGTGAGAGATACCAGGAGAAGATGAAGGTTCCATCTTAGGAAAACATGGGAAGAGCAATTGAGATGAATGGTGTGTGTTGCATTTTAAGGCAGTCTCTACTGTCACTCAGCTCTGACGAAGATTAATGTGATTTTCTGGTGGAGCAGAGGGCCTCTGAGAGGAGCAGCACAGCCCTAACTGCCCACCTACACAACAGCACATCCAGGTCTCATTCCCAGCCTTTGCCAAAGCCTTCACCAGCCCTGGAGATGGAGGCGTGTGTGGATGAGAAGGTGCCTCTCAGAGCAGCTCTCCAAATTGCATCACTGGAGAAAAACAAGGCATACAGGCAGGGCACAGGGAAGAGGGAGGAGGAAAGCTGGAAGGGTGAACCCAGGCATACACAGAGGAGAGGAGATAAACAGGATCCCAGAGGCAGAGGCAAACAGCTCGATGCTGTCATCAACCTGGGAGAATCAGGCAATGAGGAATGGCATCCCCAGACTGTGCTGGGAAATAGAGTATTTTCAAGGTTGGAAAGGACGTTTAAGATCATCTAGTTTCAACCCCCTGCCACGGGCAGGAGGGACACCTCCCACTAGATCAGGTTGCTCAGAGCCCTGTCCAGCCTGGCCTTAAAAACCTCCAGGGATGAGGCTTCCACCACCTCTCTGGGCAACCTGTTCCAGTGTCTCACCACCCTCATGGTGAAGAACTTCTTCCTAACTTCCAATCTAAATCTACTCATCTCCAGTCTGTATCCATTCCCCCTAGTCCTGTCACTACCTGACATCCTAAAAAGTCCCTCACCAGCTTTCTTATAGGCCCCCTCAGATACTGGAAGGCTACAGTAAGGTCTACTTGGAGCCTTCTCCTCTCCAGACTGAATAATCCCAACTCTCTCAGTCTGTCTTCATAGGAGAAGTGCTCCAGCCCTCTGATCATCCTCGTGGCCCCTCTCTGGACACGCACCAGCAAAAGGGGCTCCAGAACTGGACACGGTACTCCAGGTGGGGTCTCATAAGAGCACTGTATAGGGGAAGATTCACTTCCCTCAACATGCTGGACATGCTTCTCTTGATGAAGCCAAGGATATGTATAGCTTTCTGGGCTGCTGACCCATGGGTGGATTTGCTAACATACAGAGATTGCACAGCATCTTCAGCATCCCAGTCTAATGTATTGACTGTGATTAATGCCATTACATTGCATTTCTGTTGAATTAACAGTGGCTTCCCACTTGAGATTACTGCTACCCAGCAAGTACCTTAGTTTTCCTCTGGCAGATGCCAGCACAGGTATTGCTGGTCCCATCAGTGGTAGTCCCCAGTGTCCACTGTGGAAGCACTAACAGAAGGGCTGAAGAAGATATGCAAAAGGACCACATTGGTGGCAAACCAAGCCTCGTAGCAGGAAGGGCAGGGTGGCCCCTTGTGCCAGCAGAAAAGGGAGCAAAGGGGAGGATGTTCATCTGGTTAAATGGAGCAGGAGGCTTGCTTGGGGAAGTCAGAGTTGCCCCTCTGCAGGGCCTTCATCCTCCCCACAGTCCCAGCTCCCAACCACCAGGCCATAGGCTTTGATCTCTCTCCAACTGGAGGACTTAGCACTGTTTGGACAGGAGGGTTTGAGGCTCTTCATTGTCTCACACCTTCTCTTTTGGCATCAGTTCTCTAGCCTTGCCAGGGAAAAGGAGCTATGGGAACTTCCTCACCCTGATCTCCATGGCAAGAGAAATCAGGAACCTGCATGTCTGCATCTCCTCTCTCCTGTGCTCAAAAGCCATCTTGATCCACTGCCTGTTGGCACCTGCACAGGAACCAAAGGAGAAGGATGGATTTTTGCAGCCTCTTCTATGTGGAGGAGAGTTCTCCCTCTGCCTTCTCCCTTGTCCAGAGGCAAAGCCACCCTTCGGCATCCCCTCCTCTGCTGTGTGTCCATCCTCCCCCCACGCCAGTTGCCGTTCTCTCTTTGTGGTATATTTTTCATGGATGTTTTTCTGATAGCTGATAGCCTGTTACCATGACAACCGGCCTCTGTTGTGACATTGGTCTTGAAACAAACCCAGGCTGATGGTTTTCAAAGTTCCTGCCTGTCTCAAGCGGTCAGAGGGTTGCTTTTGTGCCCTCCGTTCATCCCTGGCCAAGAGGAGGAGAGTGAAGATTGTCTCTAATGAGGGCAGTGGGTGCCTGGATACAATTTTATGTATTACTGAACCAGAGAGAGATTAAAGGAAAGAGGCTCCACTAAAGGATTAGCAGATTTGGGTATTCAACTGTCTCTTTAAATTATTATCCCTAATTATGACTATGATGAAAGTCCACTTGGTGAGGGATTAGAAAAGAGTCAGATGCAGCACTTGGTGCTCTTGTGTTAGTGCCAGGCTCTGAGAAAGGTCTCCATGTTGTGCTTTTGTGTGCTCCGTGCTGCTCTTTCTTGTTTAGGTGGAGAACAACTCACTTAATGGGAGGCTGTGGTCCTGGTGTTCCCTTTCCTCCCCTCTGAACCCTGTGAGATGTTTCATGTGGAGAAGACAAAGGCAAGCAGGACCCCTGCCCCCTTCCTGGCTTCTCACCATCTCCCTTTGCCTCCATTTATGATTGGACATGGTTTCTTTGTCTTCCCACATCACGACATGCTCAAAGCCTCACAATTGTTTGCAAAACCCTTTGGTGTCCTTCCATATGTTCCAGACAGAAATATTAGTAGAATTTAAAACACACTCAGTCTTTGCTACATTTAGATCTTTTGCATCTGCTACATTATTTTCCACTTAAAGGGTTCCAACACTGATTGCAAGGGCAAGACTTGGGTTCCTGCTACTGACAGAGCAGGGAGAGGGAAGAAGAAGGTGTCTGACACTGAAGACACAACAGCTCAAACAGGGTCATACAATGGAAATGCTCAGGAAATGGATGAGCAGGACAGGGACTTTTTTCTAGGAAGAAAGATGAAATTTAGGCAGGAAATAACTGACCTATGCCTGCAAAGTGCACACAGAAATGTTTTAGGTAATTTTGGGTGTCATTCTGGGGGTGCTTAATCCCCATTTTCCTGGAAAGCTAACACACTGCTTTCCAGCAGCCTGCAGGATCTGGAGTGAGCCTCAACCACAGTGCACAGCTGAGCATCATGGATCAGAAATGGGTCTAAGATCAAGGGTTGAACTAATTAAGCTCAAAAACCCTCTGGGGAAGGGTGAGAAGCAGCAGGACTTTGGAGGGGGAGAAGCATCTGGCATCCATGAACCTGGGTTTTGTCAGGGGCTTGGTGACACTAATTCCATGGGAAGAGCAGCCCCTGCCAGCATCTGGGAGAAAGACCCTGTGTGACAGTTCTTTGGGAGCCTGGGCTCTTTTATGGCTGAGGTGTCATGCTACAAATTTGACTGAATAGTTTAATTTTTAGGTGATGGGTGTTTGGGGCTGGGGGAGGGTGAATCTCTGGCAAGAATTTGAAACACAGCAATTAACAGGATTAAAGTGTCATGTTTTACAGGACTGCATACACAAGTTACAATAATAGGGATTGTAATTTAAGTTCTCCCAGCTGACAAAGAAGACACAGCTATGCAGGTCAGAGTGCCTTATCCAGCACACCACAGCAGCTCTTTGGGATGGCAGTGATTGGGAATGGCATAATTTTGGGGAAGGAGTTGCTCGGTAGGCTTGTAAAGGAAACCTGAGTGGTCCCAGGTCAGGAATGGAAATTACATCCAAACCAAACATCATCATAACTATCAGAGCAGCAGAGCTCCAAGTTATGTCCTGGTAACCACAGCTGGATTGCCCCCAAACTGTGATAAGCATGGGTTTGCTGAGCTTCTTGCTGAGAAAAGGGGAGGAGCAGATCACAGAGGAGGTGAGAAACCACATTTCTATCACTATGGCTCACTGATTTCTCTACAGCGATGACCTTAGGCATGTGCATCTGATGGAATATGACTGAATGATGTGCAAGGAGCTCTACATCATGAGGCAGTATCAGTGTGGTGAATGGAAATGGCTCATTGTGCAAGGCCATGGCCAGTGCCCCAGGCATCTGCCCACCTTGGTGACTGCCCTGACCACAAGGCATGGTGGCCTCGTGGTCCATGTCTCAAAGGGAAAGTCTTTGGTGAATGCTTGAGGTGGTTAATTAGTGGGCTAAGAGGTGTCAGTAATTGGACTTCATTTCATCTGCAGCACATCAGTTCGGGGTTTGGAAATGGATGCCAAGCAGGGATGGATATTTGGATGGTTTTTGCTTGGGACCTCTCTGAGGCTGGCTGCAGCATGAAATCCTCTTGTACCCTGGCATGAGGCTGGTGCCCAAAGCTGGTTCTCCTGCACTCCCATGGCCATGGGCTCAGCTGCTTCCCAGCAGGGAGGAAGAGACCCAGGCTCTGGGTCATTACCTGGGAAAATGGCACATCCTAAGCAATGTGTATTGTCCTCAAGATACAGTGTGGGAAGCACCTTCTGGCTAAATTAAGAAATCTGAGAGAGATGATTTTACCACTGTTTCTACAAGCTCCATCTCACAACATTAGCATTAGAAGCCAAATTTTACCTGTTAGTTTTCAGTCCAGGAGCTGGTTTTGTGGTGAGGGTATGTGGTGGCAAGTCTAGATTCAATTATGTCAATTTATTTCCCATAAATTGTTCCCTTGCTACCTCATAGGTATAGTCCAAAAAAGTCTCACTTTTCCAGGAAAGAACCCAGGAGTAGGTTCCCCATAAGAATCAACCTTGGCATCAGCAGGTTTACAGTGAAAAATAGGGTCAAGCCAGTCTCTAAATTGTCCAGTACTACATGGCTCTGACCTCTGGGTCAGTAGTTCTCAAATTAGGTTTCGTCTTAGCCAGGTCACAGACCCCATTGAAATACATTCCAAGAAGTAGGGCTATGAAATGAACCAGTGGTGTTCTAGGAAGTGGACCGTCCATGAAAGTTTGGATGCAGCAGGGTTAGAAACTGCCACCAGAAAGAAAACTGAGGGGCAACAGATCCTGTTAGCCAGGGGGGGTGGCACAAAATCAATTTCCATGGGAGACTGTAGACAGGAGCAAAAATTGTGTCCTTTACTTGGCACTGATCAGCAGTTACCAGGATCTTTATGTCAAGTGCACAAAGGCATTGCAATATTTGGGGGATAGTGAGGGCAGAGGGTGGGCTAGATTTACTCAACTGCAATTTCAGAGAGGTTTTTGTGAATGTTGACACTGAAATTCACAGCAAGGGCAGAACAAAGCTCATGAAGCAACATGAAGGCATCACAGGAAAGAAAAAGTGAACAGAAAGAAAAAGTGAACATTACCAAGGAAAGCTGGAAAGCAAACCTCTTCCAGTTCATAATGTGCCCACCTTCCTACCAGGCTGCTCTGTAAAATCCCTCCCTGAAACTGAGGCTCCTCTTGGCTCCAAGCAGTTGTTGCTTCTCTGCCATTTTAACCTGGGCCTCTTAGATCATGTTTACAAGGTGCTGATGGAAACCTGATTCATAACTCTCAGCTGAGGAGCTGGGTCTGCATTTAGTGAAAAGTGAGAGTAAGGAATGAATGTTGCCTCAAATGAGATCAGTTGTTAGAGGTTTACATTTTTTCCCGCTAGATTTATATCCCTGTCCAGCAATACTCTGCATCTGGGGGTTACTGCTGAAAAAAAGTAATGAATAAGTGAAAAGCTGGTCTGAGATTCCTGCATTTAAGCAGAAACCTCGTCCCTTTTGGGCTAGTTTTCTAATGGCCAGCAAGGAACAGAACAATTCCAAACTCCCCTGTGCTTTTAGCCGAAGGCTTTTCCACTGTGTCTCAGGAACAACGTTCAAAGTCACCCTCTTGCTGATTTAAATGTTTCACAGCTTGCAGGTCCTTAAATGAGTTGTGTATTATGAACAATAAATTACATCGCAGCGTGTGCAATTGGGTTCAGCCTAAACATGAAACATTCCTTTCCCTGAGTCAGCGAGTTTTCCCAGATAACTTTTAAGGCCAGTTGTGTTTAAATGTCATCTGTGCAGAGGATCTGGGACCTGTCTCTTTGAATGCTGAGGTCGATAACTGCCTGCTGAATGCTGGCAAGAGGAATAAGGATTTTACTTATCCCCACTCTTTTTGCCAGAGAGATTACTGCTTTGTTCACAGAAGTTGTTTGTGGTTGGAGGTGTCACAGGGGATTTCAAAATATGCCAGGAAGCTGCAGTGTTTGATGGCTGGAGCTCCGTGCTGGGTCTTGAGTCTTGGGTTTGACTCTTAAGTCCATATTTTGTCTTCTCAGGCATCTGCCCTTCCCATGCCTCAGTTTCCCCAGTAGTAAAACGGAGACCGTGGCATTACTTCATAGCAAAATGCTATGAAGTAATCCTAAAACTTGTATGAGAGGAGTTATATTTTCAATATAGTGTTAATAAATACTGCAATACAAACCATTTGGTAGCCTTACATATTACTATATACCCTCCTTAATTATTGAACATGCTTTAATAAAACATGCAACAAATAACTCAAAATCTATTCAAGGAAAAGGATGTGCAAAAATTCTTCCTGTAAATATGTACAAAAAATAATTTGTGTATTATTTAATCAGAGCAGTCCCTTGCTCTATCTATAGAGAATAATTGAACAGAAAAATATTGAAGTTAGTAAACAGCAAATTAATAATTCATGTAGTATTTACAGTTACATTACACCATATTTTCCACCAAGTGCATGTTCTTTTTTCACCAGTCGACTGAAGAGTTCCTGCAGTCTGAGGCATTTGTGTCTGGGCACGTCTGGGAGCCATTCTGTGGCTGGGGCGTGCTGCTGTGAGTGACTTGTCAAGTTGTCCAGTTGACATTTGGGCCAGTGAAAGCATACCAAGAGGGAAAGCCAACCCCTAACTAGAAGTCTGTGACATTTCAGCTCCATCAACTGGAGCATCTCACAACCCCTGTGTTTTGCAGGGACTAATGATCTCATTTGCATGCTCTGCATCCCGGCCCCATTATCACAGACTGTTTATGGCATAAAAAGAAATTAATTTGCTTTGTCCTATCCCTGAAATGGTCAGTTTTGGAGGTAGTTGTTCTGTGCTAACATTTATTCTTCTCTGGAATTGTCTGAAAATCTATTGTTTGTCCTCTACCAAAATCTGTGTGTTTCTCAGGAAAAGTAAGATGTCATTTAAGGTTCTCATTTAAAGAGGAAATGGGGGAAGAAATCAAATTTTGCCACAGATCTCCTGTGAAATCTTGGTGGATCACTCAGAACCAACTTGAAACCATTACTACATGTCTGCAAATTTAGGGAAGAAGGAACAATTGAGTTACCTGCTCTCTTGGCTCCCTATGCCTGGCCTCCCAGGGAGGCAATGCCAGGAGGTGTGCACCCTTAGTACCCAGATGCTGGGTGTTCAGGGCTCCTTGGCATTGAGGGGATGGTTTGAAAGAAGCTGCTCATTGTGGAAACATGGGATGGTGTCTCTGGAACAGCTTACAGACAACCAGTTTGTACCCCTAAGGGCAGCCCCAACCAGCAGTGGGGGGCATTACATCCCTGTCCCCAGCCATGACCCTAGGGAAGGTGTTTTTATACCTCACACACACAGCAGTGCAGGAGACATCCCAAGGGTAGTGCTAGGACAGCCTCCATAGGCAGCTGTGACTCCAGAGTTGAGATGTCTGCACCTGCCTGCAACCCTTCCTGTTAAATCAAACCCCTGCAGCCAGGGAGGAGTTTGTCATCTCTACAAGAGGCCAAAGCCAGAGGGTCAGACAGATTTAATGTGGGCAGCCCTCAGGGGAGGGCTTCAGAGCTGAACTCAGCAGCTTTTGGGCCATTTTGGTTAGGAATGGCTCCAACCATACACATTTTCTCCCCAGGGCAGGTCTCTAGAGTTCAGTGTGTTTAAAAGCTTTGGGTTTTTTTTCCATGCTGATCTTGGGGGAGAAGGCCTTTTCAGAGACTCTTTGAACAGGGTTTTTTCTAAAATGTAGATTTCTGTTGCATCCCTTCCCTTTCTTTAGATCTGAAAATTAGGTGCTTCCTGACTTCTTCAGGATTTTATCCCCACAGCGAACAGCCACAGTGTCCGTGGGCCCAGAGACTTGAGTCAGGAAAGATATGGGTTGCCTTTTTTTTTTTTTTCCTTTTTAGCTAGTCCAAATCCTGGTCAGTGAATACCCCACATGGGGTGCTTTCATCAGGAGAAGAGCTGAAACTGTTTCTTGTCCTAAGCCCTGGATCAGGTGGTTTTGAATGAGCAAGATGTCAAGATGTGCTCACAGCAAGGTCTTTGCAGAGCTGGGATGGAGTCAGGGAGTTTTGGGGGGAGTCAGGAGTTTTGATGCAAGGGGAGCAGGTGGTAGGTAGCTCAAGGAGAGGCCAGGAACAAGCCGTCAGCCAGGAGTTAAGAGTGCTGAACCCAAAAGAGTGGGGGTGTCTGTGCTGAACAGGGAGCGGGGCTGTGGCCGTGTTTGCATGATTCAGAGACATCAGCCCTCAGGGGTGCGTCTGGATCTGCTGATGAGGGTGAGGAGGGCACTCACCAGAGATCTGCATCAGGGGTAACTTCTTCCATCCAGTTCCTCTTGCATTTCCTCCCGGGAGCCCCTGACTGACAGCTCTCCAGCAGGGATTCGGGCAGCACTGTCAGTCATTCGTTACTGTGGGAGATGTTACATGCTGCCGGCAGCCACTGATGGGACAGCAAAGGAGCAGGGGGTATCTGAGGGACAGGAGGTACATTTTATTCCACCATTTCCCTTCCTCGCTGAGGCTCACTTCACTTCATATCTCACAAATATAGGGGTGTTACCTTCAGCTCTGTGACCAGATTTTAATGAGGCAGTTCTTTTATTTCTGCTTTACATTCATTGAATGCCTGTATGCTGAGAGGAGTCATTGCACAAGGATTAAACCATTATCAAATCTGCCAGAAGTGGCAAGTGGGAGCTGCCATCCATGTTTCCTGTCCCAAATCTCTCGCAGAGGCTGTGATGACCACCTTTCCCCAGCCCACAGTTAGGAATCTTCATCCTCTGATGATCAGGTGGCTTGGGGTGAAAGTTGCTCATTAAAGCCAACTTCTTGCCTTTCAAGGTTAAGACCATGGAGCAGAAAAGGCAGCCATGAATTTCACAAATGTTGCCTTGCTGTCCTAACAGGTGAAGGCTCTGCATACAGATAATGACTGGAGATTCCACTTGTGTTCTTGCATGGTGAGGGCTGGTGAAGCTGAATGTAGATGTGGTCAGGAACCCAATGATGTCATCAGGGACTGGCCCTAGACTGACTCAGATCAGAGTAAGGAACATGAGTTGAGGGTGCAGCATGGATGTATGTCAGGTCCATCCTGGCCAAAATGTCTCTTTTGGTTCATGTCTTTTCAGGTATTTTCTTGGACACTCCCAAACCACATTAGGGAAAGCAGAAGGAAACAAAAGGATGGGATTCACATGGCAACACCTGCTATTTTCACTTCTCGGTGCTTTGCCACATTTTTAGTTCCCATCATCTATAACTGCTTACTTGTCTGAGGTCCTCAGTTATGGTCTTGCTTTGGTCAAACATCAGTGCCTGTAGAGATGTGTGGCAGGTTTTGTGTGGTTTGTCTCTTCTGGCACCCCTGCAGTTGTTCATTCATGAGTACATTCCTGGCATTGTTCCACTCTTTGGGTAGCACATTGGCAGGTGTCTAAAGTTAGGGGCTGGCTGTTCTTAGCAGAAGTAGATGTTTTACCATGAAGGTGGAACCTTCCCTTTTTCCAAGGGTATGCTCTATTCCTTAATAGTTTTAACACTGAAGATAGACCACATTGCTACTAGGGACTCTTTTCTGGGTCTTTGTCACATACTGAATTCATTTAGCATCTGTTTCATGCTAATGCCACTGTTTTCTTTTGCTCATGTGAACACCAAAAGAAGCACAGAAGTGAGATTTAGATGATTTTCTTCTTTGTTCTCCCAAAAGTATAAAGAGCATAATTCACAGTAAAGATATATTTAAATCAGCTGAAACAGAAAGTCTGTCTCCCCTTCTATATACATGTAATTTGATTTCAACTACAATTTAAAATTGAGGAAAGTTATCACTGTAAAAGCTAATTATATTCTAAAACTATTAGTGTAAACGAGACATCAACTGATCAAAAATATTTTTGCATTTATAAAAAATTTAAATTCTAGTCAGCCTGGTTGTGCAGGAAAAAGCCTAAAAATATCACATCTCAGATTTCTTAAGACAGAATCTCTACCATTGAGATCAGAGTAGGGAAATTTCCAGGTGCACAGGGGAAGGTGAGCACGCTGCAGCCCACAGACCCCCCAAAATTTCTAGAAATCAAGCACTATCCCCATGGATTAATAATGGACATGGTACAGTAAGGAAGTGTCAAGACAAGCTCTTTGGTTGTGTCTGGGTAATGGCTCTCAGCCTGAGACTCTTTCTTAATGCTGGTATCATCACAGCAAAGAAGTAGTTGTCCATATCTGTCTCAGACTCCATCATAACCAGTGGGCTGTAAGACAGGAATCATCCCACCCAAAGTAAACAAAACAAACCTTGCCTTCTCTCACCTCTCTTAACTCACCCATAAACCAGCAGCCCTGGGACCTAAACTCGGAGATGTCTGTGCTGCACATTACATGTGACAAATCCCACCTTCTGTGTCTCTTAGTCAAGGTATTTCTTTTGCTGTTAGTGCATTTCTCAATGTTCCTCTCCATGTCAGGTTTTAAAAAAAGGCTGATGTTGTTGCTATCTATAGGTTATGCATATTAAACATAAAATTTTTTTCCCTAAAAATATACCACCTTCTTTAGCTCTGTTTCTTGAAAGGAAGAAGCTAAATAGCTCACCTTGGCTTCTCAAAAGAAAGATGGTGGGGTTTACAGAGTAGAAACCTATAAAATCCAGAATGGAGTACAAGAAGAGGGGACAATTGTTTATTCACCATTTCTTCCAGTCCATGAACCTGAATGCTCAGTTATCAGGTAACAGGTGAGAAGGCAGCAAAAAGGTGTTCCCACATGGTGCAGCAGCTGGGTGGCTCATTTCCTCAGTGTGTTGCTGGAGGAAAAAGAACACCTGAGAGAAGGAATAGGAGTTATTAATCTCAGTGGTCCAGAAGTGGCCTCTTTCAATCAACTTATGGTCTGACCCTCTTCTTAAGTTGACTGTTGCTCTGAAACATTAACCCCAACCATTGCTGCAACCCCATGAGGAATACTAATTAAAACACAGTTGTCTGGTCTGGGGCAGACAGTACCCAGGAGTGATGGGGGAAGAGCCAACAGATCTTGGTGGCTTTAGAGGCCATACCATTTTATGTCTAAAAGCAAGGGACTGTCAGCTGGACTCTAGGAAATGGGGAGCTCATCTGCTGCATAGCCTCAGGCAAATCATTTCCTTGGTATTGCTCCTGACCCTGGACTGTCTTATTAACATGATGGTCACTCCTGCAGGGAAAGAGCAATCTTTTACTATTTGTCTGTTCAGTTGTTAAGACAAATCAGCCCATCTCTCAGGCAGTGCCTCTCATTGTGCTTGCAACAGAGACCCAAATTGGCAACAATTATATCTATTATGGAAAAAATATCCATTCCACTGTGTATTTTACTCTGCATATTTGAAGCTGTTCCATTTACAGACACCCTCCATGTGTCACTCCAGTTACAGACTCTGATGCAGATGGTCCAATTATTTATTAATCTCGTTTTAAAATATCCTCAGAGTGTTTCAGCAGGAGACACTTTCTTCAAGGTCCCAGTTTCAGCAGAGTCAATAAGAGTTTTGCGGTTGAATTTTTTGGAGAGCAGGACTGAGGGTTCTTTTGTCATTTCTGACCTTCCCTTTCACATACTACCAACATCTCTTAGACCTGGGAGAGGCAGTTACTCTTGTGGTGTGTTCATATTTTTAAAATACCTGAAATTGAAGGGACTACATCTTAAATCTCTGCTTGCATCCCTAAAGTGCCTTTATACTCTCACAAGCCATTGCAGCATGGATAAGAAAAAGAAAAAAAATTCTTAGAATTAAGTGTTAAAGAGCTGTTTGTTTTGGTTTTTTTTTTTCTTTCTACTACATGTCCCAGAAAGTTCAGAACATCTAGGATGTTGGCTACCGGACTGAATGAACTGGTTTTAGTGGCAGCTCCTTGGATTTTGTCCCTTGTCTCTATGTGAATATGTGAAGCAGACAAGGTGATTTATCCAGCCCAGGCATTACAGCTGAGTTGGACATCACAGTGACTCAGGCTTTTCTTTTGCTGTGACATGGGAGCTGCCTCACTGCAGGATAAGCACAATTAGCCATCTCTGCAAGCCAGCCAGACAGCTAGCCCACCATCCACGTTCATGGCCCAGGTCACATGGGCTGCACTGAAACCCAAAGGCCAATTTCACCCAAACCATGGAGGACTTTGAATGTCATCTTGGGGATTGTGCTCTTCCTTTGCAAAAACAGAGAAAGAAAAGTGCTAGGAAACACATTCACAGCCTTTTTGCTTTCCCAGCACCAGTAGTTGACCCCTCTTGCTGATGTGTTCACGAGGGCTGATGCACCAAAGGGTTCCAAAAAGCACTCTTGAGGTCTGTGCCTGCAGCCTTCTGCTGGCTTCACAGGATGAAGGCTGGAAATACCCATAGCCTTCAAAATGTCACAGCAGAAAATAACACAAGACTTTCCTCTCATGCATACTGTGAGCCTGAGGTCATGGTATGACACTGTTATTGACACAGCCAGCCTGAGCTCACCTGGGAGAGTGACTGCCTTGTAGTGCATGTCACTGAATGTATTTTAGAGGTCTGAACCTCTGCCTCCAGCTCAGTGCTCTACCCCATCTGCAAGAGTAGCTGGAGAGGCTTAGAACAACAGGGTAGCAGGTTTCCCCAGGGTGAGTCCTTTTTGGCCTTATATCCTGACCTGCCTCTCGGAAGTATCTGTCATTCAAATCCCACCATTGCAAGGTTAAGCTCTCTTTTGTTGCACTGAGTAAATTTAGAAGCAGTTAGCTAATCAGTACATTTGTCTTATGCCCATTAAATTACAGTGCAGCAAAAAAGGTTTCCCAGGATTAAAACAATTAATGTGGAAAATGAAAGGAGCAGTTTGTTTAATTCCCTCTTGTAATGAATTGTTTGGACAATGCAAAATTTGAATCGATGAGCAGGAAACAAAGGGACTCTGCCATTAAGGAGAAGCAGAAGTCCTCCTGGTGTTGCTGCTGATGGGGTGATTCTCCCCCTCCCAGCTCCACAGCTCATCACAGCCTGAATGTGCTCACTGCGTCCCAGGTCTCAGAGGAAAACGCAGCCAAGAGGGAAACCAAAGGCTTCTGCTTTGCTGAAGACAATTATCTTCAGCTCACCTGGGCTTTTGCTGCTGTGCACCTTTGTGCTTTCCCACCATACTTTTTAGCTTTTGGTAGCCAGGGGTTTCTGGCGTTTAAAGATACTTCAGGTCAGATCTTGACCCTGCAGCTGAAGTGTCCCAGATGCCCGGGAGCAACACCAGGACATGGACAAGGCTTGGGCAGGCCTTGGAACTGATCTAGTGAGGAGCAATGCTAAAGGTGTAGCATCCTCTTGGAAAATATCACAGTCCCTAATACCAGCTGTCTGTGTGACCCCCAGTAAACCTATGCCCAGACAGATTTCTGCCTTAAGAGAGGCAGAAAATGCAACTCCTCATAGCTGCTCTAGGAAGCAAGTCAGCTGTAGAGGCTCCACACCCTGAGCCAGTCTCTCTGCTCTGGGAACATGGGGTGCTCAGGTGTGTCTGATAAGAAGGGGCAGGACTATGGAGTCCAGTGGCTTTCCACAAGTGTGTTTAATAACCAAATTAAAGAGAAGACTTGGGAAGGAGAGGTTCTGGGACATCTTTTGGAGATGTGCAGTGCTGTGGTAGCTCTAGGTAGGATGCAATGTTCCTGCTGAGGAGGTCTGAGCTGGAGATGTCCCAGGTTCTCCCCAGCCCAACATTACCTAGCTCCTGGTAATGTTTTCTACTTTAGTCAGGATGCAATAATTATATTTAAAAAGAAAGGCTGTAATAAGAGTGTTTCACGCTCCAGGGCACTTTTGGATCCTCCCCCCCACTGTCTGGTGGTACATGAGGAAGGTTTTTATGTGTGGCAATCACTGTAACTGAGCATTAAACTGCAAAAAGCCTGGGTGCACCCATGTCAGTGCCCTTTCTTATAAGGCACCCTCCACAGGATGTATAATGGTGTTTCCCTTGCAGGCCCTTGCTCCCTGGGTCTCTCCCCAGATACTGCCCCCATCATATTTCAAGGCTGAACCCTAAGCAGTGCAAGTGAACGTGGCACAGAGTATGCAGCTCTGCTCCTGACAGTCTGGGATGGGAAAGAAAAAACTGCTGGATGCAGGCAGGTCAGGCAGGTCATGTAAAGAGCTGAAAGGGAGGGAAGGAAAGGTTATGGCAGTCAGTTGGGCAGGTTTGAGTGAATGTCTTTGCATATCTGAGCTTGTTTTACAGTTAGTGCAGGGAAAATAATGGTTTTGCTTCTGGAAAACAATATGCAAGCTGATTATGGTGCCTTGAAGGGTTCACACCCCGGGGGTGATGAGCGTGTAATCAGCCCAGAGGTTCCCTGCCTGGCAGAGGTTCCCTGAGCCTGAAGCAGACAAGGAAAGCATCACTCTGCTCAAGTCAGGACCGGATCTGCTGGCAGTCTCAAGGCAGAGTGACTTTAACACGCTCAGTCCTAGCAGCACTTTATCCCTGCCTCACGTGGGGAAAACGAAATATCAAATCTCCCCAGGCTGCTGCCTGGATGTTTCTGCACAGCCGGTGCTGGTATCGACTGCGGCCAGGCTGCAGGCAGCTCCGGCCGGGGCTGGGCACCGTGTTTACTCCTCACACCTCAGCTCCCCGCGTCTCGGTTTCCTTTGCAGCTTCACACCTCCCTCCCATCACATTACACTGAGGGGACGCTGCCCCTATGCTCTCCCTGCCCTGCGATCCAGCCCAACCTCCGCGCCTTGCCTTCACACACCCGAGTACCTGCAGGCCCTGCAAATAAAATCATTTCCGCGGTGACAAACGTGTCCCTATTTTTAGCTTACCTTGGGGAAACTCTCACTGAGCCTATGTCCCTGTTTCCTTGCAATTTAATCAGGTAAGGGGGGAGGTGAGCTCCTCCCGTAAGGACAGGCAGATCTAGTAGTTGCAGGCTTGAGTTTTGGTTGGGATTTTATGTTTGATTGGTTGGTTTTGGTTTGTTTTTGTTTTTGTGGGGTTTTTTTTTTTTTAGTTTTTTGTTTTGGTTTATTTTGTTTTTTTTCTATTAGCAGTGGATTTATCCAGAAAACAAGGTAGTCAGGAGAGACCTGGGCACCCTGCTCTCTGGCTGTAATACAGCCAGCCCTGAAACACGTGGCAGTGCAGCAGAGCGTGTTTAAAGACCTTCCCCCTGTGTGCTCATGTTCATCAGCACTGTTACCAGGCAGACTTTCCTCTCAGACATCTCCAAAGAAATGGAAGAAAATAAATTAAATTAAAAATTCAAATGCTGGTGCTCTCCTCCCAACAGCAGAGTGGGCAAAATTGCTGGAAAAGCTGGACAGTGAAGCCCAGGACCCAGTTTCCCACCCCACCCCATCCCCTTCAGGAGATCTTGCTTAGCTTCCCTGGCTGCTGGCAGAGCCCAGGGATGGTGGCAAAGCAGAAGGAAGAGAGGATCTGAAGGACACAGAAGGAATGTTTTCACCTGCCAGGCTCTGGGGCTGTCAAAAGTCCTATAACATCTCAGGATGGTTGCAAGTGTCCTTGCCAGCATGCACCACTGATTTAATTTCTTTCTCACTGCCCCTCAACAAAAATCACTGGGTGAATTTACCACCTTTGGAAGTGCATGGATACAAGAGATGAAGGCAGGATGCAGCTTGAGCAGGAGCTCTGGATCCAGGTGCTGTGTCTGGCTGTGCACCTCAACCTTGCTCTGCCATCCCCAGAGCCAGGAATCTCACTGAGCAGAGGCACTTCTTGGAGGCTTGCGTGGTAGCTAGGGGTACTTTTTTTGGAAATTAAGTTAAAGAAGTCATCTCCCACAGCCCATTTCTTTCAGCAAGGTCACAGAAGTCAGACCAGGGATTTGTGTGCAAATGAATTGAATAAGAGAAGCCCCCTTGACTGGGTGGATGTGCAGTAGTAGGATCATTTCTTTTCCCTCAAAGGCTCAGTTTGATTTCACACAATGCTGGTCAGAGGCTCTGAAGGACACCTTTCTCTTGGTCACACCAGCAGGTGGACAGGGCTGCTGCAAGGGATGGGACAGGACTTTCCTCCAGTGCAGGCATGAGCTGCCTGGTGCTCCAGCCTGGAACATGCTCTGACTGCCACAGCAGCAGGGGCACACCAGCACAGATCAGTGTCCATACAGTCAACAGCCTTGTTTATTCAAGATCTCAAAGCCCCCAACAAATGCAGATAAATGAAGTCTCTGGTTGGCCATGTGTGGTGGATAAAAGTCATTACCCTGATACACAGAGCAAGGCTCCTGGCCTGGAAATTGCCTCAAACCCAACAGCGTGTTGTCAGTGGAGCTGCAGGAGGCAGAGCCAGGGCTAACCTCAGATGGACACGCTTCCCAGCACACCACAGCCCGTGAGGAGCATCTGCAGCTGCTGCAGATATTTCCCATTCCTGGAGCATCGCCGTGAAGGGTGATGGCTGGGTAATGAGTTTCTTTAGTCTTGCCTGAATGCTTTCAGCTCTGCAGACACAACTTCTCAGCGTTCAGCATCAAAGAGCAGATGAGTAGCTGATTACATACTACTCTGCCCTGAACACAAATCTCAACAATTATTGGGACTTCTTCCAGATAATGTGCATCTGTGAATAGTGATAATTTCTTTGTTCATGTCTCTACCAACTCCAGTTCTGAAAAGACAAGAAAAAAAGCCAGGGATTTTCAAAAACCCATGCTAAGAGATCTCAACCCATGGCGCTTTCAGCCCTGGCCACTTTCCACACAATGCACCCAGGGCAAAGCACTTCTGTCTCTTATGGCCCAGCTGGAGACTCTCTTGCAGCATGAAATGATGGAATAACTTTAAAAATTAAGGAATAACTGGTCCAGCCAGGAGACAGCAGGGAAGGGGGCTGGCCAAGTGGCACACTTCCACATTGCTCTTAGCCCTGTGCACCAATAAGTGGGGTAGAGCAGCTGGCTGAGTGGGTGTAAAAGACAATCTGGTCCAAAAAGCTGACCACAGATAAGAAAGACAATAAAATCTCCACCACTGGTAAGTAACAGACACCTCTGCGCAGTTCAGATAGCTGAAGCCTGTGGTCAGTGTACACCAACTTCTCATTCCCAACACTAAACAAGAGCTGTTCAAGCAGCAGTTTTACTACTTGTGCTGTTGGCTTCATTGCCAAGGCAAAAGAAAGGCCTGATCAGGAGCAGCAGATATTTGACCCTTCCTGTGCAGGGACACATCTTGCTAAGGGAACTGTAAGTTGTGATGGAAGGAGGAGAGTTGTTTCAAAGGAAGACAGCCTAGCCCCTAGCTAAAGGAGGAGTGTCACAGAAGTCAGACCAGGGATTTGTGTGCAAATGAATTGAATAAGAGAAGCCCCCTGACTGGGTGGATGTGCAGTTGGAGGACCCATCACAGTCCAGCCTGACTGGATGTAATTTACCAAGTTAAATAACTAAATCCAGGTGTGGTGGGAGGAACCTCGTGTGGCAGAAACGGGTTCTGTATCTGAGACAGGAAATCCTATGGGGAGGGAGCAGAAGAAGCAATTTGACAAAGCACAATAAAGACCAACAACAGAGAAGATAATAATTCATATTTCAATAGGGCATCTTTTGTGCTGAAGGATACAAATTATTTGGCCACCGCTTGATATTCAGCCACCTCTGGAGTGGAACATAGCCATGCATAACATCTGACATTGCCTTGGTGTTGATGTGTTTGTTAATATGCAAATTGCTAATCAGTATATCTTCAAAAGGTTACTGCAGAGTCAGATAATAAATCAGCACTATGTAATGCTTGATGTCTTTACGCTGACAGCGCCAAAACCTCAGCCTTGGCCCTCTTCACATCTATGCACCTGTTTCTGTGTGTTTCACTCTTACACACACAATAAACCTGATAATGTTCCTGTGTGAAAGGAAGACTGAAAGAAAAAATAGGAAATGGCCTACATATCCCACTTTGCTGATGTTAGGGCTATTCTTAGATTGATTTATACCTTTTATCCTCTCTGTTTTATACTCTGCTGCAAAAGGGAAAGCTGGATTCCCCAGCTGGGTGGGAAAACACAACAAGACTTGTCACCAGGAGGTATATGTAGGCAAAGACCAAAACACATGGATTCCTGCAGCTCCTGATACAGGAGGCCTTTGGCCAGGGCAGCATTGCAAAGTAAGAATTAATGTTGTTCAGCTTCCCCTGGGGACAGTGCAGCCAGTACTGCTGGTACCTTCATCTCTATCCTTTTGAGCTGCTCTTGACTGGAAACTTGTCACGCAAGGCAAAGGGATTTGGGGATTAAGCTGCCTGTTCTCTTTTCACATGGTTTATTTTTGCTGTATTTCTACTGAGTGGGCCTACAGGTTTATGGGCTCTGGACCACACTCCCATGGCAGGCGTTGAGGATGGTGCTGACAGTCAGCAAGAGCCTGGTTGCCCTTCTCCTAATCCCACCTTCACCTACTTTTCCACCTAGGATGCCTTGGAAGTAGAAAGAAAGTGAAGAGGCAGCATGGCCACTCTTGCTACAGCCAAGTGGTTTCAGACGCTCTGCTTTTGTCCCCTCCCTTATCTCATCCCATGCTCTGGCTGCTACTCTGCCACTGGCTCTCCCATCTAATTTGCAGCCCCCTGACTGCTCCAGGTGTGACCCTGAGCTGCCAGCCCTGCAGACTCCTCCATCCAGATCCTGTAGGAGAGGTATTACTGGCCATGGTTGTTTTGACCCATTTGGGTGCCTGCATGGTGTCTGTCATGGCTGCACGAGTCCGTCCTGCAGGCAGCTGCTCTGCTGCCACGCCACTGGCTGGCTCAGTGGATACCTGCTGAGAAAACACTTTCTTTATGGCTGGTTTTTAGGTCACTGCCAATAAAGGCAGTTCAGCCTTCCTCTGCAACTGCATCATTTCCAAAGGAGGTGCCTCTTCCTCCAGTGCACGTTTGTGCCAGCCAGCATTTTGATTTTCCGCCAAACATTTAAGTGACCTTATGGCAGGGTTGGAAGAAAGGGCTCTGGAGCTCCACCACCCTTAGGGCCTCAATTCTCAATTCTCCTTGTTCATATATTTTTGTCGAGCATCTCTGCTTGCTGCTTTGCCTGAGACTTTAAAAAGAAATGCCTTCCCCACTAAGACACTCTGTGGTAATAGGGAACTTGATCTCACATAAATGGGGATGTCCTGAGAACCGTTTTAATTTCTGCTAATTGTCAGATGAAAAATGAATTGCTTCAGATGTCATGTCCTACTGCACGAGTCTCATAACGTTTGGAAAAGCTGTAACAGAGTTAGCTGGTAATTGAAGGGCTCTACATGAGTGAACTTTGTAATTGCACGTTCTTCTCCTTGAGTCCAGGAGGCAGAAAGGGAAACTGGATCAGACCACATCTTAATGAAACAGCTCAGTCCTGCAGCATTACTGAGGCTAAAAGTAAACAAACCATGCTTGTTATTTTATATCCCGAGCTTCCATGGCAGCCTTGTGTGTGCTGTCCTGCCTCCCACTTCACTGTCTCCCAATTCACTGCCCCTCCACTGCCTCTGCTTCCAACCCTGCACCAGGATGCCCTCACCCCCATCCCCACGCTACCCAGCATGGCAGGAGGCACAAACAGCTTTGGAGAAACAAATGACTTTGGAGGGTTTCCGTTTCCAAGCTGCTGTTCCTGACTGTCCTGGAAGGAGAAGGAAGAAAAACTGCATGAAGTCCTCATCCAGGCACCTCCTGCCAACCCCCATCTGCTCCCAGCTAAGAAATGCTGCCTTTGAGTATTGGAAGTGTTTCAACCTGCACATTATTATTGGCTTCCACTTACAGAACGTGCACACAGCTCCCTCAGTTCTCCACCCTTGGTCCTGGCTGAGGGTCACTGGTGGGTCCTGTGGCAAACAGGAACCCCCAAACCCTGCTGTACTGTCATTTTTCTCTCTTCTGCACCGATGAGCTGATGGTACCTGTAAGAAGCAGCTCTTGAGCCGTTGTCGCACTTTTGGAAGGAGCATCTCACTGCTATAGAGCTGCAAACAGCACTTGGCCATTTTCTTGTTCATGAGGAAAGCAGAAGAATGAGGAAAATATAAGAGAATAAAGATTTTCTCAGCTCTTATGTTGAAGGGGTTTTCAGCTTTCTTGGGGAAAAAGAAAAAGGGCTATTGCTCTGGCTCTGTTTGTTTCACTATCTTTAAAAGTGGGATCTATCATCTGGAGAGTCAAACCAGCATTTCTGCGGATTTTCCATGGCTGTTTCTCAGCAGCTGATGGCATAATATTTTCTGAAATGGCCATTAGCTGAGTATCTTTATGAACAGTTTCCCAGGAAAGTAGCTGCAAAGTTCAATTTGCTGAATAATGAGCACATCTCTGATAAGAATTGCATTGTATGTACTTGCATGCTAAAGGCATTAACTTCATACATTGAACTTCTAAAATACACATTGATGGATCTGATGAAGTAGAAAGGTGGAAGTTCCCAAGGCTTAGAGATGATAAGGAATAATGGCTATCTTTTTTGTCCATGAAAAAGAAGCAGTATGTTTAGAATTCTATTTGACTAAGCCCTTTTCACAAGAAAAAGACATTTATGCCCTCCTCCCCCCGCCCCAAATTAATGGAGAACTTCTTTAATTGGTTGAAAATTTATTACAAAAAGCTGTAACTTAAGGGCACTTGATTTGTGCTGAAGAGCTCTTTGGCTTCAGAGAGTCACATCAGATTTACCCCAGCATCCTAGGGAGCAAAACTGAGCTCACTCTTGTATCTCCCACAGAATAAATCTAAATATTGTCTGAAATACTTTTCTTCTTTTGATTAAGAAGAACAGCAGTGAAAAAGCAGTGGATTTCTCTTTTAGAAGAGACTAGATCATTCTACCTCACAAAATTAACATTGTCTACAGTAAATCTCCAGAAGCTTAAGGCCTCAGTACTTCAGATGAAAGGCCAAGAGCTGCAAACTAGGAGACTTCTTCTCTGGGATGCTGAGACTGCTCCACTCTATACTCTGGTCAAGTCTGGAGCTGAACTTACTTTGACACCCAAGTGCTCAGGGATATTCAGGTATTTTGATTTCACATCCACAGCACTGTGATTTCTATGCACTGAAGGCTCTTCACTTAATCGGTGCTATTATCACACCTGATGAGGCACAGCAGGTGATATTTTAGATGCTTGCCTTTTGATTCCTTGCAACTGAGCAACATTTAGTAAGAATTACTTAAATCAGCTAATCAAAAACATGTTCAATGACATTAGGATTAAGTGGGCTGTCGAACACCCAAGCAAAGTTGTTTTTTCTTGTAGAAATCGTTCCATAGAGAGAATATCACATAAATCCAACGTGATCTATATGTTGTAAGCTCTTTGCTCCTTGGGCTATTGATAAGTAGTTCCTGATTATCCTTTGTTATTCCGTATTCCAGGAAAGGTTCAACTTTGTTGTGGTGGTTTCATAAACCTTCTATGATGCCCTGATGAGCAGACAAAGTGAGCTGATGGTCCTTTAGCTCTGCAATGACAAAAAGTCGCCAAACACCTTGTGGGGATCAATAGGAATCAGAAGAGTTTTCTTTTCCCCTCTCCATCCCATTCCCATATTCTGAGCTGCCACCTTTGGCTTTATGTGTCCAACTATCCATCCATCCACCCATCTGTCCCAGTGGTGGTGACAGGCACAGAGTGCTGGAGAGAGGAGCAGAGATCACTTAAAATTTCACTGTATTACAGCTGAATGCTGTGGGCAGCAGCTGCTCATACAGAAAGTCATGTCACTTGTGGTAGTGGTGGGATGAGTTTTCCTGCAGAAGGAGGCTGCAGAGCAGCTGTAGGAGAAGCCAGTCCTGGTCTAAGAGGTGGCATGGCTGGTGTAGTGGTGGCACCTAGGAGTGGGAAGGGAGCCATAAGGAGTCAGGGTGATTTCTTTTTATAATTATTTTCCTAATAGTACCCCAAGTTTAGGTCTTTAGGGGATACCTGTAGGCGTCCCGACTGGCCAGTCAGGAGATATTCCCCCTCAAGGAAAGTCTGTCAGGGTGGAGACTGGGGTCAGCACCCAGCTCTGCAGAGTGCCTGGGAAGATGTCATCTCACCACAGAGATAATACATAATTATATCAGTATGTAACAGTACATTATTGTATCCTGTGTTGTCCTGATGCCACATGAGATGTAAGCTCACTTGTTGCTGGGTCCACACACTGCATCAGCATCCCACAGTTCTGGGGAATTTTCATGCAATATAGATATATATGTAAATTCATAACTTATTTTGTGTCCTTTGTTTGCTGTTGCTGGCTGGCACAGCATTCACACACAGGAGCGTACACAAGGGAAGCAGTTGAGCTGTTGATAATCTGGTTTCAGTTTTAAAATCATGGAGGGGCAGTTCCTGTAAGTGTGTATGAAGACAGAGTACCTGTTTATTGAAGTTTACCAGCTCTGTAACAATGGGATTCTCTTTGACATTGGTTTCAATTCCTCTGTAATTATGTTCTTAATATAGAAATGATTTGGCATTTATTTACCATAATGAAACTTCCCATCACGTTTAAATTCAATGTGAAGATTTAAGAGTATTTAGGAGACTCAGTTGAAGACCTGAAATTAAATATTTCTGGTTTCCTTTTCCAAACAAGACAAACTCAGATAAATGCTAGCAGGCAGAACCATGCATCTGGCTACTCTTGTGAGCAGCATGTACTCTGAGAGAGATGGTTGCCCTTGTGATGTGTACAACTTTTTTCATCCTCTTCTCAGTATCCTGATCTGGCCTTGGGCACTGGTGCTACTGGTGATGCTAACAGCTGAAACTACTTTGTACACCAAGCAAGGAAAACACACAGCTGAGGAAAAACTGCAGGTGTTAAGATCACCGTCAGCCATTCTCATTTGCTGTACAGCTTGCACCAGTTTTCAAAATGTTTGCTTTAATAGTCACAAAAGCAGGATGTAGCTAATGTGGCTCTTCAACCTGAGCTGGTGTTCAGGAGTAGCCCAGGGAACAGATGCAGGTCAGCACAGCTGGAGTTGGGAGAGCCCAGAAACCAGTCATGGCCCAATGACACTATTATCCCCAGCCCTGCCATGGTCAAAGGCAACCATGGGGGAAAATTTGCTTTTAGTTAAAAGAACAGGCCTGGGAAACACATCCCATGACTGCCTGTGGGGAGGTGAGCAGCTGCAGCGTTGGTAGCCACGTGTGGACAGGCTCCCATATAAATGATAAATGACAGATGAAAGGGCTGGGTGAAACAGCAGCAGGCAGGAGGGGTGACACTGCTCCTGGCATCCTTTTTTTCTCCCAAGATATACTGAGCATCAGAAGAGTGCAGGCTGGCAATAATTTTTTTTCCCATCCTTTCTCAGAACTCTTCCCAATAGGCTTAAAAAAGCAGGGCCTGGAGAATCATTAATCACTTTGACATACTGCAACAGGCACAGCTTGGGAATTCATAAGGAGAGGGCAGAGCTGGAGCAGTCCCACATTCCTGTTTGTCTCCATCAGTATTGTCCTCCTCAGGGTAAAGCCAGTTCAGCCTGGCCTTGCCACTGCTGCTCCTAGAGACAAGATCCCATCAAAGACAGAAATAGGGAAGAATACTACAAATAATTGCTTAATTTATTACTGTTCCAAAAAACAGGGAAGAGTGTTTCAACCATATGTTGAGAGGCTTATGGCTGAAGCCAGAGCTACCCCTCCCTTTTTGTTAGCTCTATTTTTCCACCTTTTGCATGAACCCTAATTTAGACTTGGATAGCAACAGGAAAAAAAAAGGCAGGTGCCATGAGTCCTAAGCTTACTCCTGATTGTTTTAGGGGAAGAAGGTGGTACAGAGCAAGCTGAGGGTGAAGCTTGCAGCCACGCAGCATTTCTCTGCTAGCTGCTGATAAAGCAGAAATGCTGCTTAGACTGATCTGAGTGATGGGTTGTAATTCTACAAAGGAACATCGCAAAAAGAAGCCTTCAAAAAGTTTTTGGAGGGCAGTCCCCAAAGGGAAGTGGTGGGAACACCATTGTTTGAAGCACTGAAGAGTATATGGTGCAGAGCAGTCTTCTACAAACCTATAGAAATGAGCATGAGGATTTAATTTCCATCCCTAATTGCTGTGATCTGCACTTCATGTTGGGCTTGCTTTTGTGTGTGTGTAGCTTTTAGCTGAGGTCTCTGCACAGCAAATCCTTCATGTGTATTATGGCCAATGGACTGCTCCTGAGCCCACTGCATAGCCAGAGATGAGATTCCTTCTCCTTTGCTGTACAAAGGATTTAGTCCTTTAATACACCCCTGCTGTATTTTTTCTGCTGGCAGAGGAGTGCATGTGCAGGTGTGTGCATGTGGCAATGCTTTACAAATCCCTGCTCTGGACAGAACTGGGCCTTGCAGTATGTAAAAATAGCTGTGTGCCACACACAAGGATATAGTACTTCACACAGCTGAAGAAAATGTGGTGAATCGGTTTTTTGCTGGATTTGCAAACATCAAGAAACTCCACTGTTGGGTCCTGAGCTCTTACAGGAGCTGGCAGGACCATCTGGGTCGGAGCATCCCAATTAGGAAAGCGGGGCCAGGTTCCCATGGCACTGTAGGATGTCCATGGACATCTCTTGTCTCTGAGAAGACAAGCTCAGATTTAGTAGACTCATTTATTAGAAATCCCAAGAAGTCAATGTCGAGTCCAGGCTGCAGCTACAGCTTTTCTCCTCTGCCTTCTCCTGGGGGTTGTTGCTCTTAGTTTCTGCTCCTTTCTGCCCTTTTGCTGATGCCTCATCACCAATGCCTCCAGCTGCTGCTTAGACAAAGCCCAGGTCCCTCACTCACCCTTTTGAGCCCTGCAAAAGACCCTGGGGTGCAGTGAGATGGAAAGACAGGGATGCCATTGAGCTGGGAGGTTTCTGCATTACCTGCTTGGTGCTGGGATCACACTTGTGTTCTGAGGTGTGAAGCTGCTGAGAAAATACAGCAGCCAGGGACTGAGCTAAGGAGGGTAGAATGGGAAGCACAGCTCCCCTGCTCCCCTGCCTGCCAAACCTGTGCCTGTTACACCCCTCTGCTGTGTCAAGAGCCACCCTAGTGCAAAGACTGCTGCTCCATGCTTCCCCCTCGTCACATCCAAGCTGGCACTATGTGCCCATGCAGGTTCCTTATCACTCTTGCACTGTCCCACCCCAGTCCCAGTAAGGGGCACAAACCTACACAGCCAAACCCCAGTAGCCCCAAACCTACTTCCCTTCTCCTGGCTTGTCTTGTTGCACCTTGCCAGGTGAAAAAGTTCCCTGGATCCTACAACCCTCCTTGCTCCCCCTCTCCCTTTGCATCCCAAGGTGCAGTGAAAACCAGTGACAGCTAGAGCTGAGTCTGGTTTTGTAACATAAACAGTTATTTACAGTTTTGCTAACACTTTATGGAAGATGACATTTTTAGGCCACCTAGCTGAAGCAAATGAAATCATTAACATGTTTGCATCAGTTTTCTTTTAAAGAGTAGTCACTTTTTCCAGGGTGGTGCTGAGTTCTTCAGGTCCTGAGACCTGACACGGTACCCTGAAAGCTAAGACAGTTTCCTACCAGGTAGGTGGGATCCTGCAAGAATAGGATCTGTTAGTTAGGGCTTGGTATTGGGGCCAGTTCTGTTTAATATTTTTATCAACAATTTGGATTAGGAGGTTGACTGCACCCTCAGCAAGTTTACAGATGTCACTAAACTGAGCAGGAGTGTTGATCTGTTCAAGGGTAGGAAGGCACTGAAGAGAGATCTGTACAGGTTGGATCAGTGGGCTGAAGCCAGTGGTCTGAGGCTTAACAAGACCAAGTGCTGGGTCCTGCACTTTGGTGGCAATAACCCCAAGCAACGCTACAGGCTTGGGAAGGAGTGGCTGGAAAGCAGCCTGGCAGAGAAGGATCTGGGAGTACTGGTGGATGGCAGCTGAACATGAGCCAGCAGTGTGCCCAGGTGGCCAAGAAGGCCAATGGCATCCTGGCCTGTATCAAAACTAGTGTGTCCGTCAGGCACAGGGGAGTGATCATGCCCCTGTACTCAGCCCTGGTGAGGCCACAGCTTGAGTTCTGTGTTCAGTTCTGGACACCACTGTATAAAAAAGACATTGATGTCCTGGAGCATGTCCAGAGAAGAGCTATGAGGCTGGTGAGGGTTTTGGAGGGTATGTTGTACCAGGAGTGACTGAGGGAACTGTGGTTATTCAGTCTGAAGAAGAGAAGGTTCAGGGAAGATCTTGTTGCTCTCTACAATTACCTGAAGGAAGGTTGTAGAGAGACCAATGTTGGTCTCTTCTCCCAAGTAACTAGTGATAGGATAAGAGGCAATGGGTTCAAATTGTGCCAGGGGAGATTTTAATTGGATATTAGGAAAAATTTGTTTACTGAAAGAGTGGTGAGGCATTGGAATAGGCTGCTTAGAGAGGTGGTGGGGTCACCATCCCTGGAGGTGTTCAAAATGCATTTAGATGTGGCACTTTAGTATATGGTTTACTGGTTGTGGTAGTTGGATTACAGTTGGACTTGATGATCTTGACGGTCTTTTCCAGCCTTAATGATTCTATGATTCAATGATTCTGTGATCTGATTTTCCAACCCAAGGCAGCTGGGACAGATACCTTTCATGGTATCAGATGCCAGGCTCTGTTATCCTGGTGCACCATCAGGGGTAATGATAGGGGTGATCTGGGGATATAAGATGAAATAAGATGAAATATCCTCTCCCCACACTGAAAGTATGATGCCAGTCTTCCCCGTCCCATAGATACACTCATTCTGCCTTTAAAACCTTTTACATCTTGGAGCACAGATAAATACACTGTTTGGGTCTATACTGTGGCTTTTAAACATTAAATGGTGGGGAGTAAAATGCAACAGCTTTGTTCTTCCTTAAACAAACAATGGCAAATGCCTGTAAAATGTTCTCCAGAAGTTGTGCGTGTGCAGAGTGGAATTTAGTTCTATGGTGAACAGGATGGTAGCAGATGGATCAGAATAATATTGGGGTTTCCTGGATACCCCTATTGAAAGCTACACCAGAAACAAAGGAGCGAGCCAGGAGATTCAGTGATTCAGCCACCACTCATAAATGTCTGTGTGTCACAAGCCAGAACACAATTTATTCTCCCATCTTGTTTGCTTCAAGGGTGGAAAAAGCCAGGCCTGCAGGCTGTCCATCAGTATGACTCACTTCTGGGACAGACTGTCTAGGGAAGATGGGAGGGGGGGACATTTGAGGATGTTTTCCCTACTGGGCTATGGATACACAAAGACCTGGACCCAAAGCATGCCACCTATGGTCAGGTTCATCCCCCTTAGTCTGGTAATGCTGGAAGGAGACACCTGTGTCTAGTGCTGCAAACTCCTGCTGACTGCCAAGTCCTGGGAGGTGCCACATGGGCTCCATCCCAGGGCACCTCCATGGATGTCAGAAGCCTGCACAGAATTCCAAGGACCACCAGTATGTGTTCCCTCTCCTGCCCAGCTGGAACTGAGGAAGCCACCTTTAGCCTGCAGCTGAGGCTGTCTCACAGCTTTTGCCACCACCACTCTCACTTTCTAAAATAGGTAGCAGAGAGCCAGAAACCTGAGCAGTGCAGCAGTGGCATCTGGTTGCCAGCAGAGCCATGCCCACTTGTGCTCTAGTATCTAGTAAAAGCTGTGCTTATCTGGCTTTTCCTTCAGCAGTGGTATTAAGCATCTTTCTACCCAGCTGTCTCTTTACGCATTAAAAAATGTAGTATTTGAATATTTGAGACTGTTACATCCTGGTCAAACTTTTTTCAAATCAGCCGAGAATTACTAGAGGGAAAATAGATGTAGGCAGCACAATTACCTAAGCCAAACCAGGTAAAAATGTGCAAAGAGTGAATGGGGAGATGATGTGGTTTCTGCTGTGACATGCTGTGCTCAGCCACTGTGGGAGGAGTGGAAGCACAGGATCACAGACTGGTTTGTGTTGGAAGGGACTTTAAAGACCCTCTAGTTGCAACCCCCCTGCATGGGCAGGGACACCTTGCACTAGACTTACTCCAGTCCTGTCCATCTGTCTCATCCAGTCTCTCCTTGAGCACTTCCAGTGGTGGGATACCCACAACTTTTATGGAAAACGTGTTCCAGTGTCTCACCACTCTCATAGTGAAGAGTTTCTTTGTAATAGCTAATCTAAATCTATCCTCTTTCAGCTTAAAATGGTTCCACCTCATCCTGTTTATACACACCATGGTGAAAAATACCATTTTTCTTCTAGCCCCTTCAGGTACTGGAAGGCCACTGTAAGGTCTCCCTAAAGCCTTCTCCTTTCCTCACTGAGCAACCCCAATGCTCAACCTGTCTTCACTGGAGAGGTGCTCCAGCCCTCTGATCATCTTCGTGGCCCCACCCTGGACTTGCTCTCCAAGGAGCATCGAAGCAAACAGTGGGACCTGTCTGATGCTGTCTCTCTTTTTCAGGGGGAGTTGCTGAGCCCGTGTCGATGCGACGGATCGGTGAAGTGCACACACCAGCCATGCCTGATCAAATGGATTAGTGAGAGAGGCTGCTGGAGCTGTGAGCTGTGTTACTACAAGTATCATGTCATTGCCATAAGCACAAAGAACCCTCTGCAGGTAAAGGTACTAGAGACATTTCAAAGTCTATTTATTCTCATTCCTATTTTTGTTTCTGGGAGGAAGTGGATTACCTGTGTGGATTTTCCTTCCCTGCGTGCAGGGATCTGTACATCTGAGACACTTAGAAAGGGTGGTCAGGGAGTAGTCTGAAGAGGTCTGTGAGTATCTTGAGACCCGGTGTGTCTAGATTTGTGCCATAAACCCTGATCTCCTGCTGGGCCTCCTCTGTGTTGGTGAGAGATGGAGGAGGTGGATATGGCTCTCCTCTCTGATCGTGACACCCTTTTCACTTTACTGGTCCCCCGTGATCGAATACATCCTGGTACAGCACAAGGAGCTTTGGCTGTCATGGTCTGGTCTCTTCAGCACTGACTCTCAGTGGACATTTGTATATCCACACAAAACAGGTAAAGGGTGTCTTGATGTGTATGGCTATGAAAGGCAACAGAAGACCCACCTTTCTCTTCCAAGGTCAAAAGCAGTATGGTGTATGTAATAAGCCCTGCTGCAGGCTGGTAATTTAAAAATCAAGATTCAGAATTGGTAAAACTGTGTGGTTGTTTACAATGGGATAAGATATTCTTAATAACTATTGATTTTTTGTGGGGGCAACACCTGAGGATGGATTAATTGCTGCATGTCTTTACTGAGCACCATGAGTGCCTTGGGCATCTTGAAGCACATCCAGGCACTACTGCTTAATTAGCATCATCTGGACTGGAGGGACATTATGGCAGTGTGTTGGGGTTTAGAGATCAGGGCAATGTCTGTAAAGATGTTGGTCTGTCAAGAACCTGGAGGGCTTTGGATTCTCTGCTGTCTCTCTGCTCTCTAACAGGAGGCAAGGGCTTTGCTAGTGATGGTGCCCAGTTGTATGGGGTTGAGGGGAAATGCTAAGTCCTGCTCTCTTCTCCAAGCTTCAGTCACCGTGTCTTTTTCCAGGCCTGAGTTCACTAACAACAGTGAAGAAACAGAGACAGCCTTTTAGGACTCAAGATTTAAAAGAAGTAGTGAAATTAGCAGAGCATCGTGGGAAATTTTTGTGGGGGGGAAGGGAAAAGACTGCCTGCTCTCTGCAAGTCCCTACAGCTTCTGATTCAATTTTCCATGTGCTGTGGGCTGGAGAGATCAGTAGCTTCATCCCAAGCCCCAGATCCAGGATGTTTTAATTTCTTGGCTCTAGTAACTCAGAGCAGATTGAAACACAGGATGGGAGATGTGGACAAAGCAGCATTTGTTTATTTCTGGAAAGCTGGTCCATGAATGCCCTGCTTGCTGCTTCCCACATCTGAGATTGGGGCTGCAGTGCTGAGCAGCACTGAAGATTTGTGGGTGCAGAGCTATGAGCATGCATGTAACTAGCACTGTCTTTAATGATCTCCACATGTTCTTCACCTTCGGGTGTCTTAGGGCAGTGGGTCAGTGACTTTCCTCCTGTTCCTTGGCTAAAATTTATTTGAGCAATTCAGGGACAAGCTCCCCTCTCACACGTGCATTCAAAAGCCTGCACAGAGGCTTGCTCTTTTTGGGCTCCCTTGCTAGGACGTGGTGTGATGTGCTGGGCTTTGCCACCAACACAGAAACTGGGTGGCAGGAGCAATTAAGTTCAACATCTCAGCTCCAGGATCAGGGGTCCCAGGAGACCATGCAGATCCCAGGCTTGGAGGCTTCACAGCACTTCTCACAGAAGCACTGGGAGATATGGAGGGTGGGAAGAAGCAAATGGAGTGAAAAGCCACTTGATCTGGAATAAGTGTGGTGTTTGTGGAGTTCAAGCTCTGTCTGGTGCCAGCACAAAGGCACTTCTGACAGAAGTAGTTGCTACTCTGGCAAATGTGAAATCCTGTGGGAAGTGGCTGGTGTGCCAGGCATAGACTTCCTACAAGGACTAAGGTCTCAGGCCCCCTCATCCTGCCACCACACCACTGGGATTTTCCTCATTCCTCAGTGGTTCTCACCATCCTCTGATACTGGGAAAGGTCAGCAAGGAGGACCCAGGGGCTGCAATGCCCTGGCACTTTATGCCTTGTCAACCTGCCACATCATGTGCAGGTTGGAAGAGCATAATTCTGCTCAGTCTTCACCCCACACATGGAGAGTAGGAGCCACCTGGACATACAGCATATTTCTAGGTAAAGCAATAGTCCCTGGCCTTTCTCGCAGGGTCTGCTGGCACTTCTGCCCAGCTTTATTCTTAGTAGAAAGCTCTGTATTTCTGAAGCAGAGGTTTTGGAGGGCAAATTATATAGGAAATCATAACTGTTTGTTTATTCCATATAGGCAAGGACCACACAAACCTTGTGAAATGGGTGATGCCCTGAGCCTGGCTAGATTTTAACCAACAACATGCCCCCCTATCTCTTGTGACTATCCCTATGTCCTCTTGTGTGACAGACCACTGGAAAGCCAAACCCAGGCAACTGGCAGACCCTGGGCTCCTTGAAGCTTGTCTAATTGGTATTACCAGAGAAGCATACCCAACACCCACGTGTGCCCCAGGATCTGCATGTTTCTCCACCCATTTTGACATCTGCTGCACATTTTTTGGACCACCTAGGAATGGTATGGGACAGATGTGTGTGCAGACTCATGGTGTGGGCAGAGAAGTTACAGCCAGGGGAACACGGTTCATGCATAATTAACACGGACTCTTTCCAGCCTCCAGGCTGTTGTGATGTCTCACACCAGAGAAAAGCCTTCAGTCTGGTATTTTGGCAGAATGAATCTTTATAAATTAACTCTTCCTCCGTCCTCCCCACCCTGGCTCCATCCCTGGTTTGTGGGCATTTAAGAGAAAGGATCTTAAAGCTGCAAACCTTCTAAGACTGGGGGATTGAAGTTGTTGGACAACATGTCAAGTGTCCTGCCAAGCAGCAGCTAGTCAGCAAATGAGCTAAAATCCCATCAAATGTGAGCAACCAAAGATCCAGAGCTTTTTTCTGTCCATCCATCCATCCATCCATCTATCCATCCATCCCGCTTTCCAGTCTGCCAATGACTGACAGGAGTCATGGGCATGGAGGCTTTAAATGCTCCTCCCCACTGCAATATTTATGCAAAGCCCATGACTTAAATAATACCCTGAAGTCTCCAGGTAATGATACCATAGGAGGCACTCTGGTGTTGATACATGAGGGAGTCATGGGACACTGCAGTGGTTCCCATCTGTACAGCTCCTTTGTAGTTGCTTCTGAGCCACATTCACTCTGATGCAAATACAAGATGCATTTGAAACAATCTTTCCAGAACTACGTCTGCTGTGTCAGGGAGTTCAACTCTGCTTTACGGTTGTTACCACTGACAATTTGTCTTGTGTGTTGTCTCACCTCCAGAGATCTTCATTTATCCATTACTGGAGATGGAATCCAGTCCTGGGTCTCCTCTGTCTCTGCGTTGACTGTGGTGATGCTCTGTTGAAAGCTGATAAGTGTTTGTTTGTATGACCTCTTCATCAGGATTCCCAAATATGCAAGAAAAGTGGCCAAGGTCACAGAGTGTTCCACCTGAGTTCCCAACTGAGAAAGCTTGAGACAAGTTCACTGGAGTCTCCTGCTTGTCCTAACTTGCTGTTGTGTGTTGGGTAGGAGTCTTGGCTAGGCCCTGCTGAGCTCCAGCTGCAGCCTCTAGGCAATGGGTGCAGTCACAGCAAGGGAGAATTCATGGCCTGTGCCTTGTAATGAGGACTTTCTAGGATACCCATATGGCAGCCTCAGTCTTAGCAGATGCTCTGGCACATGGAGGAGAGGGGGTTTCATCACTGCATGTTTCTGTTGCACAACCCTACTGGACCCTCCTTCCTCCCTGCTGCATTCCCAGTATCTGAATAAGCCACAACATCTGTAAATGTACAGCAGGGAAGCTGCCACAGTGGTGGCATAGCTCTGATTAGTGAATTAATAAAAATAACATCCATCCTCCAAAAGATAATTGAGGAGGATGATCAGGGCCTCAGGACAGTAGAGAAGGGAGACCCAGACCTAAGCAGTGCTGGGAATGGTCTACTCCATCTTTCTAGGAAAAAACTCTGCTTGCTTGTGATCCTGGATTTGAAAATGAAATCGCTGACTCTCACAGTTCAGGATGTTAATGATACGTACTAAGGGGACATGTCAGATACAGCAATAAAAATAAACTGAACTGCCTGAGGCAGGCATGGGAGAGTTCTCAGAGGAGTGTAGGAAGGCTTTTTCTGCAAGCAAGTCTTCTTCACAAGCTGCTGCAGCAAGACACAGTTATCTTCTGCAGGCAAATATCTGCTTTGGATCTGCTCACGTTGGTGCTTGGCAACCTTTGGAGGCTTGTGGCGCCAAAAGAAGGGTAATACAAATCAGGCCTTACATACTATTGTGGTGTCATAATTTAGCTGTATTACACTGGTAGTGAGGGTGTTTACTCACAAACTTCCGAGCAGAAGCACAGGTTTGTCTCAAGTACAACAGGTAGGTTACAAAACAGTGTAAGAGAACAAGCATGACAGGACTGGCAGCACCAGTCCCTGGCTAAGGCCATTACAAATGTCAGACCTGGGCTCCTAAGAAACGCTTTCTGAGGCATCTGGGTCTCAGAGCTTTCTGATTTGGGAAATATGGGGGTACCTGGGGGAAGCATGCCCAAGAGAGCATGGTATTGTGCATGTACACATGTGGGTGGTGTACCAAAGCAGTTGTCCAAGGGGGACAGTAGCAGAGGACACACAGACAACTCCTAAGTGAATGAGGACATTGCCTACCATAGGGATGGAGCCCTTTTCCCAGCTCAGGTGGAAGCCATTGCAGGCAGCTGCTTGGTCATGCTCTGAAGCCATGATAAGCCCAAACATCCCAAAGCTGCTCCTGTTATCCCACAAGAGCCTTTAAAGCTTTCTGGTACAACCAAGTCCTTGGTTCTGCCCTGTTCAGTGCTGGCAGAAGAGCTTTCTACCTAACTATAGGTCACATTCCTGATTGGCAGCCTGGGTGAGCTGCTGGTTGTTAACAGTGCATCTGAGTGCTCAGCAGCTACTTGGGACTCATCAGTCATTATCAGCTGAGGGCTTGGGTTTAGGTCTGTTCCTGCAAGGTGGGATTGCTTGACACTGTGACCTTGATAGAGCTTGAACTTTTGAGCTGGACATGTGGAGGCAGAGGGTTGTGTCTGCAGCCAGGCAGACAAAGAGCTTTGAGGCTCTGAGGTGTGACAGTAAAGAGACTCTGCAGTGTTGCTGAGAACTTTATTTGCAGTGACCCAAGGACAGTGTGGTCACCCACCAAATCCCTGGTCTGCTGGCCATAATAATGGTGGAGAGGGATTAGGAAAATGGATGATTTTCTAAGAGGTGTTATGAAATCCGAAAAGCACAGTGCTGTGACTGATACAGGTTCCCAAGGCCACCAGTGCAGAGCCCAGCTCCTGCAGCTGAAGTCTATCCCTGAACAGCTTTTGAACCCTCCTATATGTGCTCTCACTGGGTAGTATGTTTTATCCTTGGTCTCACCCCTTTTTTTCTCTCTGTGCAAAATGGAATTAAAAGATGAAAAATGATGAGTACAGTTATTGGTGGCTCAGGCTAGATGTGGGATGTTAAATTGCAGTTCTCAGGGTTGCCAGAGAGCAGATACAACATTTATTACTTACTTTTTTTTTTTTCTTTTCTTTTTTTTTTTTTTCTTCTTCTGGAAAATATTAAATTCTTCTTCAAGCTGGTTATTTTCTCCAGTGCTCAGCTCTGACCCATTTACCTCCTTGCCAGAGGGTAATCACACCCCAGTGCCACCTCCTGAACAGAGTCAGGACTGCTGCTGCGTGTGTCACTGTCACTTAGTGCCAGATGCCTGGGGAGAGTCTCCTACCCCCGGGCATGGCTGATGGACTCCAACCTCTTCATTATCGACACAGCAAAAATTCCCTGGCAGCTGCTGCCAGCTGAGCAGTGCCTGGCAGCATCCCTGCCTGTGCCTCAGCCTCTCTGTTCCCAGCCAAAGGGAACAGGGTTTGAAGCTTGCACTCAAGTGTAACTCCTCTATGCTCTGAGCTCTGAACTCTCCTCTATGCTCACATCTCCTTTGACAGTGTGTTCAGTACTGCACCCAAGCCTCCCTGTCCCTGCAAAGTACTGGTGGTAGTTCTGAGTGGCTCCTAGTTGTAGACAACAGCTTTCTTCTTTTTCTGTCTTTAATAGCTACCTTGGAAGGACCTGTTGCCACCACAGGCCTTGCAGTGTGCCAGACAGATGGTGAGGACCCAGTTCATTACCTCCTCCTCAAGACAGAAATGATGCAGAATGATTTGGCTGGCACAGGCACACACGGGTCAGTGTGAGGGACTTGCAGCAAAACCTTCACACACAGCACCAGGCTGCACACCATGAACCCTGCACTCCTGTCCCTGTGGCACTGACCATGTGGTGGAAGGGCAGATGAGGTCTGGGCAAAGCTGCAGGAGTGAAAGTTCAGCTCCACACACTTACCCAGCTTTTCCCCACTGTGTGCCTCTACTCCTGGAGGTCTAAGCTGATGGCTTCAGTTGTGGCTTTGTCCTGTGTCTGCTTATGGTGCTGTTGGAAACTGAAGAGCTCACAGAAGAGCAGCACAGCTGCTGATCCCACCCTCACAACCCAAATTTGGGGGTAATGCTGCTCAGAGGTCTGTCACTCCCCTTCAGCTCTATGGTGGCCTTTGCACTGTCCCATGAGAGGAGAGGCAAGGCGAGGCAAAGGCAGAAGCGAGGTGAGGCGAGGCAGGAGGCAGAGATGAGGCAGAGGAGGCGAGGCAAGAGGCGAGGGAGAGGCGAGGCAGAGGAGAGGCATGAGAAGCGAGGCGAGAGGAGAGGAGAGGAGAAGAGAAAGTTTACTGCCTCAACTGGGTGGATTTGGTGGAAGTGTGGAGCAGGTCAGGCTATGGCAGAGTGGGAGTGAGCTCAGACTGAGTGTTCCTAGTGTTTGCCTTTGGCTGGGTCACCAGCTGGAGAGGATGGCAGGAAGGGGACTAGGGTTGGATGAGCAGAGTTCTGCCTCAGTGAGGAACAGTTTCTCATGTGTTCAGCATCTTTATGGCCAACTCTGTGGCCAGCTATGAAATGGTACCACCCACCACACTGGTGCTGCATATCCGTGACATATGATTTGAAGACTGTCTGCCCTTGCAGAACATAAACCAAGAAGCAGGGCTTTCAGAGGCAGACACTCCAGCTCACCATTGAGTGAAGCCAGTCAGTCTCCTTCCACTTGCAACCACAGACCTCTGCCTCAGGCTGAAGCTCTTGCCTGTGCCTCTCCAAAGGCAGCATTTTGCAGGGGAGCACATTTGGTTCAGGGGTTTGGTCATTGGACTGGTAACAGTGCCACGAATCCCTGTACCAGCACAAGGTGCCTGTTGTCCTTACTGCCCTTCATTCAGTGTTCTCCCTACCACACAAAAAACACTGGTAACTCCTGTCTGGCCCAGGCATTAAAGAGGGACCCAGCAGCTGAACTCCATTCTTGTCCTACAGAATGATGGGGCAAGGCTTGACAGGTGACCCTGCTGTCCCATCATGTGTTTGACAAATGGGAAAGGTGCTGGAGGTATGCCAGAGTTGCCAACTCAGGGACACTGAATTTGGGCTGAATCCAGGCTAAGTATTTTCAATTCCTCTGAATCCTCTGTACCTGCAGGAGGTTGAACCTCCTTTGTTTATCCTTCTGCCAGTCCCACTGAGATTTCAAGGGCATGTATCTCACAGCTAAAGGTGGCCTATCTACTTCAGTACCAGGAGAGACTGTCTTTCCCCAACCTCTTTACAAGGTATATTTCTGATTTTCGGGAGGGGGCCATGCTCCCAGATCTTGTAAAAGAAAGCAATTTCTGCCCTTGGTTTTTATAGGGCAGTTCTCTCAGCACTGTAAATCTGAGCCGCAAGGCTTTATTCTGGATGACATAGAGGAGTCCAGGCCTAGGATACAGCCTAGGATATATGTAGCTTATACAAAGGTATTCGACATAATGAGTGGATTTGGGAGTTATTTCTATTTTTTTCCTTCTTCTGGGATTGGCATTTACCTTGGAACTCCACCTGAATGTTCTGACCACAGCAACTTGTGTTGTTTGTAACAAGTTTTGTTGGAGGTGAATTTCTGCTGTGAGATCCTACCAGTGCTGAGATCCTGTCAGATCTCACAAAGAGGCACAGAATCAGATCATGGGAGGCCTCTGAAAGAAAGCTTATTCTCATGGTAATAGGATGCCTGGCTGAAGATGCTGCCTGGCCTCTGAGGTAGCAATTGAATGTTCTGGTCTGTGATGACCATCACAGCCCCACTGTGATGGGGATATTGCTTCCAGTGTCTTGTCCCTAGTCCTTCCTGCTTCCCTTGGAGAAGGGAAGATATGGGGTCCTGGTGAGATATGGGATTCCTCCCATTTCCTCTTTAGCAATGCTGTCTGAAAACACGGGGCTATGCACAGTTGTACAATTGGAGTGCTCCACCCCAGATGTGGACCAGGTAAAAACATCTCTTTGTGTAGAATGCACATGTAAGTCATAGGTGCTCTTTGAGATCTCCAAAACCACCACAATAATGTGAAACAGTGATGTGCCCCATGTAACTAATCTCTTCTCTTTTTCCTTCCTCCCCTCTTGTCCTCTCTTCTCTCCTCCTATGGTCCACCCTTGCAGTGGCAGGCCATCTCTCTGACAGTCATTGAGAAGGTTCAGATAGCAGCGGCCATCCTGGGTTCCCTTTTCCTCATCGCCAGTATCTCGTGGCTCATCTGGTCGACCTTCAGTCCTTCAGCCAAGTGGCAGCGCCAGGACCTGCTCTTCCAGATCTGCTATGGAATGTATGGCTTCATGGACATTGTCTGTATAGGTGGGTGATCATATCTCATGATATGGCTGAGGTTGCCCACCCACTCGCCCGTGGAGAGGTAGTGGGAGATGGCATGGAGAGCTGTCTGTACAGCTCAGCTGATTGAGCCTCCCTGGCTTTTCCTCATCTTTGCTTCGGTGGCATGTTTTTCATGGTTCTCTCTGCTCATCTGGGCAGCCCCAGAGTGTCTCTTTGGCTGGGCTGGCAGAAGGACCTGCAGCAACCCCTGAGAGAAACAATTCACTGTTCAGAGCAAGAAGAGGGTGGGGATGTCTGGGGGAGGCTGGGGAGTGTAAGGCTTTTGAGAAACTCCTTCATGTCTGGAATAACTAATTTGGGAACTGTCGCATGGTTGGCTATGCCAGAGTCTCTCCACATGCAGCTCATTGTCTCTACAGCCCTGTCTCTCTGCTGAGCAGGGGTGGCTGCCCCTTTTTTGGCCCACCCTGGATCTGCAAGTCCCAGCCAGCCCAGGTCATGGTCTTGTCAGGTTGATGGTAAAGAGGAGTTCTGAGGATGAAGCTGCCCCACACTGGGCAAGCCTAGATAGCAAAACATATGCTTCAGCAGGGTCTCCCTGAGAAGAGCAAGAGCTGCAACCCCAGTGCAGGTCTGCAGGGCAGGGGAACATAATTGATGATACCCAGAGGCAGAGGCACTCACCAGCAAGGCCCTTGAAAGAGCAGTGGTTACCAAAACAGTCTAGTGAACAGCAGCCACCTCCCAATGTGCTCCTGAGCAGTGTCTTCCCATGCACAGGTCACCAGATAATGTTGGTTCAAGTGACCCTGCCAGGCAGCAAAGAGAGTCCCCTCCTTATGTCTGTGTCCTTCAATCATTGGTATAAAGGCAGAAGGAATTTTCCAGAAGCTCGATGGGGCAAGGCAGTCCTCGAGTTAGTGAATTTGTGTTTGTATGGGTACAGGAACTCTAGAAGGAAGGAGCACAGCCCCAGTTCAGCCCTCAGGAGAAGCAGGACAGACTGTATCACAGAGCAGCAGCTGGTGAAATTGAGGTACAGAAGTAAAACAAACTCAGCAGCACTGACAGAGGTCTGGACTGTACAGCCTGGTATCTGCCTTCAGATGCCTCTTGGCTTCAGCATTCTTCCTGCACAGGTACTCAGGTCTGCTGAAACCCAGGACAGTTTCTCCCACTGTTGCCACCATGCTCTGACAACAAGATGTGAGCTTGGCCTGCAGAGATCATCCTGCTCCTGCATGAGATGCTGATGGAGCCAAGGGTGGCAAAGGGTGGCAAAGCGTGCAAAGGGTGGCAAAGGGGGTGACAGAGACAGACAGCACCCATATCTTAGCACAACAGCCATGGGTGACATACTCTTGCTGATGGAATTTGGAGTGGGAAAAAAAAATACGTAGGTGTGTGTGGTGTGCATTTGTGTTGCTTTGTTGGCAGAGGACACAAGTGGAGAGCTCTGGCCTGGGTGGACGTCAATAACATGATTAACTGGCTTTGATAAAGCTTCAAGAGCTGAGGGGAACTGGTAGCTCATCTGTCAGTAGGAGCTAAATCCTCCCACACAGCAGCAAACAAACCACACTACCCATGAACTGAAGGAGATCTGAGCAGACAGATTCAGATTTGATGTTCTTTGTTTCTTTTTTCATATATTTTTTGAGAGTCTGGCCTGTATTTCTCTTCTCCACTTTCTCTGAGGGGGAAGAAAAGCCCCTTAGCATCTCCACTGAGGTCACCATTAAGCTAAATGGCCTAAGCTGGGAGCTTTGATTTTTTTTCCAGCCAAAGAGCAAGCAGCCATCCCATTCCCAGGGGCAGCCCCTTGTCTCACAGCCCTCCCTGTGCAGCTGGCCATCCTGGTGGGACAGGAATGGTGGCTTTCCCACAAGCTCAAAAAGCAAGTGGGAAGCATTACAGATGCAGTGAGTTGTCTCTTTGTAGCTTCTCTTGCCCAGCACCTAGAGACTGCCCAAAGATGTCTCCATTTGTGCTGCATGCAGCATGTCTGCCTGTGCTGCCAGGCACCTCACCCATTCTCAACCAGGAGAGATGATGTTCTGGGCCATGTGAGCCTTTTCCTACATTTCTCTAGAAAATCTCCTATGTGCATGCAGCCAGCTCTCTGCCCCTGCCATGCTCCAGTGTAAAAATTGGTTGCATTGTTCCTCAACACCTTGGGCAATCCCTGCTGCTGCTGGGTCTGCAGTGGAGGGGAAGGGAGCTCTGGGCAGTGCTAGCCAAGAGTGTGTGTCCACTTTCCTCCCCTCCTCCTCCTCTTCTTTCTCTGCCCAGGTTTAATAAGTGACAAATGAGATCTTCACAGGGAGCTGTGACTCCCTGGCTGTCGGGGTGCTCAGGTCTCTCCCCTGCGTGACTTGTCTCCAGCCCTGCTGATTTCAGGGGCTGCACTGGCACTGGCCAAAAGGCTGATCTGACCCGTGGAGAGGCAAGGCCAGGCCAGGTCAGCAGAAGGGGCTGATCAAAGGGAACTCCGTGTCTGGGTTTAATTCCTCGTTCATTATGGCTTTGCTCGACTCTGATGGATGCAGCAATGCCAGATCTCTGGAAGACTTGCAGTGAGTTCCTTACTGTGGAATAGTTATTCTCCCTCTTTTTATCCTTCTCCCAGACCTTGCAGCCTCGCTGTGTGTCTTTGATCACAGCCGGACAAAGCCAGCTCTGGAGATTCAGAGTTCTGGTCCTGACTTCCAGCATGGCTTGAAGCCTCTTGTTACTCCTCCCTGTGCTTTAGTTCCACTTCTGCAAGTTCAGGATAAAGTGTCTCATGGATAATTGCAGTGACAACGGCTCTTGAAATACCAGGGTGCTGTCTGTGCATTTTGCTGTCTCCTCCTCAGCAGTACAGCCCTTTTCCCCTTTTGCTTTTCAGCCTGTTGGTGGGTAGGAAATATTTAGGAACTAAGAAATACTCAGCCACGGGGAAAGAGCAGGGCATTAAAGTGCACTCAGTTCTACCACAATTTTTTTTTCAGCTAATGTAACCCACACATTGTGCATTGTTTGGTAGCAGGCTGGGCAGCCTTAGCTGAATGTTATACAGGAGGTCCTATACTAATTGAATTCCAATTGTTCCTTCTCTCAGTCTGACCCCAGGTTTTGCTCTCACTGGTAGAGGAGAAGAGTTTTGAAAGACAGGGTATTTACTAAAGCAGAACTCCTGCCAGTTCCCACTTCATTTGTTGTTGCATGTCTCATGTCTATTGAGTAGTTGGTGACATTTGTCCAGGAGGTTTGTGTACAGACACTGTCACCAGAGGTGCTCAGCAGGTCACTTTCTCAGCCATTGCAGAGTCTGGAGAAGACACCAAATCTGCACAGGTCCTGACTATCATCAGACAGGGAACGTGCACCTAGTCAGCAACTGCCCAGCTGTTTTTTGTCATCTCTTCTCTACCAAGTCACTAAGGGATGTAGGTAGCAATATGCCAAGACAGAGGTAGTTTGCATGGACATGTGGCAGTTTGCATGGACAGTCCCGTGGCAGCACTGGCCTTTCCAATGTGGAGTCAAAGGTGAGGGCACAAGTGCACACTTGCACAATTCCCTTCCTAAACACAGACTATTTGGTTGTTGGCATCTTCACTTGAGCTCTATTTGATCTGAAATACTCAGATCATCTCCAAGCTGAGCTCTCAAAGTATGACTGCTAACTCAAATCCATGGATTAAAAGCCAGGGGCCTTGTGTTTGACACACATTCAATAGTACACTAATTTTCTTTGGAATTTTCTAGATCCTAGCATACTACACAAAAAAAAGTTGTAAGAAACAAACATAATCTGACACTCCTTCATTCACCATAGAAACAAAGCCACAAACAAAGTAAAGTGAATTTGATTCTCATGACCAGCAGAACAGATGGTATGGGCCCAAATACCAGAAGCTATGTCCATCTGGGCAAGATGTGCAAGATGGTCTTTCAGTCTTGCTCTCAGATATCTGACAGGAGGGTAGGAAGCAGTCGAAAGGATTGCTTGAGATTTGTGGTAGTCTCCAATGCTGTTTTTTTTAGGAACCTGCTACCTGCTAGAAATTGTATATCAAGAATAGGTTGCAGAGAGATCCCAGTTTGTGAAGGAGTCTAAATGCTTCTTGATACCCAGCCCACTGCAATGTCTCTGATTCTGATCCCTCTTGTCTTTCATGTGCACTCATGTCTGTAGAGCAGATATGAGAGTTGGGTTAAACTAGGAGCTGGTAATGGTGCCAGCATAGGTATAGCTCTGCTATGAAGCTATCTACAAAACGGGTATTTGAGGTCAGCAGCCAGGAAGCTGCTGTGAAAAGTGAGATGGGGGTCTGTTCATTTGATTAACTGTTCTCTCCGTGTGTCCACGAGAGGTAAATCCAGAAAGCTGGTGTAGAGAGGGATTAGCAGAAATGCAGTTATCAAAATTCAGAGATAAGTGGAGTGAGCCTCCACAGGCCTGAGTTACTGTGTAGGGAGAGCAGCAGCTTAGAGCTGTAAATCCTGAGAGATACCTGCCTGTTAATTAAATGACAGTCCTTGGAGGGGAAGGAAGGGTTTGCCTCTCACTCTTTCAAGGTGTAATTAGGGAGAGTCAGTGTTTGTAGATTAAGGTGTCATTTGGGGTCAGGAGGACAGGAAACCATCTCCCGTTAACCAAGGAGGAACTGTGCCAGCTAAAGAGAGCATGTCAGAGTCTAGGCTCAGGCATCACCAAGGGTGAAGCACACCTCAGGAAGGCCATGAGCAGGCTGTGCATGCAGGGCTGTCACTGTGTGTGTGTGTGTGTGTGTGTGTGTGTGTGTGTGTGTGTGTGTATGTGTGTGAAGTCCTGCTTGGGCTCACACAGGGGTATGTATCCCTGTGGCTGGCAGGATGGGTGCTTATCCCCAGCTACGCAAAAGCAATGCTATTTGCCTCTCTTCCAAACACTCTCTGGAGAGGACTGTTGCTTTGTCTCTGCCCACCCAGTCCTTGCTCTCTGACTCACCCTGCCTTGGTGCTGACAGCCACACACGTTTACAAGCATTAAATCCTCATGCTCTTTGAAGCTTTTCCCCAGCTTTCCTTGGCAGCCAGTCCCTGAGGGTATTTGCCTTCACAACAGTAACTGCACTGCAGCTCAACAGCACAAGAGACAGGCAAAGCAGGACCATTCATCCTGCAAACGATTTTTGTTGGCACACCATGGCCATCCATTACAGATCAGGAAGTGTGTGCCCACTGTTTTTAATCCCAGCTGCCGGCAAGAATAATCAAAAGCATCCAGCACATCTGAAGGCATCTCAGCACAACCCGAGGTAATAACGTAAGGAATCAATAGCCAATTAAAACTGATCCACAGTATTTGATCCTCCATAGTGCAATGGGAACAGTAATTAATGGATCTTCCTTGAGACAGTCAAAATTCAAACTTCCTGCCAAGACTAGTGTGGTTTTGTTTTAAATGAGCTTTGTTTCCTAGAGGTAATACCAGGCTGAGGTAGACTCAGGGTGTTTTCTAGCCAGGTCACTCAGGCCCTCAGAGTTCTAAAAACTTAGGAGTCAAAGTCCCAGTAAAATAAGGAGAAACTGAGAAGTTGTCTTCAGAGTCTTCATCTGTATTGATCTGAGTCTCAAAAGGGAAGCAGATGTTTTCATTCAGGCCTGCATAGTCCCCAAATTACAAAGCAGGAAGAATAGCTACAGCAGTAGGGAAGTGGTTCTGGAGAACCCCCAGGCCCATGTGTTGGCTCAATGACATTCTAAAGCCAGAGAACAAGGCAGAGAAGTTCAGCAAATGTCTGCAGAGGAGAAATCTTGAGACCAACCCACTCAGCAACCATGCATGGGTTGAACATACCTGGAAGAGAACTCTAAGTGTATACAGAAGTCGTCTGCACCCTTCATCTTAATTCACTGCTTGCCACACTGTTCTTGCACTTCTTTTCCAGTTTTCCAGAAAACTGGAGCTACTGGGAGCTAACTTCCAGGCCGTATCATCAGAGCAGGCAGCTGGGATAAAGTCAGACAGCCAGTTCCCTTTTTTTGCACTGTGAATCCTGGTTTGCATACAATCAGCCACAACATGCACGCTTGGAAAATCACTGAGCAAGTCATCGACTTCTCAGCTGTAAAGAGGGGTATGGAGACAGGAGTAGTGCCCACAAGGTGTGTTGTGGGGCTGTCAATTGAGCTGGGCAGGGACTGTCCCTCGAGAGCAGTCACTGAGGTCACTGCACCTGGACAAGCATCAGGAGAAGCAATGCTGCATGGATCATCTGCCAACTGACTTCTTGGCCCTTCTTCAGGAGCAGCGGATGCTCAGCAAAGCAGAGACATGCCTCCCCTCTGTTCCTGAAAGATGGGACCTATTTTTATCTAATGCTGCATTGATTATTCAATAAGAGAGCAGAGTGGACCAGCTGGCATGCGTGTGTGTGCTGCTTTCACCAGCGGGCATTTCTGCAGAGGTTCCTACTGAACCCCGGTGCAGCACCAGCAGCTCTCCACAGAACAAGCACATCACTGATGAGGAAAGAGACATGAGGTTTGAACCTGGCTCTGAACCCCCTCCATTTTTCAGGGAAGGAGCTTGGCTTCTAGCACAGTCAGAGCAGAACCTGGCCTTTTGCAGGTGTCCTTTCAACTCCGCAGTCCTTCCTCTATTCATTTTCCCACTGTTGCAACAGGGCTCTGGAGATGTATTTTGAATTGTTTTGTGAGTGACCATGTGGTGCTCTCTGCTCCAGTGGATCAGTGTGTTCAGCATTTAATGAGGGCAATATAATTAACGTTTTTTGAGGTGGAAAAGAAATCCTTTTGCCTTGTGAACGGCATCTTTTGCTTCTGAGGGAGATATGTTATAACCATAAAAATGCTTCCCTGTCACTACACCTCACACTGAAACCAAGTGCCTGGTGTCCCTGTGTTAAATTCCCATCCATGCAAAGAGGCATTCACCTGCCTGTCACAGTTTCTACTAAAATTATGGCAGGAGATTCCCTTGTGGGCAGCTGGTGGGATCTCCTGCACCAGCTGCATAAACTGTGCTGTCTAGTAAAGGATGGAAAAAGTCCTCAGCTCTGTGCCAGGCTGTGCTTATCCAACTGCCTTCTTTCCCATCACTCCTCCTACTACAGCCTCCATTCCTGCAAACACATTTCTCCTGGAGATGGGAGGTTGTGGTCCATGCCTTTGTGGCCATAGCCAAGAGAAGTCTACTCTGTAGTCAAATATGAAGCTGATGAAGCTGCAAGGGGGTCATCTCCCATGCATAGTAAATGAGGCTACTTTTGTAGCTCTGCAGGGAGCCAGAAGCAGAGGTAAGAAGAGATTAACCTGAGGTCAGCTCAGGGATCACTTCTTAAAGTAATAACTGCTTGGTTCTTCTCCTGCCAACAGTCTCATCTTTCAGACCCATACACAACAGTCTGCAAGCCAGAATACTGCAAACAGGCCCATGGGCTTAAGTTGCTAAATTTATTCTGCCTGGAAGTTACTCCCTGAAGCAAAACTTTTCTTCCTGAACCAAGATAGCTACAGCCTGAATCCATCTGTCCCATGGAAGAGCTGGATCCACGTTACCCATACAACCATGCCGTGTTTGGCAGAGGTTGCTAAATAAGATTAAATAACTCCAGAGGTCTGGTGCCCTGTTTAGCCAGAATTTTACCTTCTTGGAAAAATTCCAGCCAGGAAACAAACCCATAGCTATGACATTCAGGCGAGGCCAGTGTGGAGTGGGCAGTCATCGCTACCTCCTGAATGCAGAGAAGCCTGAAAAGCCAAAAGTCCAGGCATCTGCTGTGTCAGGTGGGGCAATTCACTCTGCTCAGCCACAGACACATCATCAACTTCTCTGTGTTCTACAAGGCTCTTCTCCAGACCTTTGATGCAGGCTTAGCCACTCTCAGTTCCTTTTACTTCTTCCATTCTTGTCAGTTCAGCATTGGTGCATCCCGTAGGTCCATGTGAACCCTTGCCTGCTCTGTTCAGCCAGTGCCAGCATTCACTCAGTTGGATATCACAGCCCCTAAAGGTCTTCAGCTCTTGTGGAAGACACTTGCACACCCAGAGCAGGAAGGAAAAATCTTTGCCCTCCTAGAGATCCCAGCTAGTAACAGATCAAAAATGAAAGACCCTTGTCCTCTTGGCTCCTACCACCTTAATTTTTAATAGTACCTCTGTGTGAGAGGTGAAGACCTTTGCAAGGAAGAAGGTGGGATGAGACCTGTGGGAATAGTACAGGGGAGCAGGGAGGAGAGGTCAAAGCATTCAAGGTGGAAGGATCCTAGAAATCTCACAAAAATACTGGGATCTGTAGTCAAAAATTTTGTCACAGGTGTGAAAGGCAAAACAAACAACCACAGTCCAAAACCAGTGTGTTCCAGGGACACATTTATCCCAACAAAGAGGACGATGGGAATCATCTGACTCACATCCCTGGGCTGTCTTCCTGCATAGCAGAGGGGAAAGATGCCCACATCTTGCTCCAACAAGAAGGTAGAAGCCATCATAATGCACATGTCAACCTGCAACTTCAGAGGCACTCCCAAGTCCATTCATTTATCCTCTGTGCCCTACATTACCCTGGGGTTGCCCTATTTGAGGAGATCTGTACTCACCTTTATGTCTCTACTTAATGGTCCCTTACTCCTAGTAGTGAAACAGTGCTTGGGTGGTGGGAGCAATTCAGATTGGGCTTTGGCAGTTCAGGGCTTTGGCTCACACAGAACCTGCATTCCTCAGAAAATGGAAAGACTGGAAAGCTATTACCATTTTTTCTTACAGAATTTAGTTTGCTAATAAAAGCAGGGAGGGAGGCACTAGTTCTACCTTCAGTAAGCAAATGTCATGTTTTGATCATTATTGAACAAAGCATTTTGATTTAACATTTAGAGATGACTGCTCGTGCTGAGTATTTTAAATTCAGTGTCAGAATTAGAATACAAAGTTTAAAAATAAATTAAAGTCCTAATGAAATATTTTCATCTGTCTGAAAATGCATATGTCTTCTTACGTTCTGGGGAGCAGCACGACTTTTTCAAGTCTCAGTCCAAGCAACTGCAAAGCCAGGTTAGTAAACCCTACAAAAAACAGCACTGTTGTCCAGCATTGCCTTTTCAAGGTTGTTCTAGGAATGGCTGAGGATGCAGCATGACTGCAAAAGAATCATTAGCTATAGAATGGAAAGTTTCAGGACCCAGACCTGTAGGACTCACTGCCATGTTGCAAGTGTAGTGAAATGGAAGCCATGTGCATTTGCTCTCCTCACTACAAGTATCCACTTCTGTGGACTTTTGTCAGGGAACATCTGGAAATGGAGACCCAGAAACCAGCATATGCATTTGGCAAGGGCTCTGTTCAATCCTGTTTGAAATTATTTTCTATTCCCTTCTTTTAAAGACCTAGGAGTATCTGCCATGCACACAATGAGTGACTTTCACCTCTAGTATGCAGTCTTTTCAAGACGTGGGGTGTTTTTCTCATCTCCATTTTAAATTTTGGGAAAAGAGGCACCAAGAGAGTCTATATAATCCTAGCTACAAAGAAAGAAGAGAAAACTCTAAGAGAGCAAGAAGTTATATGGGTAATGCCTCCAAGCCCTATCCCTCCTATACTAGCAGTTATGGGTAGACTAACAAATGGGGAGTGATGCTGGTGATGTATGATTCAAAATCTAGGCTGTTCTGGTGGTGGAGCTCCAGTCTTTATTTATTTATTTGCTTTTTCCAAGAAGAGTCTCATTTATTGCCTCCTGCATAGCTAGAGACTGCCCTTTAATCCTCTGCTTTATCGTGCGCAGTGAATTAAATACCACAAGAGTACAAGAGCCCTTAAGGGCACAACATCCATTTTGCTGTAGCTGTCCACAGCCAGTTGAGTTACAAGAGTGATTTTGTTTATGGTTTATCTTATTGCCTGAGTGAGGATTTATCTGTATTTTACCTATTTTTGCTGCTGGGTTTTGGTTGTTGGGGTTTTTTTGTCCCAGTTTTGAGGGAGGGTGCAAAGTGCTAGTCTTGGCAGGAGAAAGTTGTGGTGGTTGGTAGCTCTTCTGCTTACAGCTGAAAATACTGTGGCGTTTCTAGAGCCATGATGTTGCTGTGTGCAGCTCCCAGGATCAGCCCAGCTCCTCTGTCACAGATGGCATCCTGCAGACACTCAATGCTGTTTTCCCATTGCAAACAAACAATGCTGAATGTAAAGGAATCTCCTGTTCCTTGCACACCTCCTGTCAGCTCCTTAATTATGCCACACTTTCCTTGTTTGGGGTCTTACCAGCTCATCCCTACATGGACCAGCTCAGAAGTTATAGAGTAACATGAGGGTGGACAGAGGACATGAATGAGGATGACTGCCCTGGGATGAAGGTAGCACCTTGCAAAGAAGGTGGCATCTATCTGGCAACCATAAAACTCCCACAATGCTCCTGCAACATGCAGCCCCCAGCTCCCACCAGCTCCACAAGCCCCATGACAGGCAGTCCCACCTGTCCTACCTGTCCTCTCAATCTGTGACATTGAATAAAGTGTCCCTCCTTCCCCATCTACAAATGACACATATATGGAATGGACTGTTCCTACTTTCAAAGGGAACCCGTAGCACCCTGTGCACGCAGAAATCACCACATTACTTGAACTCATGATGTTTTGCAGTGTCATGACCTGGAAATTATCCCTTGCTATAGAGCTCAGCAGCATGCTGCAGAATCACAGTGCTGCCTGGAGGAGACACGTTCCTGGCTGTCACATCAGGCACTCCCAGAAGTAAAAAGAGAGCTGCCTTCTTTCCCTGCCCCACCCCACACTCTACACCAGCATGGCAGGTGGCCACATCTGCCATGATCACTCTCCTGGTGGAACAGCAGCTATTGGGGACCCTCTGAGATGCTGGCACACTGGATCTCGTTATGGGGGGGCTGTTAATGGCTGCAGAGGCCTTGGGGCATAGTGTTACCACCCACCCAGATGGGACCTGCTGCTCCCATTGCTCTGCCAGATGAAGCAGAGGAGACAGAGAAGGGCTCTCACTGCCTTTGTGAGGGATCCTGGCCACCTGAGGCTGAGGATGCTTTGAGGCAGAGCCGTCCTCAAACCCCAAGGTTGGGGCTTGCATGAGAGGAGACAAAGCTGTAACAAGCACAAGGTTTGCCTGTTAGTCAGCAGTTGAAGGCTTGAGGGACAGCCTGTTTGTGCTGTTAATGATCTAAAAAAGAAGGGTCCATAGTGCCATAATGTACCTCCCCGAGACTGCCAGGGAAGGTTTTCTGCATGCACTGGGGCTCTTCCCAGGCCATGGAGTTCTCACCCTTGGAGGATCTCAGCTTCAGTTTTGTTATAGTAGTGGACCTTGTGGCCTGAGGAGAGCCAAGCACAGCATTTCACCAGTGTGAAAGCTGCCTGCCACTGGAGCCCCACAAGCAAATGCACTTGAGGGGCAGGAGGAGCGTTTTGTCTTCCCCAAACCCATGGGCTCCATGGTGGCACATGTCATCCAGTGGTCAACTGTATTTAACAGGGTCCAGCCATGCAGCCACCCCAGTTCTGCTAAGCCAAAACACACCCAAGCTTTGCACATACCTAATCAATTCTTTAGATGCTAAAAAAATGTGCATGAAGAATGATTAACAAGAAAACACTTTATTATAAACAGGAAATTATTTATTCTACATGCTAAGCATTCATTTGAACTCTGATCACTATGAATATATTTTCAGTTTATGCTATATGTTATTTAATGCTGGATGTTTCTCAGTTTGCACATCCTCTTTGCACAGTTCCAGCATTCTTCAGAGAAGACCCTTGCCAGGTGTCTTGTGGACTGAAGACATCCTGCTTACTGGTCCAGTGTCTTGCAACTACCAGAAATGTCTAAAAGAAAGCACCAGATGTTCCTTGTTATCCATTACCTGGGCTTCTCCTGTATGCAGGATAGGCTTTCCACTAAGCTCTGGAAGCCTTCTAGGGGCAAAATGTGTATTTTTGGATATCAGTGGCAACAGTTACAAGGGAGGCTACACATCCTATTTGGTTTCATTTGAAAGCAAAGAATCCCTGAAAATCTGTATGTAGCAGTAGTTTGTATGAAAAGTGACCGTGCTATTAAAGCATTCCTGAACTGAAGAAAATCATGATGTGAGGATAATGGACTCCAGAAAAGCAGTGGCAGAAGCCTCAGGGGACCAGAGCAGGGAGTGTCTCTTGGGAAGGGAATCTGAGGGATAAAAAGGGATGATACTAAGGGCGCAACAACAAACTGTGCTTGTGCAAGGGAAAGCTCAGAAGTGTGGGAAGAGATCTCTGAAGCTACATCAGGAGCTCTTTGAGGACCCACAGTCAGAAACTCCAATCACACAAAAGGCAGAAAGAAGAGCCTGCAACTAATGATAAGTCTGTAGAAATGACACAGGCATGTGGAGCCATCAGAGCCCAACCCTAGGATGGCCATCTGGAGATACAAAAGGCAAAAAGGAATGGGTCCGTAAGCATACACAAATGATAATAAGAAAAGTCTAAGAGTTCAAATAATACTTGATACAAAAAGGGTCAAAGAGTTAAATGTTGCCTTTGTTTCACTCTTCAAAACTTAACTAAAACAATTTTAATGAGAAGGAAGGAGCCCAGGGCAGAGTCAGAAAAGAACAGACTCAAAAATATTCAAACAAGTAAGCTCTGTCCTTGTCAGCATGTCCTAATGAACTTCAGAGGAAGCTGCAGAGCAATCTCAGACCCATGAACATTTCATCATCAGGAACCTGGGGAGGATGCAGGAGGTGCCAAGCAGCTGGGGAAATGCAAGCAGAGTACCTACATTTAAATGTAATCTCTAGCATTAAAGAAGGTAGGAACTGAGAATCGGGGGGAGGGGGGGAAAGGGCGAATTAGCTTAACTGAGTCATAGAAAAATATTAGAATAATTTTTTTAACTAACCAGTAGATGTGCCTGAGAGTATCATAGGATCATAGAATGATTTCGGTTGAAAGGGACCTTAAAGACCATCGAGCTCCAACCCCACTGCCATGGGCAGGGACACTTCTCACTAGATCAGGTTGCTTAAGGCCCCATCCAACCTGGCCTTGAACACTTCCAAGGAGGGAGCAGCCACAACTTCTTTGAGAAATCTGTGCCAGTGTCTCACCACCCTCACAGGAAAGAATGTCTTCCTAATGTCTAGCCTAAGTCTCCCCTCCCAGTTTTAAACCATTGCTACACACCCATGTAAAAAGCCCTATTCCATCTTTCTTGTAGGCCCCCTTCAGATCTTGGAACATTTCTGTAAGGTCACCTCGGAGCCTCCTTTTCTCCAGACTGAACAACCCCAACCTCCTCAGCCTGTCTTCACAGGGGAGGTGCTCCAGCCCTCTGATGATTTTAATGGCTCTCCTCTGGACACAAAGAGCTCTATGTCCTCTTTTGTTGGGGGCTCCTGAACTGGACACAGCACCACATCAAAGTGGGGTCTCACAGAAGCAGAGTAGAGGGGGAGAATCACTCTCCTTGACCGCCTGTCTGTGCTTCTGTTGATGCAGCCCAGGACATGGTTGGCTTTCTGGGCTGCAAGTGCACACTGATGGCTCATGTTAAGTTTTTGGTCCACCACCACCCCCAAGTCCTTCTCCTCAGGGCTGCCCTCAATCCTCTCTCCTCCCAACCTGTATTTGTGCATGGGATTGCCTTGACTCAGATGCAGAACCAAGCACTCAGCCTTGTTGAACTTTGCGCAGTTTGCATGAGTCCACTTCTCAAGCCTGTCAGGGTCCCTCTGGTTGGTATCCATTCCTTCCAACATGTTAACTTCACCACAAAGATTACTGTTGTCAGCAAGCCTGCTGAGGGTGCATTCAATCCCACTGCCCATGTCACTGGCAAAAATGTTAAACAGCACTGGTCCAAGTACTGAGCCTTGAGGAACACCATTTGTCACACACATTCATTTGGACACTGAGCCATTCATCACAACTCTTTGGGTGTGACCATCCAGCCAGTTCCTTAGCCAATGAGTGGCCCATCCATCAAATCCAGTTAAGAGATCAGAATGTTCTACAGGACAGTGTTAATGCTTTGCATAGGTCCAGGTAGATGATGTATATAACCATATCTAATGTGGGATAGCAATTGTACTAGTGGCTAAGGAGGAAGCAGTCTGATATGCTGTGATTGGGCAATGCTTTTGGTGCTTTGCCTTAAGGTTCCTTTAAACAAACCAGGGAAATTAAATTAGGTAGCAGATTAAATACTTATAATGCAGGTGTATAGCCAATTGAAAAACTGCTTTCTTGGTAATTGTCAAAGGTGTGCTCTAAACTGGAAAGATGTTTCAAGGAGGACTAGTTTAGACTCTGCTCTCATCAGTATTTTCATTCATGGCTCAGGTAATGAAATAGGAAGTGCTGTTATAAAATTCACTTGGATGATACCAAGCTTGGAAAGGCTGCAGACACTCTGGAGGATCAGCTCAGCATTTGAAATTATCTTGGCAAATTGGAGAAATCAACAAGATGGAACTGAATGAAGAGAAGTGCAAAGCCCTACCCTTAGGAAGGAGAAATCAGAATCTCAAAAAAGAAGCTGGACTAGGCAGTCACACTGCTGAAGACTGATTCTGTGGCAAACCAGTTTATTTCATCAGGGTATCACAAGCAAATGATGTGTACAGTGCTGACTGTGCACCTCTGCTCTGGGAACTGCCCCTGGCTGGGGAGTTCACTTGCAGGAAAGGGGGTGTTGGGGGGGCAAAATAAAGAGAACCTCTTTATCTTTGAGGTGGAGAACAGGAGTGCTGAGAGAGGGGGCATTACCTGATTCCCCACCTGGTCAACCCCAGTGTCGTGTCTCCCCTCCCAAATGAGCCCAAGTGCATAGTCCTGATGGTGCCACAACGTAACTTCCGGTTATGACTCTACCTCTCCCCACTCCCCAGTTCACCCTCTTCCCCATTGCCTGCAGATTGCAGCTCTGCAGTCTTGAGTCTTGGTTCTTGGAGATGCTGGGTTGTTTAAAGTACTAATCATATTTATCTGGAACTGACCCTGCCACAGTGCTGAGGGATGTCAGGTACCAGGTATCCCTTTCCCAGCTCATATTTGCGGGAAAAAGTTCCTCTGTGTTTCTTTTCCCAGTTTATTACCAAGGTCTATCTTGCATCATGGATGAGGAATGAGGTACAGGGGCTTGCATTGAAAAGCAGTATGGGTTGGAGGGGTCCAGTGGGAGCTCAGTGGGACTCCTCTCAGGTACTGTCAGGCACTTGTGAAGCTGGGGTGTGGCAGAGACTCAGCGTTGTTTCTAAAATGCTTTTTGGAGTGGAATGACCTCCTGGGGACTACAGAAATTTGGGAAGTGGTAGGGAAGCAAATGCAGAGTGCAGAGCACAAGCTAATCCACTTTACTGTACTACAGTAGAAACCTCTGGTTGGGGAACATAGTTGAGCCTAAAGAGACCATCTGTGCCTAGGTGTGGCCCTAACAGCGTGCAGAGCCTCTCTGTCACTCTTCAGCTTTATTTTCACACCCCACTTTCTGGCCACTGCTGGAGGCAGGTGCTATGATAGGCAGAGCCCTTGTCTGAACCAGTACAACTACTTTCCTGCTCTTAGGTCAAGATAAAAGGCAGCTAAGGATGGAGCTTATAGGATGAGATTAAAGCAAAGAGATAAGTGAGGGCTGAGCTCCTGGAGCTTTGGAAACAAAAGTGAGGGAATTTGAGACTGGCAGAAAACCAGAAACATTTCACAGAAAGGGAAGGAAAGGTTTGAAATTTTTGCGTATGCAATGATGTAAAGAGAGGGAAAACCCAACAATGAAAGTGTTACCTCCCAGGGGGATTGGTTTGCTTTGGCATGAGCCACTACTGCATAGTGAGCTTTGATCACAGCTACCATAATCTTCCTCTGACACCCAGTGATGAAGGCAACAGAAACAGGCTAAAGCATGACAGCTTTCTGGCTGAGGTGAACCTGCATTTGGAAAGGAAACCAAAGAGGAGAATGCTACAGAAGGTGGAAACAGGAGGTGACATCTCAGACGACATGAACAGGGACCTTATGAAAAGCAGGACAAAGTAGCTGGAATGGACTGTGACTTTTCCTGCTGTAGATAATGTGACAGTGCAGGGGTGATGTTGCACTTGTGGTCAGCAGAAGCCTTTTTTTGGTGATTTCTTTACTGGTAATCAGGAGAAAGAGTTCCTGCCCCAAGAATTTTCTGGTCTGTTTCAAGAACACACATGGCAAGTGTTGGAATAAGAGGAAGGTTAATTAAAAGCTGGAGGTCCTGATGAAAAGATCACTTGATAGCAGAGGCTGACAGTGTAGAGAAGGTGACTGTCATTTCTGGGAAACTGCAACTCCAGATTGGAGTCTCACAGCAGTTCATCTCACAGGGTGGTGGTACAGCAGCTGATGCTCCCTTGCCCATCCAGAGACACAAAAACAGTTGTCCTTGTTATGTCTAGCTTTGTCTTCATTCTTGTAGCCATTGGGCTGAGGACCTCTCTCTTGACCAGTCTTGCCACAAGCACGCTGATGGCAACGCATCTCTGTCCCAACTAATCCCAAGAGACAAAGGGCCACTGCACACAGCCTATATGAGTCTGCCCTCAGAACCAAGAACATTTTCTTGCACAGACACTGCCCCCATGGATCATGTTGTGGTGTACACAGATATTACAAGGTTCAGAGAAAGCCTACAGTGACATGAGCTGTGCCTCTGTGCCATGGTACCTCACCCTTGGTCATGCTCCCTATCTAACTCTTGCATTTTATAAGTCCATAAGCTCAGGGTTAGCCATGGCAAACAGTAGAACATATAAATTAAACTTCTTTCACCAGTGCTAGCAGTATTGCAGACTGCATCTCAATCATCTGCAAGAGAAACAGTCCAATTATTCTTGCTCTGGGATAAAAGTGATGGTGTGGGTTAGGGTAAATGGGGGGTGTTTCCCCAGTGTCAGCAGTTGTCAGCTTGCTCTCCCAGGTGCTGTGGGCATGCACTGACTGCAGCAACACAACTCTTGCCTAGGCAGCCTGTACTGATATTGATTACCTGTGGCTTTAAATCCAGTCTGGGACCAGGCTCTGTGCTCTTTGGGGCTGGATCATTTATTGTCATTGTTTTGCATAAGAGCAGTGCTTAGGTGCTGGCTACCCTCCTATATGTAATAAATGAAAGGAAGCATAAGATACCAGTGTAAGCAATGTGCAGTTTTGGTATAACCTCTTGTTGTGTTTGCCTGTGCTGTGAAGCAGAAAGCAGCTCCTCAGCTCTTGGAAGCAATCCCTGCACCCAGGATAACCACTGGTCCCTCCTGCCTGGACAGTACAGAGTTCCACAGGGAAAACCCGTGATCTGACCCACTTCATGGATTCAGTAATACTAAAGCCACAAGAGAAAAAAAAAAAAAAAAAAAAAGAAAGGGCTATTGTATGGATTGAGTGAACACAGTGAAAAGAGATCAATATAGTTTGCTGTACATATTGTTCTAGATTCAGCATGTGTTAAATCAGAGCACTGCACTGGGTTAGCTCTGCCATGTTAGCTCAGAGCTTCGCTGGCTTGTCCTGGAAACAGCTCAACCTCATCCATGTGACAGTGCAAGCAGAGGCATTAGAAATATTTTTGTAGGGTTTGCTGCCGGGTTAATGACCCCATCACATAGTATGTGCTGTCTCCAGCTCCAGAGCCAACTGGCAAATCTTTTTGTGGCACAAGCTAGTGAAAGTAGAAATGTCTAAAGATGTAAGAATGGCCAATGCTGGCCTGCTTACATCAATGGCCACAAACAGACAAAAGAGTGAAATAAGAACTAGACAAGTGTATACAATTGTTCCCCTGAATACTTTTTACAGCATTCAACAGTTTTCATGTCAAGAACTTCTGATGTCCATCCAGAACACTGTTTTCTCTATATGAAAAAATGGGGGTAGAAACAGCACATCTTCAGTGTCTACTTTGCACAGAAATTTAATTTCACCAATACCATAAACAAAGGGTTTCGTGGACCAGGCAGCAATCCAGAGCAATACTTCTTACATTTAAGTCACCAAGATTTTCCTTTGGAAAAAGGTGGTTTTACAGAGGATCCATTGAGAACAGGTTTTGTAAAGCAGAAGAGGGCAAGATGATAAGCTTGTGTGGAGTGGAAAAGGACAAGGCCACTATCAGAATCCATCTAAAGTTCTCCTATAGACATTTATTTGTTGAAAAGAGAAAAGTACACAGAGAGAAGTTCACACCAACCTGCTATCTTCCCCACATAAACTGTGTTTGGCTTATGGAATAATTGCTTTTAACTGGACACTTCTAGTCAAATACAGTTCCTCCTGAAGGATTTCCCACTAAGTCTGGCCTTTAATTGAAAAGTTTCACTTCTGTAAACAAGAATGAGCCTCAAGTGATGGGTGTTTCTGGCAGGGGACATACGGAGCTGAACAGAGGAATTCCAATCCCAATTTATCTCAGGGAGACAAAATTTGCTTCTATGGGATCATTAAGTGTCCTGCAGCTTGATATAAACTGATGGACTCTTGCTTACTCTTGGCATTTACTCTTGCAAATGAATCACTGTTACTTCCGCCTCCCTGCCCACCCATCCACTTGGTTCCTTTTTAATTTTACAGCTTCCTGAGCTTGACACTGGAAAATCAATAAGTAATTTAGAGCCCAGTAAATACAGAGGAAAACAAGTTATTTTGTACTTTTATAAATATTTGAAAACCAAAATTATCTAAGAAAACAGGTGCTCAGTTGACTCAGCAACCCATCCATCAGCATCACAGTTAATTGCATAAGATCATAAACATTTATAATTAGAAGGCAAACAAACAAGAATTTTATAAACAGCCCTCTTGAATCAGGCTGCACATTAAATATTTGTGATAAGGTAATTAAGAATAGATTTACAATCCCAGCTCAGTGTTTAATACTACAGAGAATGGCTTTGATTCTATGGAGAATTCTATCTAGGAGATTCTATGTCCATAGACAAGGAGAAAATATTCGATTTTGGATCTTTCATCCCAGGCTTAAAGTGGTCTCAGGGATACATTGGCTCTGTCATTGATCAGAATGGAGTTTCATTCATTACAGATCAGACAGCTCATTTAAATATATATGTAATGTCCCTTGTCATGGGCTGATCCACTTCAGGTCTGCTTCAAAGCTCTTGTCTCTTTGGCTGGAAAAGTAGGCTTTAGGGTAGGCTTTTCCTGAGTCCTGCTTTTTATGGTTGATGCTTTGATCAGAAGACACCAGAATTCTCAACTGTGTTTCAAAGCAGGGAGGAAAACCCATATTTTTCTATTATGACATCATGGTGTTTGTTATGAAAAGCCAGAAGGATTATAGCTGTGCAATCTCACAGGTCTATGGGAATCTGAGTGAAGAGCTCTCCCATACTGTAGTGACCAATGCCATTCCCTGTCCCAAAATAGCCAGATTAAATACAAAGCTATATTTATATCAGATATCTATAACTAATGCAACTACTTATGCATCCAGGAAGCAGGCTCAGCACCCCATTACAATGAGTGTGAGAATCCTGCTGAAATTATTCTCTAATCCAGTCAGCAGGGATTCCGGTTATGCTTAAAATCAGAGAAGCTAGAAAATCCATCTGTACCAAAGCTAGAATTTAAACTCTGTATAATCAGATGCAAGCCCTAAGAACCCAGGCGGATCCACCCCATCAGTGAGTAATGAGAAGGTCAGCCCTAAAGGTAGGATAACCTTCAGATATTTTGGTTTTGGATATGCACAGATTTACTCCAATAATTGCCTGTCATCAGACATGAGAACGGTCTGAAAATGCTGGGTGGAGGGCAAAGCTACAGCATTTGATTAATTAAGCACAGCAGTAAACCACATTATTCTGTGGTGACCATCATCTCCCTGCACTAGCCTGGTCAGCCTCCTGGTTTTGCTATGATTTTGCTTCTTACTTCTTGGGGGTCTTTTGTGCTTTGCCCTTGTATTAATATGCTTGCAACAGATAGTCATGAGAGCTACTCTTCGGAGAAGTGGTTCTGATAATCTCCATCCTGACCCAAGCTTCCTTTATTAAGAACAATGAAGCTACCCATGTGCTAACTGACCCAGTCCTGCCTGCTGATCAGGTTTTAGTTACTTGGGGCACATAGGCACTTTCCTAGCCAAAAGTTTGCTACAAAACAAGACTCAGATACCCCACCCAATCACCATTCTGTATAAATCTCTCTCTCACTAGTAAAATTTGTTAATTACATTACAGTGTATTGACTTAGTCAGTCTACAGGAGACATTTCAGCTTCCTCCAGCCTCAGCAGATAAGAACTACACAGTGCTGCAGTCACTGCTGGTCCAAGCACTTTCACAGGGTCTAGCTGTAGCAAGACAAACCTTTCTTAGGGTACAACGCTCCAAGGTCCAACCAGGTGTTCCAGTAGAAACTCACGAATAGTGCTCTAAGTCTATAGCCCTCAGGGTTGACCAGCCTGGATCAGTGCTATTGCTCCAAAAGCTGCTAACCACTCCACTGGCTTGCTCAGGAATGAGCTGAGCCTGTGCTTCAAGCCTCACCTTTTATTGGCCCCCTAATCCTGCTCATGGGCAGTAGGGGCCCGCCCTAATCAGGCACAGGTGGGCTTAACACAAGCTCATGCCCACTACCTGGCAATTAGTGGCACCTGGTTGCCTCATTTCACTACATCTAGCCAAAGCCTGGCAGCTTGAATAGTAGCAGAGATTAATACTCAGGTACTGTCAACATCTAAACAACTAAAAACATTATCTAATCCTTAAATTCTTCAGCAAGGGTGGGGAGGATGACAGAGACTGCTGGGAGGTGAGGTAGCTGCTGGGTAGAAAGGCCTGAGGCACCCACTGTCTTTCAAATGCAGAGAAAATTAGAAGTCATGTGTCTCACAGCCCAGTGCCATTCCCAGGACATCACCTCTGGTCTGTGCAGGTGGGTAGCAGGACAGATGCATTGTGTGCATGCTTTTTTGTTAATGATAATTTGTTTTGCACCTTGGAAGAGAGAGATGATGTACAATGAGGTATTTGCTCTGCAGTTGAGCAAAACTTTGCCTAGGATGACAAATTACAGGTATAAACAGACCTTTTCTATTATGTTTTGGGTTTTTTTCTCAATTGCTGCCTCTGGCCTCCATCTGTGTGTCTGCTGTGTGTGTGGGGAGAGACTGGGGCTGTGCACACACATGACGCTGGTGCAGCAGACGTCACTGTCACGTCAGATCCAGTTACACCCCCTCCAAACGTGCTGCTGTTAGCTGGGTGAATCATGCCTATGCAGCATGCAAAGCCAGTCCAGTGGTGCATAAACCTCGGGTGTTTATTGGTAAACAGATACTGTTTTGCTCTGAGACCTTAAGTCAGTCTGCGGTGTTTATGATCCACTTATTGATTGCTGAGATGAAACTTTAATCCTTTTAATTCAGGGGGAAAAGGATACAGCCTAGCAGGAGCACTTCTGATTAAAATACCTGATTTATCTTTGAATAGACACTGGCTGAGGGAGAGCTGAGCTAACCAGCTGGGTTGGGGCAGGATGCTGGGTTAGGTTTATTGTTCTTTCTAAAGTTCTGTTTCTGTTTTATGTTTATTTCTTTCCCCCCTTCCCTCCAGGTCTAATAATACATGAAGGGCCCTCGGTTTACCGGATTTTTAAACGGTGGCAGGCGGTCAATCAGCAGTGGAAAGTGCTGAACTATGACAAAACAAAGGACATGGAGGAACAAAAGACAGGGACCAGGACAAATCAGCGCCCTTCCTCCCAAACCACCCACTCGTCCTCCACTGGTGGTACAGCCACTAACTCCGCTCCAGCCGACAGCGGGGCACGGGCTGCCGGCCATGCCACAGGCACCCTCTCTGACCACCACTGTGCTTATACCATCCTGCATATACTCAGCCACCTGAGGCCTCACGAACAGAGGAGTCAGTCTAGTAGTAACAGAGAGCTCGTCATGAGGGTCACGACAGTCTGAACCGAGGAATTCAGGAGGCCTTAACATGAAGCAGAGGAGAGAAAGAACTCACAAAGCAGAGGAGCATGGTGTGCCTTTTTCTTTCTCTTTTCTTTTTTTCTTTTTCTTTTCCTTCTCTCCTTTTCTTTTTCGGTAACTGCACAAGATACAAGAGGTGGCACCTGACCAGCTGAGGAAAAAAAGCAGGTGGAGGGAGAGCTGCACACTCATGCTAAAGAGGTTAATGTTTTCCAGCCAGTTTAAAAAAAAAAAAAAAAAAAGAAAAGAAAAGAAAAAAAAAAGCAACAACACAAATCACAAAAAAAAAAACCCAACTAAACAAGTGCAATACAGACTACAAACTGAGTAGGCAGAGTTCTGGGGAAGCAGAGGAACAGACGGTTTAGCATGTCTTACAAATCCTATTACCTGGAATAGGTAATGCTCTGTACACACCCCCCGTACACACACGCACGTGCACACAAACACACAGACACAATGTGAGGTTTATAAAAACAAGGAAGGGAACAAATTATTTCCAGCAATTTTATTTTCCAGACTGTGATTAACCAGGGCTATGAGTTGTTTGTTTCATGAGTCACTCTGGAGCCTTGTTCAATTTACCGTAGGATACCTGAAGTGAAATGGCTGCATATCTTTCAGTATTGATTTACAGAGAGATTGAATCATCCCACCAAGGAAATCTAACAAAAAATTCAAATATCACCAAAAATTCTGTTTTTTTCATAAGGATCTTGAAAAGGGGTTTGTGAGAGTGGAACCGGGAGGGGGGAGGGTTCTCCATGACCTTTCTTTGATGTTATAGGCATTTTTGGCAAATTTTGTACAAACACTCCACTGGTGTTTCAAGCACAAGTACTGTTGTGTTTTATTCCTTCATAACCTCAAGTCCAGCATCCAAGTCTTGCCACTCACACACATCATTTTCCATGCAGACATTCCAGGTTATTTTCCTTCCATTGTACTCTGACCACAAGGAGCTGCCGCACCTCAGTGGGTTTCTGCTCCCGTACTGATTCAAACATTCATGCATTAGAGATGTACATCTCTTTTTTTTCAGTGTCTGTATCCCTACTGCTCAATTTGCAACAGTCTCACTCATTCTTGTAGGCTGAGCCTTTCACATCCAGTCTGTTAGTTTATTACAGAGTCTGTTCCATTCATTTAGTCTGAAGAGGGAGCACAGTTGCTGATCAAATATGTAACACTTCTAATAAGCCTCCTTCTCTGGGATATATCCTCCAAGGTACCAGTTGCTCTTCAGGAACATTCTTTTTCAATGCACAATGGCTGAATCATATGTGGATATTAAAGGGACACTGTCAAGTACTTTTTAAATAGTTTTTAGGGTTTGAGCTTTTTTTACTCTCCATTGTTTGTAATATTCTCTTACAAGCTTCAAAATAAAATTTCTTTCCCTACCAAGTTTGTCCTTTTCCATTTGGGCACATATTGTTCTCTCCACTCCTCCATTCCTTTCACCACCCCTGTCCTTCTCCTCTCCACCTTTCTTCTGCAACAGGAGAAAATCCATGTTACAGATTTCCTGTTGTCTGTCCTCGCTCTATGGAGGATATGTCCCAGCTCTACAGGGTTGAGCTGTTTTTCCAGTGCAACTGCCACAAAGGATGTGTAACCCTAAAAACCATGGAGATCAGCTAGCTGAGGAGCAACAGCTTAGCAGTCCTATAACAATGAGCCTGTAGTGATGAAGCTTGAACCCAGCTCTGCCCAAAATTACAATAAGGACTTCAGCCAAACTGCATCCATTTAGCAGCAGCACTGAGCAACGTTGCACAATGGCTGCATCCAGCTGCCCTCCATCATCATACCAGCACCTCTTGCAGCTTCTATTGGAGCCAGGGCAAATGAAAGCCACCTCAGCTCCTTCAGCAGCTCAGCTGTCATGGGTCAGGTGTTTCTGGACTGGAGCAGGTGTCAACTTTCAGCCTCCATGTTTGAACATGCTTGCCATTCTGCAACGTTGAGGCAGGTTGTATTTTTCATTTTGATTGCTTGACAGTGTCCCTTTGAATATCTGGATGCAATAGAACAGGTAGTTCTCTGGCAGAAGGTGCGAGAGGTGAAACATCAGCCAAGAAAGCTGATTTATTGAGGACCTACCTATGTGGAACAGCATGGTTCCTGAGGCTGCTGTACCTTTATCTGACCAATATTACTATCTACCAAAGAGCGCTTTTGGCAGAGGGGTGAAAGGAATGTTGATGGGTGGAGGGAGAGGGAAGGGGCAATTCCTATCATCTCTAAAAGCAGCTACCCCCAGAATGAAGGTTTTGCAACAAACGGTCTATGGAAGAGCTACATCTGATCCACAGTAGAGAGACACCTGGCCAAAGCAAGCAAACACAGCAGCCTCTCTCCCCCATGCCTGTCCTGGAAGCTGTCCTTATTCCAAGAGATGAGTAATTATGGTGGTTTTGGGAAGGAAAGAGCATACACAGACGAAGGGACAGCTGTCAGACACGATGTTGTTTCCCTCTCTGCACTCCGCTCACTTAGTATGGAGATGTCGAAGTCCTTTAATTTGGCTAACAGCTAAAAGTTTATGAGGTCAGAAGCACAACTTGCCATGAGAGAGTGGTGTGATCTAGTACTCTGAGCACACAGGACTCTGCATACTCTCACTCCAGCTCTGCCACCGACTCTGTAGCCTTGGGCTGTTTGGCTCAGTCCCCCCTCCACGCCAAGGGGGAATAACAATACGTACCTACCTCACAGGGGTGTTGTGAGAATCCACGTTGGTAAAGCTGTTGAAGTGCTAAGTCTGCCGCCGGTAGTCACGACGCGCGTGGTGGGGGTGAGCAGCGCTGCCCTTCGCTGGTTCCGGTCCCAGTCACTCAGCGGGAGTCCCGCGGCCCTCTCCTGCTTGGAGATCCTCCTTGATCCGAAGCGGAGGGCGTCGTCCGAGTGCCCTCTCCTCCATTGCATGACATTTTAAGCAGCTGTGAGGTGCAGGGTAGTGACAGACATGAAGTCCTACTTGACCAGGGATTTGCTACAATGTTTTCTATATCCGTGGGGTTTGTTGGTTTGGTTTTTCCATATATTGTGCTTAGAAATAAACTTTCCACTTAGGGCTGGCGGTTCGGGGTCTCTTCTGTTGCATGGCAATGTATACAAGTCTTATTGTCTGTCTTACTGTGCAAACGATCCCGCAGCCCAATTTCAGAGATGGGTACGGTCTGAGCCTTTTCATAGTGGCATAAGACTCAAAAGCCTGTCTAGACTGTTTAATATTTAAACAACACTATGAACTTGTCAATTGTATGTGTTCTGTGCAATACGAAGCATGTCATTAGATGGCTTGGTGGGCAGAGGGGCTAAAGGAAGGTCAAAACTTGTTCAAAAAGCTTCATACATGTGCCAGCATGGAGCCGAAGGGCTGCCACCAGCAAAGCAAACTCGGGGAAGCCATTGGAAACTGTTTTCAGTACAGTTTACTCCAGAACAAGGTACTTCTGAGTTTATGAATTACTAGGCTGCCAGCCTGAGAGAACAAGTGCAAATTTAGCCTGGGGTTTGGGGTTTTGGACTCTTTTTTAATTTTCTCCCCAAAGTATTGATGGCAAAAATACTGATGAGGATCTCTTCCTTCCATAGCACAGTTCTCTCGTCCCCCACAACCTCCTTGTGCCATCCCCTTTGTGCTACTATGCAGGACTTTAAAAGGTGCAAATGGAGACAGGATGCTCCCAGCATGTGCAAAATATATTGAGTGATGGCAATTCTAGCAGACAGAAGAGATGGGGCAGAGCTATGCTATATGAGGTATCTCTTCCTCCCCACAGCTTTCTTCTAGACTTGTCTGCTGGGTTCTTGGAAGAAATATTCTCTGTATTTTGTTACAAAGCAGTCAGATCAGCTTCCACCGACAAACAAAGCTTGCAGAGTTTGGCAGCTGCTTCTCCCATTGGAGAAAATTCCAGGTCCTATCACTGTGGAGACCCCTCAGTTCTTGGGCTTTGTAGTCCTCCAACACCATTTGGGGGTGGTCAGTGTGGAGGACTGGATTCAGTCATCAGAGATCGTGTGTGTGTGTGTGTGTGTGTGGTCCTGCTCACTCTTGTGATTTCTGCTATTCCCCTGATTTTCCATCAGTTTCAACAGGTCTTTCTGGTAATGCTTTTCTGGTTATTGCTCTGTCAGTTGCCAGTTCTATTCTTCCCTGCTGAAACAGCAGTGCTGGCCTTAGATCCACAGCTCTTAGATCCACATCCACAGCTCTTAGATTCTTGCCATCCAGTCTCTTGGTTAATATCCACTGCCCAGTTCAGCCCTCTTACTCTGTGCCTGCAATGGCTCAAGCACATGCACTAACCCCAAGGTCATCAGAGAACACAGGGACCATTAAGAGTCTGTACCAGCAGTCAGACTCCTAAACCACCAGTTAATCCTCTTTGATGTATGTTCATTTTGCCATTCTCAGTGCCTGCTGTTAATTGATTCCTACCAAACCCCCATAATGCTAGCAAACCCATATAACCAGCTAACACTTGGTTTCTGGTTTCAAATGTCAGAAGTTATGTGCTGTTTTTCAAGTAAATAAGATGTGTTTCCTGTTGCAATTTCCCAAGCAAGATGCTGAAGAGATCTGTGTCTTACCTTACCATGATGGACAACCAAGGAAAGAGCAAGCCAGCAGTATATATTTGAGTCAAAAGAAGTGTCAGCTGTCCACTGTGTTTTCACTGTGGGAGAAAGGAAAATATTACTGATGTCTGCCAGGTCCCTGACCCTTTCCGAAGCCCATGTGTGTGGCAGCAGTAAAATGTCAGACACAATGCTTGTAGATGGAGGACAATTTTGATGACTTTCTAGTTCTGAAGACCATCCCCTGCCCATGTGTAGCTATCAGCCACTGAAGCATCTTCTCTTTGTTTTCCTCAAGAGAAAAAATACTATTTTGACTAAGCAAAGTCTGCTTCTCTTCAGTGTAGGAGGAGGCTGCACCATTAGCATTTCCAGCCTGTTTATCCTCCAGAACTCCTGCACGTGGCCAGAAGATGTACTCAATCCTCCTATTCTTATATGTCAGTCAAGCACTTGGAGGGACATAGTCAGCAGTGCAATTGCCTTACTGACTACTGGATGAGTAATCTGAACCTCCCCTCCACTTTTCACCCCACCTGTGACCACTCCTTCTCATTCCTGACCCAACAGATGCCTCATCCCCTCCTCGTGTCATAGACTCCAGCCCTGAAGATCTCCGGAGCAGAGAGACACAGTTTGAGAGTCTTCTACATCCTTCACGTATCCAGACAGGGAAATTCATTTCATTGATACACAATGACATATTTGAACCCTGGGAAGAGAAACAATATAGGAGCTTATAGCAGTGACCTTCACCTCTTCTGCTGTGTTGAAGGAGATACAAGTAAACATCAGTTGGTTTCCATATGACAGAATGAGCTGATGGCTCTAGGAATATTTCCCTCAATAATGCAGGTCTGCCATGCTGCAGTTACTGAAAGCAGTCTTTGATCTCACATCTATCATGCTGGATACAGGAACAGAATCTGACACTTCTGTGCTATTTACACACACATCAAAAACTATCTTAGTTCATTATTAAAATTACCTCCAGGTCAGTGGGTGAATTTCTCCTTTGATGAATTAGGTTTTCTCTTCCCAAACTGGAATTGCAAAATAAAATATATGTACACATATACTTATATATGTTATCCTGAAAACATAAAGAAAAGGAAAAAAATCCGAAAACCCTCAAACCTGAAAGAATACTTAACTGTATTACATAAATCTTTACAGGAGCTAGGGATTTGCTGTATGTAAAGTCCAACATATGATTTGACTTCAGACAAAGAGAAGATGGAAGAGGGAAATGCTTTTATGTGACCTCTGGCCTGCCTCTGGTTCATGCTAATTCTTTTACAGCATTTAATTAATGCAGAAAAACATGGAAAACAGATGCTCAACTCCAGCAGCAGAAAACAGACTGAAGACTTCTCAAACTTATCTGAGCCATACTCAAACAAGCACAATAATGCAAAAGCACAAACACCTGCCATCACAACTGGCTGAGAAGACATGGATTTCTGAACAGGGACAATGAAACAGAGAGAAATTATTTTCCAAGTTCCATTGACAGTATTTTTCCCAGCTTGTTTACTTCCTATTATTAACCCATTTTTTTCTTCTCCAAGCAAAAAAAAAAAAAAAAAAAAAAAAGAGTGGAAAAAAAAGAAAAAAGAAAAAAAGGATTCTGATACCCAGGATCTAAAGAATTAAATAACAGTAGAGGAGAGGTACTAAGGGAAGATGCTTCTTTATATGTTATGCATCAAGATGAGCTTTACCAAACATAATTTGGACATCACATTCTGTTCCCTGCTTGCTCAAAGGAAGTCTGAATGATTGAGACTTCTCATAATCAAGGAGCCTTCCTAGAGCATAGGCACCTACAGGGGACCACAGCTTCCCTCTGGATGGGATAGTCAGCATTAGGCAGAGATGTTTTGCCTCCAGTTGTGCCTCTCTATGGCAGGATGGCAACCTTTTCTTAGAAGGGTTTGTTAGCAAGTCACTTTGGGGCAGTGGGAGCATCTATCAGCTTATATGGGTTTTGATATCGGTAATCACAAGAATTGCACATTCCATGTACAGTGCACAAGTGACCTGTCCATCCTTTCACAGCTCTAGTTGGTGACACAGCTGCTCTACTCTTCATTCCAAGACAGCTTTCTTTTAAAATCCATCCTGTCACACTTCTCCAGGAGTTTTTCCACTGCCCATTGAAGTTCAGTTTAGTCCTTTCTCCTAGAAGGATGCACAGATCCCATCTAACCCACCGATCTTTACTTGCTAGAGAGACAAAAAAATATGTTATCTGAAGAGCTTATCTCAGTACCTGTGTTCTTATGAGATTAAATTCCTCCTTCCCTTTTCATGCACTACTCCATAAGTTTTGCTTTCTTTCGGAAAGGGGTGATTCATTGCTACTAAATGGTAGAGCATCTCTCTGAGATGAGTGTGGACAGCCCTTCTACTCCTTGCTAACAGGCACACAAACCTTCCTCCCATCCCTCTAGACTGGTGTGGCCAGCTGAATCCTTTTTTATGGAGTTTAGCTTCTTGATCAGAAGAGTAAACACTTTTAAGCATCTCCTTCACTGCTATTGAGCTGTGGGATAATGGCATGGGGAATCTTGTTACTTAGCCTCAGGGTAACTGGAGGGGGTGATGTACTTGAGCCAAAACCACGGTGAGGACAAAGCATATGTATTTCAGATGGTGGTAGGAGTGGGTGAGGTCTGCCCTGATGACAGGGGAGCAAGAATCTTTGTCAGATTTATACAGTAGCAAAGCAAAATGGCTTTGTCCCTCATGTTTTTAGCTCCTACACATCAGCTCTCTGTTATACACAAACCCTCTGTAGGCAAGACAGGCCAGGCTTGATGGCAAATCTTCCTCATTCCAGAAGCACAACCAGCCCATAGCTATTCATCAGCCCCTCCAGGACTTTTTCCCAGGGAGGCTGAGAGTAAGAAGAGAGGTAGCTAGTGGGGATGGCAAGAACACCTCCCTGGATCTTCATCCCCAGAGCCCCAAGTAGGCTAATTCTGCATCTCCTTATGTGAGTTTTCTTTGAAAATACTCCCAAGGACTCTGGTCTGATACTTCATTACCGGAGGGTCTGCCCAGGAGAGGAAGCAGTGTCTCTGCATGGATTTCCAAGGTCTGTTGGTAGTGTCCTGAGTCTGGCCTGGAAGAAATCACTATGTTCACTGAGGAATTAGATGAGTCAGTGGTGTGTCCATGCAGAAATACTCTCTTTGAGACTTCTAAGACATGTCTGTGGGGTTGGGAGGGGGGTGTGGTTTTGTTCAGGGAAGGAAGCACGGGGAAGGGGAGGTTGCAATGTAAGAAACAATCAGCCACAAGGGAGGGGTTGACTAAGAGGAATGACCATGTCAACTGTGTTACTGTCCCGTCATTCTCCTGAACCCAGAATGGAAACTTCCAAGTGCTCTTCATGAGCTTACATTTATTAGAAAACTATTCCTGGGTGTTAAAGGTTGTTTTCTAATGAAAATATACATAATAAAAAAAAAGCAAATGAATGACTCTTGTTAATCTTTTCCTCTCCTCTGTCAATCTGTAATACACACTGTGAAACTTTCCTCCTTCCTTGCTTGTTTACGGCCATTCCTGTTCAATAAAATCTGTTCCTTTCTGGTCATGCTCCACACAGGGCCTTATACAGCAAGCTTTCAGCTTCTGCCTACACATCAATGGGCAAATAAGTATTTGAACAAAATGCTGCGGCTTGGTGTACACAGCACAACATGTTAGTGCTCTGACACCATTTGTTTGTGGCATTAAACAGCAAAAATAATATACCAGACATCACTATAACATTCATGTATGGTGCCTTCCCTTCCTGCAAGAGAAATGCTTGAGGCAACTATGGTGAGTATAGGCAAGCACTGAAAAATGCTGCTATTTTTTATCCCCCATCTTCAGGGGTAAAAGAGCCTGTTCACAGGCAGTTATGGTAGATTAGCTGAAACATGAGTTTGTTACCATGATCAGTTACTCATACATCTGTAAACAAGGCCTAACACCCCCCAAAATAGTCAACAGCAGCTCCTTGCATCTGGGTGAGACACAGTCACAGAGCTGCGCATCTTACAGAGAATAATTAAAATATTCCCTTCCCTCTCATTTTGAATTTAGCTGGGATAACTCATTACTTAATGTAAACAGTGACCAGTTATTTAATGTGCTACAGAACAACAACATAAACTCACTTATTTTGTATACTTTTTACATGCCCACAGCTTTCTCTAGTTTATGAATGTTATGAAATTCATTGCATCCCCAAAGCCTTATGGGACTCTGGATCAGTCTCAGGTCAGAGCATAATGGATCACTTTGAAGGTTATAAGCAGAGTAAATGGAGACTAAATCATTTCACCAAATTCCACCTTTCACATTCAATCATTTGTCCTTTCCATTCAGGTAAGGTTTCATGGTGGTTAAAGATGGCAGATTTGGAATAGTTTCTGGTCACAGGACATGGAGTGACCCTGAAAGCTACATCTGTCCTCAGTCTCCAGTAATGACTCCTATCAGCTGAGCAACACTTACAGCCATCTATTTCAACCTGACTTTGTACATATTTAATGTAGGAATCTACAGCTACAGCTCAGCCAAATTTATACATCTAAAGGCCACTTGTCAAATTCTAAGCTGCTTTAGTAATTATCAGAGAAAAATAGGTACCTCCTAGCAGTTATTCATCCCGATTGTATTCAGCACCAAACTGCCTACACACGTTGTCTAATATGATGTGAGATCCTTGATTGGCCTCCTGTGCCTGTTTTCAACTAACACCCAACTCTAAAATTAGGGAAAAAGAACTCTAAAGTTAGGGAAAAAGCACCCATCCTCTCTTGCACGTATTGTGTAGCTAGCAGTCAAATCAGTCCTCTGTCCCCTGACTTTATTAATCAGAGGAAGTAAATTAGGTTGCTCAGGCTGAATAGAAGATGTGGTGGTCAAAACATTGGTTTCAGTAAGATCTTCATTGATCTTACTGAAAAGGAAGAAGGGACATAAGGGATTTGTGAGGTTCTCCTAACATCCACAGTCAGTGTGAGACTCAGCCACCAAACGTCTCAGCTGTATCGTTAATTGTGCTACAGCTCATTACATGTTTCTTGCAACCTGTCTCCTATTCTCTGCTTTTGTTCTGGATTTCCAGAAAGGATAAATTAATTTATGGTGTTTAATTGAGAAGATTTCTTACAGTAGAATCCCAAAGGAATACTGTCCAACTTTTCCTAAAAGTTAAAAATCACTGTCTAGGTAAATTTAGGGCCCCCACCTTGATGCTAACTCCTGAAAACGCAGGACTGAATTTCTAAATTCTAAAGGGAAATCCAGCATTTTTGAAACAGCAAACTGCAAAGCTGTGAATGAAGCCTGGCAAAAGACTATTCTCTGGAGCAGCAAGGCAACAAGTCACTGTCACCATTTGTGACTCGTGATACCGCGGAGAGGTCTCATCATTAGAGCACATTTTGCATCAGAAGCATCCTTCAGAACTTTAGGAAATTGTTTCATTTTCTTGTTTAAAAACTAGAGGGGGGAAGAAATCCTGAGAAAACAGAAGAGGGAAGGCAGAGAGAGGCTGGGTACCTAGGTAGAATGGAGCAAGTACAGCCTCTAGTAAAACAGCTGGCCTGATGGAAAGCATAACCTCATGTTTATGGACAGCCCCTGGACTAAGAAAGCAAACAGAAGAATACAGCGGTGTGTTGAGGCTTTAAAATATTTGCAAGATTGAAGGAGGTAAGAGGCTCAACAAACCAAAGCTGTTGGTGCCTATTACATATTCCAAAGTAACTGACCTCTGAAGGAGAATCACTCACGACCCCACACAGCAAAATCCTGATATTTTCATAGAATCACAGAATCATAGAATTGGCTGGGTTGGAAGAGACCTCAGAGATCATCAAGTCCAACCCTTGATCCACTCCCGCTGCAGTTCCCAGCCCATGGCACTGAGTGCCACATCCAGGCTCTTTTGAAATATCTCCAGGGATGGAGAATCCACCCCTTCCCTGGGCAGCCCATTCCAATGTCTCATCACCCTCTCTGGAAAGAAATTCTTTCTAATGTCCAACCTAAACCTCCCCTGGCACAACTTGAGACCTCTTGTGCCCTCTTGTCTTCCTGAGAGTTGCCTGGAAAAAAAGACCAACCCCCCCCTGGCTCCAACCTCCTTTCAGGGAGTTGGAGAGAGTGATGAGGTCTCCCCTGAGCCTCCTCTTCTCCAGACTGAACACCCCCAGCTCCCTCAGCCTCTCCTCATAGGATCTGTGCTCGAGTCCCTTCACCAGCCCAGTTGCCTCCTTTGGGCCTGCTCCAGGACCTCGATATCCTTCCTGAACTGAGGGGCCCAGAACTGGACACAGTACTTGAGGTGTGGCCTCACATATTTTACATATTTTACATATTTACATATATTTTACATATTTTACAGGGAGAGCTCCACATGCAGGAGAAACCCCTTTCTCAGCTACCCATACAGTAATGCTCTTCTCCCATCACTTGCAGTCCATCTGTCTCCCCCTCTGTAAAGCCAAGTCTTAGTATTCTGAACATCAGGGGCAGATGTCATTGGCTTCCCCTCAGCAGCACTCCATGCCCACCAGCAGGTGAGCCACTGGGCCTGACCTCACAGGCACTGGTAAATATGGCAGGATCACCCCTGTATTTAATATGGACATCATCAAAGGGGATCAGCAATCCTGTTCTTTGTCCCGGTCTTGATTTGAACCCATCATGTTACACTAAAACTATGGCCCAGGAGGCATTTAATACATTCACAGTATATTTTTAAGCAGTTCATTTCCAAACACATTAAAAAAAAAAAAAAAAAATCCCATCACTTTTCCTCTCCAGAAAAAAATCCACCGTTGCCTTTGGCATCTATCTTTATGCTTTCCTCACGCATTCCTCTGGGTTTGTGGTGGTGGTGTTTGCTGCTGTTACTGAGATGCCTGAGATTATGCTGTCTAGCATTTTGATTTAATCACCTAAGAGAAAAATAAAACCTGTTCCAAATTCTATTAGTAACTAGCAGCCAGCTCCCTCCTCCCCTCCCTCCCCAAATTCTCACAGAAGAAGGATCACAGACAGATCCCTGGAAGCTCAAACTAGCAGCCTGGCTGGATCAATAACATCCATGGAACCAGAGATTTCAAATAAATTCTGGGTAACTAATTTGCCAGGAAAAGACAATCTTAATTAAGAAAACCCAGCTGTTCTTTTACCAAGCCTTTTGACTAATAAAGCCACAGTATTGGTTTGGCCAAGGATTTTACTCAAAATTTTAATGGGTTTTGTGATCCTATAAAACATTTTGAAAGCAACCATGCAGGCAGTGGTAGAGTCTTCAAACAGCAGTCAGAGATGTAAACTTCTTACATGGCCTTCTTGACATCATGTTAAGGATGGATGATCTATTGCTCTTGACCTGTGATAACTCCTGAACCATGCTGGGTACTCTCATGGAGACTGAGCCCAAAGCATCTCAAAAGCCATACTAAACCTAGTGAGACAATTCCAGTGCCTGGGAATGTTTCCTGGGCATACATTCATAATGGAGGATATGTCTCAAACCACTTTGGTAGGGCACTTTGGTTCAGAAAAACCCAAGAAACTCCCCCTAATGTGGCATTATTCCCCAGCAAGGATTTGGTCAGCTGCAAGCAAAACCCTTCTGCAGCAATTTGCACATCCCGTTTTGAGGACCTAAGAAGGTGTGTTCTTTTATTTTTCCAAGGTAAGAAGTCTGCTTTTGGTCTATGAAACATGTGACAGTTTATGCCATTTCCATCTTGACGCAGCACAAAAACTCAGGAGATGAAAACAGTTCAGGACAGGATGTTTCTGGAGGCTATAGGTGTGTGACAAAGAAATTCCAGAGACTCTCAAAGGGAATTTTAATCTCACTGGCCACAGTCAAGTCATCTTTGCCGGTCAAACACTACTCCTGTGACTGAAGCCAAGGAGGTCCTACATATTTATTGGCAAAAATTAGCATTTTCCCTAATGGTAACCTGGATACAGGGTAATTATGGTGAAGACTGATGAAAATCATTTAACTCCTGCTATGGGGACAGCATGATGGCAGCTAGATTAAAGATGTCTCTTATAAACCATCACAGAGCAAGAGAACATGATAATGAATGAGTTAATTACACCAGCAGTTGAGGCTGATACTACCCATCTGCCACTTTGATTAATTAAAATTCTGACAGACAACAGTGAGGCCCTTCTCTGGTCAGAAAGCTGTTAATTGCCAAAGTCCTCAATAAATCTAAGAGCATCACTGACTGAGTTAGCAGATAAGACCACTTTGAACAGCCTCAGAACAGAGGCAGCAAATCAGATTATGTAGTTTGAAGCATCCCCAACACGATGCATTAATCTTTTGATGTAACAGTGGGACCTGGGGCCAAGCAATTTTAACTTCTTGCTTAATCTCCTCTTTCCCTTTCCTTCCTCTCAAGGTCAGAGGAAGGGGCAGTCTTAGCCAAGAACATGAACTACTGAGAAGATTGTGAAGGATACACTTTTTTTGGACAAAAAGTCCTTTGTCCAAACTCTCTGAGCTGTAATGAACGGGTTGAATTTTTAAATTTTGGATATCTGTTCTTGTTGGGCCAGTTGTAACCTGTCCTCATGAAGCAGGATTTTGGAAAAGCAATGCAGAGCTGAACTTCCAATGCTCTCCCTGTTCATCATTCAAAGGATGACAAAAAGCAACAGCAGCTGCCCAGAAAGTGGTGGCATGACAAGTCCAGGAAAGGTCCAGGAAAGACAGGAAGCAGACAGCCTGTGGAGGGTCAGATGCAAAGGCAGGGCATGAGGAACACAATATTAAACTGATCAAAGGACATCCTACTGTGAGACATCCTGGACTCCAGAACAGCTTTTCAGGGCAGGAAGAAGGGAAAGCCCAAGTGCACAACCATTTAAGAGTGGAATTTTTTGATGATGTACTGAAGGGAAAATTTGCCATAGCCAGGAGGCAGGGGAGGAATTAGTGCTTTTCATTTTTTGCACTTTGTCAAGTCTGAACATCCCCCTTGCAAGCTAAGCTCAGCTGGGACACAATGGGATTTTGAGAGAACATTATGAAAGACCATATTCTTTTGCAACAAACAGCTAGAGGACATCAGACCTTCTTCAAAGCCCATACAGCTCAAACATGTAGATTGGAGACTTTCCAGTACAAGGTGCTGCTTTTTCAGAGAGATGGGGGGAAAAAAAAAAAGCCTTTCTTTCCATTTTTATCCTACTCATGCATTGTTAAGTAGCTCTTGCATTTCACCTTGAGCAGCTACAATTGAGGAGCTAAAGCTCCTTCATACTATAGATCCAAGACAATGATTAATAACAATTATCAGCAGTGATTAGTTAATATGACCATAATACAGCAATCCCACTGCCTGCCAGTCAATTGCAGGCATCAGCATGTTGAAGCATGACAGCTGAGTTCCCATTAAACACTGCCTGGCTCCTGAGGACAAGAGGAGAATCCTCTCTGCAGCAGCAACCTCAGCTGAGCACGATGCCAGAATGGGCAGGAAACAGTAAGTTTAGACATGTTGAAATAAATACAGAGGTCACTGCTCTACAATACCAGTAGAGAGAGAGTAATTACATCCTGTGTGTATGGCTCTTGCTTATTGCTGGGTCTTTAGTTCAGCCATTAAGAAGGAGCCATGCATGAAAAGGGAAAACAGGGTAAGTAAAGGAGAGGACAAAAGAAATGGTTTCTTTACAGGGCTCCCATTTCAAATTATAGAAGCTTGTTCTTCAGGTCTTGCAAAAGGCTTTAGTATGGAAAGGAACATTTAATATGCAAGTGTAATTAACAACAGAGCCCTTTGCCAGTTAAAAAAGGAATGGAAACTAGTCAAGGAAAGCAATGAACCTGAAATGTGCATAGTAGGAAGGCACTTTGCAACAGATGAAGTGGCCACTTGCAAATACTAATAACCCTCTGTCTAAACAAAGGAGGGTGGGAGCCAGATGCCATATACATCCCTAGATTTCCCAGGAGAAGAATGGAAGAAAAATTAGGACAGACCAGATGTTCAAGAATTGTATTTTTTGAAGAGCAACTGAAAGACATGAGGAGCTGTTATTGTTCAGGTGAGCACCAGCTGCCTCAAGGCAGGCCTGTTTCAGGCAGTACAGAACCATGCAGGTGTGCCCTAGGCATCTTGAAGCCAACTAGGTCAGAGCCATGCAAGTATCTGTTCATAGCATCACACTCCCCTGAGCCCAAGGGGAGAGAGGAGGCTAATGCTTTGCCAGTGCAATTTAAGCCATCTTCAGGAAGCAGGTAATACAGCACATCTCTGCAGAGCAGTTGATGTGACAGATATGTACAGACATGTGCATCCACTGTGGAATGAATCCATAATTCAACCCAAGATTTGGGTCAGATTTGCTGACTCCACCAGCAATTCAACTAAAGAGTACCTAAAAACACAGAGGGACAAGGATAAGGCAGGAGTGTGGGTTTTTCTCACATGTGTTTGCTTTCTATCAGTTCCAAATATTACACATTGTCTTACTGTCCAAAAGCCCTTTCCCTGTTGCCCGGCCCTAAAAGTCTGCAGATTCAGAAAGGGTACTGAGAAACTGGTCTCCAAGGACAGGGATTTTCTGTCCCAGTTTCAGGTTTAAGCCCATTTCACATACTGCTTTTAATGCTAAAGCCACAGCTCCCTCCAAAAATTCAGGTTAGAAGAAACAAGTTTTTTAAACATTAAAATCTTGCAGCATACTGCAAGAACTGTTGCTCCAAGTTCCATGCAGTATTTGGCATTGCAAACTAAGATGAGGATGTGGTTCTAATTTTAGCTTCAAATTTCTTTCTTACAACTGTCAGTTCAAGGTAAGCCCCAATGTTATTTCCACACACTTTCTATATTTTAAAGACCAGGTGTCAGAGAAGCACTTGGTGTAACATGCTTCACTGCAGAACATGTGTCATATTGAATTAGCAATTCTCTACTGCACTTCTGTCCTATTCCTCCACACTCACGTACTAGAAGTGTTAATCCAAAAAACCCATGATCACTTTCTAACTGCTATTTTATAAGCTAATACTTCCACTTACACAGCACTACTGTCATGGACAGTCAAGAGGAGAACTGATTAGGCTGCCACATAAGACACCTGTTAATTACATTCTCAGTTCTCAATGTCAGGAGAGTCTCTTGCTTATACCTTTAGAAGCTGTGAGAGGAAGAGTGGGAAACCAAACACAACTCTTCTCTGATGCTGTGGAGTTCTTGAGTTGGCTAAGCAGCTACTGCAGTGTAGCTTCCTTATTTTTGTCACAGACTAATGGATGCATCTGCATATGCAGCTGGAATTATTTTATCCACAAGAATATACAAAATAAACATCTCTCTGTTGGAATCAGTGAAACAGTATAGGTATGTAAACCAGCAAAAATTGAAGTCAAAATTGCAACACATCACTCCTAGCATTTGAATATTGGTCTGAGATCACAGGTGATATTTCAAAGTATTCCTCCATGTCTGGAGCTGAGCAATACATTTGGCCCAGTTCAGCTGGTAAGAACTCAGTACAGGAGACCAAAACACCATCCAGGTTTGAGGGAATTAGAGATAGTATTTTTGTTTCAGACCCAACTCTGACTTGAACTGGTTTTCTCCTAATATATGTATATGGTACATCTTTTAAGATCTTCCTCTCCAATAAAACTATTACACTTTTCTTGCACCTGCCCATCTCATGTACTTAACACTGCATTTTCACAGCTCTTTTACAGCTGGTCTCTGGACAAATATCCCTTCTGAAGAACAGAAAGGAAAAGGTGGCTGTCCAAGAAAGCATAAAAGATGTGTTGAGTGCACCAAAGGCCTCGTGAACTGACCAGTAAGTTATTCTCAAACAAGGGAGAACTGAAGGAACAAAAAACCTAGGACTAGAGTCAACATCCCTCCTGCACAAAGACTGAACAAAGTGAAGGGTGTATCAGCAAGGGCAAACAAGCTCATCTGTTGAGCAGCACTAAAAAGGTAAAGTCCTACTCAAAGCTCTGCTCACACCATTGAGCTGAACCAGGTACCTCTGGGGGCAGAGGGAAAACTTGCATGAAAAACTAAAAGGAGAACCCAGAAGTCTCATCAATTAACTACCAGCACATAAAACATGTCTGTTAGAACACGAGATTTTTGATCTGCTTTCATATGCTTTGATTCAGCAGGCAAAGAGCAACACCGACTCTGCTGACACATTCCCACACCACCTCCATCAGCCAAGCTGTGGCAGACAGCAAAGAGCACACAAACAACCTCTTGCACTGAAGTACTTGTGTCTGGAGCCCTCTTGCAAGCTCCTACAGAATTAAGCATAAAAAGATTATTATATTAATTTGGTAGTTTTGGAAATGTTCTTTTAGAAATCTAAAAAACTCAGTCAATGGAGGGCAGGCCCAGTTGGAAGGAAATATGTTTGCATCACAGGCTGCTGCACAACTCCCTACACATTGGGCTCCAGCAGTGACCAGGGAGCACCCACACACTGAAATGTCCTGGGCAGGAAGCAATAGGGGCTTCCTCTACTTCTTGCTTTTTAACTGCTGCATTATTCCTGAAAGAAAAGGGCTGTGTACATGTTGGCTTCTGCTAACACATCAATCCTCTTAAAAGGTTTTACAAAGGATCAGTGAACCTACCTTGAACAAAAGTGAGATACTTTTTCTTTCTCCACAGATAATGTGGGGGAAAGGTTGCCTTTTCCCCAGGTTCAAAAGTTTGCATCAGCCTCAGCCAATCCATGCCAGGGAAGGGGATGAAACTATTATTCTATCTTATCCAAGAGATCTAAGGCAAAATAAGCCATTTAATACCTCCCATCCTTTTTCTTCCATGTTCTAGCATGCAAAGAAGATTGTTCAGAGCCATGGATTTCTAACCTCAGAAGCAACATTTGGACCAGTTGTTCTGACTTCTCACACACCCATTAGCTCCTTTGGCTAATCACTGATTTCCCAGAAAGCTATCCATAGCACTGGACAAAAAATGCATGGGAAAATCCATCCATTTCCTGAGGTTTTTTTTATCTAAACTGTAAGAGATCTCTCCATGTCTGCTGCCATGGCTGCCTTTAATTATGGAACCTAAAGCACATCACTCAACTATGTATTAAAAATCTCAAAACCAGGGCAAAAAAGTTACTACCAGTCCATCAAAGTGCAGTGAGATCATCACAAGAAACATGGTGCCGATTAAAAACAGATTGTCTACATTTCAAACACTCTCTGCAAAGTGAATCAAAATTTAAAGGTGTTACTACAGACAAACACATGTGATTAAAATAAAAATTTCTCTGGCTGTGTCAACCAGCTCTCACTGCTACAGACTATATTTAACAAGGGAGACAGCAAGATGTGCCTACATTCAAAGTGCATGTCATGAAAATTGGCCATGCCATCAACACTGTATGAGCTCAGACAGCAGCAACAAGATGAGTTGGTAGAAAAGTTTGGCTTATAACTAGGCTCAAAAGATTAGATTGGAGAGTTACTGAAGGCTGGATTTTGACAGAAGATGACAGGACAATGCAAGTCTCAACATAGGCACATTTTAAACCCACAGAGACACATTCTGCTACCAGGAGCAGCATAAGTATTTTTGGAGTCATCCAGAATCTGCCTTGTAGCATCTCTTGTTATGCTCATCCTCAGCCTCCCACACTTTCTCCACCTTCTCTCCAACCTTGCAGTGCAGGGAAAGGCTGGATTTTTGCATCATTTGTACCCCTGAGGGCACAAGGCTTTTTTTCTGAGAAACCAGCACTGAAAAGATTTTGCTGGTAGAGCAAAGCCCACTGCTAAACACCAGAACTCCAGACTACAGGCTCCAGAGATGGACCAGTTTCTTGTCTTTTACATTCCTTTTGGGCTTTGTTGCTATATGTGGTGTTAGGCCAGGTGCAACTCTGCACCAGTGGCACACGGGAAGATCTGTCACCAGTGTCACTTCCCTACTTTGCTTTGACTTGCCCAGCTCAGGTGTGCAGAGTCAGCCCACAAAGATATGTAGCAGGGATAAGACTTCTGTTTGCCAGCCTAAGGGCCCTACTTGAAGGCTGTACCTTTCTTCCTCTGATAGGCACAGATGGAGTAAACAGTTGCCCAGGAGAACAGTTCTGAAGCTCTGTTTAGAAGTTCTGTTTAGACCTGGATTTTACAGAACCCCAGCTGTTGCTTGTACCACTGAGTTGTGCCCAAGTTGAAATGGTGCCAACAAATAAGGTCCTACATAAAGTTTGCGTAGACCAGGATTAGCACCTTGCTCATTGCTTGGGCAACCAAGTGCAAGTGCTCTCTGAACTGCACTACAGAAATTCAGAAACAGCTCCTTTCAGTCAGCATGGTGACCCCAACAGCCTCAGTGGCATAGGGTGAACTCAAGACTATCTCTTCTGCTGGATGAAACTTTTGCTTCAGGATCAAGATCCTAAGTTGACTTCTCTGCAGCCTGCACTAGCTTTTGTTCTCAAGAGCTTACATGGGTGATGCTCTTTCCTTCCTCCTGCTGATCTACAGATCAATATGAACCTCTTTATTCATCTAGTTATCGCTGCAGGGGGGGCTCTTCACAGCTCAAGTGCATTTGTCTCCCTGTGATGTTAATACAATCAGGCACAAAGATCACTTCATTAAAAGATCATCTATGCTTGATCTTATTTGAGCTATAAAAATCACTTATTTGTCATACAAACTGTATGGCTAAAAGTGCAAAGCTGCATGACTCGCCTTAGCCCAGGGAGCAGAGTTCAGCTCCAGAGAACAGCTGGAAGAGGGGCTGTCACCAGATAAATGCAGCTCTTCCACAATGATTCAGACAGAGCTACAGGCACCACACTCCAAGCCCCAGTTAGCTTTCTACTCCAGGCCCCAGCTCAGCAAGTATCTTGCACTATTTAAGTACCAGTCTAAGACACTGCTGCTTGCCTTATGGTTGAGCTGGTGGGATGTAAGCATGCTGTAAGCATCCCTCAGAGCCAGTCAGCCATCAGCAGAGGTGACTGAACTCCCTGGTTGGCTCTGCAAAGCCATGAGCTACGTTGCACCACCCACATCCTTTCTACAGCAGAGCTGCTGATGGGAAGGACAACCCTCCAGCAAGAAAAGCTTCAGACCTGCAACAAAGCAGCAGCAGTCTTCAGCCACCTCAGCTGACTATGGAAAGGACACCCATCTCTACCCAACAGGACCCATCCACCACATAAAGAGGCACTCTGCAAGAAGGTGGGAAATGAGAACATGGAATATAAGGTGTGGAGTACTTGTGGCAGAGCCCAAGATGATGGAATTTTTTTTCAGTCCAACTCCTGCATCTTTCTACTATATCCCTCCTGGAAGGCAAAATGGAGAGTTAATTTATAGTGGAGTCAGTCAGACACTGTCCTCATAGTAAAGGAGATCTTTTCTAAGTAGCTGGTGGCCTAAAGGGTGGTGTGTTGTCTGCCAAGGAGAATGAGAATGTCCCAGCAAATGAAGCTCCAAGTTGGTATGTAATAGTCACCTGACACATGTAGCTTCCAGCTGGTTTCCCAGTGGATATTACACTTATAGAAAAAAGCACATTTTTAGCTGTAAACACTAAGATTCAAGATTAACAACCAAGAGGAATAAGGTAGAGCAAAGGTTTTGATTTGATAGTTCAATATTGCTAGAAAATCCTTTACCCTCCTGACTAGGACAATAAGGGGGTAAGGGAACAGCACAACTAACCTGCCTCAACTACACTTTCTTCAGACCTCACATTTTCACAGACAGCATCTGACAACACCTACTCTCAGGCCTGTGGGTGAAGAATACCTTCTCTGTTAATTCTGCAAGGAAAGCAATGAAGCCTTGGGCCACTGGAGCTTGCACACAGAACACGCAGGCTGAACAGAGCTTTTGCCACTGGCTGTGTCCCAGTTCAAAAGGAGCATCTTCAAAATCATCCACAGAGATGCTGTTGCCCTGCCAGCATCTATATCTCTGCCAATACTGACCCATCTCTGTGGATATTGCCTCTCTACATTATATATCACTCAGCTGAAAAAATGCAGCAACACTTCATGATCATTTGAAAACCTCAGGTAAGCTCTTACGGCACTCTCTGTGCCACTAAATTATTAATAAACACACAAACTCCTGAAATCCTTTTTAGCAGATTCTAACTGGAAAAACCCCAACAACCCAATAACCTGCACAAGGTATAAATTCAGCAGCACAGTAAAACCAGCACCCTTGGTTCATGATTTAACAGGAATTTCTGGATATGAATTAAATACATATACTAACACCAGAACTGCACATATAGCAGCACCATAATGTGAGGTCTCACCTTATCAGCCAAAATGATTTTCAGGAACAAGTGGTCACAAGAAAATTCAGGGAGAGATAATAAGGTTATCACTGGTTGGCACAGGCCCCAGAAAGCAGGGATTAGCTGTACAGCAGGAACAATGTAAAAAACTGTAATGGAGCATCTTTGCAGTAAAGAAGACAAATTGGCAAGAGACATACCTTTAGCACTGCAGAAATAGGTAACTCCCCAAAGAGTGGTGGTTTGAAGCCTCCTTGACACCCTTCTGGAGAGGTCAGTTTTGAAAAGCCATTCTTCAGAAGGTTTTGAGAGTTCCTCAGTTCCTCCAGGACTTAAAATTAGATCACAATTTCCTGCAGCCAGTGGGTTTGCCCCCCAGTTCTGGAAGTGCAGCAGACAGTGCTGACTGAAGCTGAAGTGCTGAGAATTAAGCACAGCAGCAAAACAGGCTGGAGGGAGCAGTCATATGGCTGGAACTGGAAACCACCAAAAAGGAAAAATAAGAGTAAGCAAGCAAAGCTGAATGGAGATCCAAAAACCTGTAGCCAAGTACAGAAGTGCTCTGTATGTAGTGCACATGAAGGGGGCAGAGGAACACACTGAGAAGGTGCAATGCACAGAAACAGGTAGAGAAAGAAAAGTTACAGTCCTCCCATGCAGGGTCACCTTCCTGGAAACCATCCTGTCTTTTCTTCCTGCAGACCAGCAAGGTGGTGATAGCTGCAGCGTGAGCCTCCATACACTCAGTATGCTCCATATGCTTGTAATGCACTCACTGCTTCTCATCCCAAATTACACTTCCTGCATCTCTGCATTCCCAAACGTGTCTGCAAAAGCAGCATGGCAGCACTTGTACAAGGGGCCTGATGTGCTCACCATAAGAGATACATGGCAGACCCATGGCAATGGTGAGGGAGGAGAAAGCAAACATCACAGCCTCAGCCCACAGAGCCAGAGCAGCTCATTCCCAGCACACCTCTGATAGTCTGGAGTGATGGTATTCTCATGTCTCCTCACATCACAGGATTAAAGCCTGGAGCTGCTCAAACACCAGCTAGCAAAGCCACAGTCACATTACCTCTCCTTTGGAATCTCAGAGAAAAGTGTCACCCAGTTGTTTTGGAGGCCTTGTTTTGTCTATTCCGTGCACAAGAGGCAAACTATGGGAGCATATTCTGTGCCCAAAGGCTTGCTGAGCTACAGATAAGTGAGTCTGTATCTCCAATTTCTGTTAGTAAATATAAAATAAACATTTCCTCCCAGGGTATTAAGAGTCAGCTGGTCACCAAATGAGCCCATTAATCTCAGGGCACCAATAAAAAAAAATACACTCAGCTTATGGCACCTCATATAGCATTCACTGCTTCTTTACCCTAACTTACAGCAGTATACAAAGAAAAGTAAAAGGTATAAACCACCAATTTTCACATTTTCAAAATTAATTTTGGGGATATCACTGTTTCTGTTCTGTGCTGCTATGAAGTTGCAGGCTGATATGGAAACACCTCTCATGTGTGCATGTGCATTCACATGCTCACAGACATCACCACATTGAGGCAACCTTCCTCAAAGCAAATAAGAAGCTGAAAACCTGACTCTGGGTTGCCAAAAGGTTCCCATCTTTCCCATTGGCTGGTTTGATGCCATCTGTAAGAGCACACAGGGAATCTTCAGAGACTTCAGGAATTCTTTGTAATATGAAGACTTACAGATATGTGTAAATTATCTTCAGCTGCATTTGCTCTTCTAGGAGCTGATATTGTTTCCTTAATGCCAAACAAAATACAGAATTGCACTACAACAATTCCAGTCATTCTACAGCTTCCAAGAGAATCACAGTTTTACTCATCCGATGTTTTTTGTACCAGTTTCAAACAATTCAGTCTGGCCTAGGGTAATTTTAAGAACAGATACTGGCAAACTGAAAGTCAGATTCCATCATACAGATTCCTGCACACAAACTCTGTAGTGAAGAGAAGGAAACATACCTAACATAGGTACCTACATAGGTACCTAGCATACACTTCTCCACGTAGCTGTGGTTTGCCTTTGAGTTCCTCTTACCCCAGAGTAAACCTCTGAAACTGCCAACAGCTCTTCTGTGAAGAACTAGATTATGCAGAGTTATCTTCCTTTGTTATAAGAAGTCATCTTTCCTTCTTATCCCTTATTCTTGTAAGGATATAGAGCTGTCCAGAAGGGGTGAAACTTGTCCTGCCTTCCAGCACACACTCTCATATGCATGAAATGGTTTGTTCCCTTGATTTCCAGTGGTTTCATTGGGAATATATTGTCCTTTTTGTGTCCTTTTTGTGTTTCAATTTACAGTAGACCTGATGTAGGAAAAGTTCATTGCTGCACATTTTTCTATCTTCACGTCTGTTCTTTTTGCACATCCTCTGTCTCACTGCAGTTTTTACATCTGAGTCATCATCATCTTTGGGTTAATGGGGATTATACTCAATCTCATGTGTAAACCTTGAGCTGAGTCATTCAAATGTTAAAGCCTCTATGGATCCCATCTCCTGAGGACTGCAGAGAAATCAGAGAAAGCTACAACCCAATTACAAATTGTCTTGCTGCAATAAACCTATTCCTTCTACACTGATTTCGTCACTGCTGCCTGAAGGGAACTTTGTGACCATTTGCATTTTTAAATAGGTCGGTGTGTGTGTGTCTGGGAAAACCATAAGTAAATGATTCATTATGTAGAACAGCTCAGGCTGTTTTGGTTTTTTGCCCCCAATATTAAGCTTTGAAATCTCATCTGCTTCCTCTCCTTGCTTTTTAAAATCACTAAGTGAAATGATTGTCCCTTTCTCCAGAATACCTCAGTCTTTGTCTGTTTAATATCTGCCTCTCACATATTCCTGCTGCCTGTGAGACACTTAATGGAATACCCACTGCTCCACTTCTCCTCAAGACTAATGATCATGTTCTCCTCACATCCCAGGGAGCATCACAATAACTCACATTTTGTCTTCATTTATGCTTCTCCCGCCTCAAAAATCTTTTGCCATAATACTTCTGCGCTTACATGCACTCTTTATATAAAGTCTCATTGAACAGAAGTCTCAAAGTCTTTCAACTGCCTTCTCTGTGAGGCACCATGAGCAAGCAACTTTCCCCACTTGCAAAGGGAGGATAATCAAGAGGCAGATTGAGTAAGTGGCCCCAAACGAATCCTCAGCAGAGCTATGAGTAATGCCCTACTGCTTCTGTCCTTCACTACTGAACTAGAAGATTACCTCTCTTACTTTGTTATGAAAGATGACAGTGAAGAATTGTTAATGAAGCTACAGGGGACACAGCCTGTTTCTCTGATTCTTTAATTTACAGGTTGATTTAGTATTAGTACATCTCTGAGAGATTCCAACTGATACAGAACACACCTCATCTAGAATACCTCCTCTATTTCCCAAGAAGCCCAACCACCAGATCTCACAAAGTTTTGAATAATCCTTTGGCAGAGCCAAAGGACCCTTACAAACAATATACAACAAACCCAATCAGCTCAGTGAAACACATGATCCTTTTAAGTGCAGGTGTCCTCAAGTTTTCCTTTTTTTTGCTAGGAAATACAGAAACCTTCCCTACCTGTGTCCCTTCAGTACTTTTCTGCAGTAAGTGAATGCCTCTGAATCTCATGTTAGCATCTGCAAAGCACAACCCATACCAGAGAAAGAATGGCTTAATAAGCCAGGAACACACTGCTAAGTTCTGGTAGTTCAGGTAGTAGCATGTAAGATAGAAGCAAGTTCATTAAACTTATAAAACTTCCATGTAACAAAAAAAAGCTTTCCTTCCCAACCCCCTTTGTCTCCTTATCTCCAGGGAGAAGAATCTACCAGATGTTACCTTCAATGAATTTCCACATAAGAATGAAGTGAATCAGCAAGTTAACTTCGAAGAGATGATGAGAATGTTAGTCAAGAGTGGGATTAAGATAATATATACATTTGTACCCAGCAAAGTTTGTGAAAGGTGGATCAATATTCCTTATGGTATATGCTTCCTGGAGAGCACGGCCTTTTAAAGGTTGGGGTAAACTGTAACATGGAGATACTATGGTTGGTAAGTACTTAAATTTCACAAGGAGTATTAGAAGACTCCAGGATGAAAAACCTACATCCCAAGTCACTAAACAAAGGTCATGTTGTTTCTCATCTCACCCTTGCTGAGCCCTTTTTTATCCTCTGTAGATGGACAAGTGACATTCCTTGAACATTCAGGAAGGGTGTGGGCTAGAAGGTTGAAATTCACAAGGGATTCATGCACTGCAGTGTTAAGGGACTGCAGGGAAAACTGTTGAGTGACTTTACCCATTCGTATCAGGGCTTTCCATGCTGGCTTGCTTGTGATCAAAAGAAAAAACCTCTTTTCTGTCCTCTTTTTTAAGTAAAGGGTCCCTAAGCATTCTGATATAACTGCTATAACTTGTGAAAAGTCAATATGGTGCAGGGTGCTACAAGCCATTCCTCACGTTGTGGATGCATCTCACTCCATGGGGAGAGAATTTAACTGCTCACAGTAGCAGGCTGGAGAAGAAATTCTCATACATCCAAGCCTTATAAAACTCCATCAGGTCCTACAGCTATTTTATCTTACTTTACACCTAGCATTATGTCTGATCCACAGGCTTCAGGCAAAAATATCTGCACCACAGCTGGTCTCATCAGGTGCTTGTGCTCCCTTTAAGCATTATCTCAAAAAGCAGAAAGGAAATGTTTCCAGTTATATCCCAGCACTGGAGGTATTTCTGTTTTCTGTTAGCATCCTGAAAGCTGCAACATTCACTTCCTTCTGGAGGAAAAGGAAATGACAGTTATTACTGCCTCTTATTGTGTATCAAAATAGGAAGGAAGGACAAGACAGGATCGAAACTGAGTAAAAATACAGAGGAAAAAAAATCCTTTGGTTTGATAGATTGAAAGCAACATTAAATATATTTCTACTGTCAACCTACCAATCCCATCATAGATTTCCAGAAGTGTCATCAGGTCCACACAGCTGACTTGGTGCATCCAGAGGGATCCTGAGAATTAGTATAGCAGTAAATATATATGACCAAATTAAAATACTTTTTAGTGCTCTGGAATAGCTTCAGACTGAGTAACAGTAGAAAGTACTGTCAGTACTCTAGATTTCTGGTAAAAGAGGTAATTTTCATGGTCAGTATCTGAGAACTGTACTGGTGAAGCATGAGAAGGGACAGGATTCATTTCACTGTGTCTTAGTCATGTTGGAGTCACAAAATTGAGGGGAAGGGGCAGCTGATTAATTTCTGTCCAACTTACTGAAGTACACTGTGCTGAGAGTAAGTCAGAGGAGTGAAGGGCCTATTTTAAGACTCTTAGCTCACAGATGCACTAAAATTATGTCTGGTCTGTAAAAACTAGAGGAAGGGACAGGTTTCCTAGTTCTTGTTTAGTTCTCCTACTGTCATAAATGCAAGTCCTATACTATAACAGTTGCAAGGGGCAGAGGGAGAGGAAAGTAATTTTTGACCTTCTCAAAACTTGCTATATAGAAAACCATGGTCAAACTTTAAGCCATGTTCAAAGGTTTTCTAAGCAATCTTCTTGTAAAGTGTATCTGCTTTTATGCCAATTTTTAATGTAAACTTCTACGTTTTTTTACCCTTTGGGAAAGGCAAGAGAACTTAAAATCAGAGTTGCCTTTCTTTTGGTTTTGTTTTTCTATTTTAGGTCTTCATATCAGATGATGACAGTATTACAAAAGTAAACTTCCCTTATTCTGGTCTCCTGTATCTTCCTTTATCTGTTCTTCTACATGTGCTGTACAGGTGACAAGAAGATTGATGAAATACTTCATGAACTAAATGTTTATTGCTGAACAGAAACAATATTCTTAAAATGTGGTTAACTGGTACAAACGAAACAGAAAGCCCTAATATTCTATCCTGACTAGATACAATCCTATATATCCTTGACCAAGTCTTCTCATCAGTCTGTGCAAAATGGTAAAAATTATTTTATTTGGGTGTTACAAAGTCTAGAGTTTGTAAAGAACAGAACAAGTAATTACACTCAACTTGTGCAGAGGGATTTTGATAGTCACTATTTACACTGTATGCCTAGAAAAGGGGCCTTCGATCATCTCTCTTAAGCACTGCATAGGTGATTTATAACCCAATCTTAGCAAACATGGTTCTGAAGAAGACAAAAGCAATTTTTTAATTGTTTTATTAATAAAATTTATAAAATACAAAACAATAACCCAGACACTGGTATTTAGCCTAAAAAGGCTTTCAAAACAATGGACTGACCAAATATTTCTCATATACAGTTCAAAAAAATATCTTCTGGTGGCACAAATGCTCTAAAGGTCTGGAAAGATCACTTATTCCCTGCCATCTGCATTTGAGAAACATTTTCCAAGTCTGCATGAACTCAGTCAGTTCAGTTCAGTCAGGATGTAAGAGGAGAGATCAGGTCACTGTGTAGGGAGATCGGGGCAAAAAACAACTGCCATTTCCCACACACTGACTGCTGTTCAGAATAAAGGGCAGAAACCTCAAAACATTTTTTAACTACAGATCATGATTTTTTGATCATCTTAATACTACTACTGTCAGCATACAGCTTTCATAGATTCTTCTGTTCTATGAAAGCAGAGAATAAAATGGGGACATAACTGATTCATTCATCTCTTAGCACTAGGAGTATCTACGGTAACTGTAGCAGTTAAAAGTCAAAAAAAATCAGAAATGCCAGCATATGAAACAAGAAAATGTATTAAAAAAAAGGACAGAGACTGTTGAGCTGCTGCTGAACTGACAAGACAGAGAGTACAGAGATAACCATAATTACTGGCTTGGGTACAGTATAGCAAAATCAGCACACCTGGCTTTGCTCTGCTTAAGATTCTGTTGTATATTTCAAACTATTACTTTGTGACTCTGTGGCCTAGAATTTTTTTCCATAAGCCATAGTGGTTTCAGGTTTTTTTGGCTCTGTTTCTTCCACAGGAAAAAAGCAGGAAAACTGACACTTTTTTCCCTTCTGCAACCATAGCTTTATGGAGTTACCTCCACTAAAGACTCAGCCTGGTATCCTCACTGCAACATTTCTATATTCCTTTCCAGGCAACGTAACAAAACATTCAGAAAATTCAGGCACCAGTGCAGACTGTCATTAAATTTAGTAGTGTTTATCTGAAAGCAATTCCAAGGATAAGTGAGATTCAGAATGTTAAAGGAAAAAAAAAAACCGAAAAAACAAACCCCAAGATGCCTTAACAGTATCCTTACTACACAAAAAACTTGAGATTACTTCAATCCTCTGTTCTAGCTTTGAAAGGTCAGATGACATTTATACCAGCTCCAAATATCTCTGGGACTTCTGCTGTCATTTGAGAAACTAAAGATGGATATACTGCCTTCTCATTAGCACTCTGTTTTGTGCCTCATCTCAAAGGGAGATGTCTTCAGAACTTGGTTGTTTAGTCACCTCGTATCGCTGAATCACATCATGTCCAGCTGCAGACAGAAGACAGATTTGGAAGAAGCAGAATTGAATTAAAAATATTTCTTACATGAGCTCAGCACTTAGAAAACAAAGAAAATTTGGAAGTCCTTATCATGTAACACAAGTGGACTTCATAGGATTGAATACTAAACTTCTGTAAAATACAAAAACAAAACTAAAAATCCCATCTTCACATAACAATGCATGCAATTTATAGATTTTTAGAAGTACAGTCCAAAAGTAGAAATCTGCCTGCTATCAAAGCTTCTTTAAAACTGTCTACACCATCAGATTAAGCATTATGAGACAGATTTGTAATGACAGCTTGTAAAATATTGCTAATATTTATTAAAAAGCATCTTGAAATCCCTGAATTTCAGCAAGTCTATCTAGGGAATGTTAATTGAGAAAATTAAAGCATCATTTTTACAATAATTTTCAGTTTTTAACCCACATTAATAGCTGTTCTAGATCTACAAGCTTTGTTAAATGCTATTATAGTAAATTATAACATTCTGCTATCAAATAAGCAGCCTTCTTGGCTCTTTTGAAGGACACATTTAACCTCTGTAAACATCCCTGTTACTCTTTAACATAGTATTTGCCATCATGAAATTACATGCCTGGTTATGGCTTACAATAGCAAATAAGTAATTTCATGTGGCTCTTTCCTGACAAATTTTAGGTGTTTTCTATGACACAAACTCTGCTGCTCTAAGGGGGACTTGCTCTCCCACTGCACCTTTTAGTCACAGTTTAATTCTAAAGCCACATCATGTCTTTATGGTACTCACCAAATCATCAACATCACCACCTTCATCTGTGGTAGGCAGACTTTCATTTTTCTTTTCTTTTGGAGCCAAGAACTGAAAATAAAAATGTATTTATACAATACTGATAAATCTCAGACCCTTAATGTTAAAATAACAGAATGTGTGCTTTGTATGCCAAAACAAGTCCACCTGTATTATGAGAAACAGCCAATAAATCCTCCATGTCTAGTAAAAAAAAAATCACATTCTGTCATTCATACTCTGCAGAAGTGCTTATTTTCTAGACTCTTAGTTTATTAGATTTTTGTTTTCATATTTCTGTGTTGCCTTCACCTTGTGGTAAATTGTTACAGAAGAAAAAAGCAGTTTCTAAAAGACAACCTTTTACCCACTCGTTAATTCACTCATGAGAACCTACTTCTACCCCCTTCTGGTTATTGCTAATGTAAGGCCTGGAAGTTGCAAAAATCAATGTGGCATCTTTTATAAAAGCTGCTTGTCTGCAAAGTACTTAGTGATTTTAGCCACAGGTTTACCTTGAGGGGTCTTTAATACAAGGATCTTCATTCTCCTAAGCTATTTAAAATCATGGCTAGCAGTCTGATACAAGAATGCTCATCTTATCCACACTCCACACAGAATTTCTGACAGCAGTGCTGAACTGTGCTTCCTGTCAAACAGAAGGCACCATTCTGCTTGTTAGAATTCACTCATTTGTAACTGTGACATGCTTCATTCATCACTAGTGAAGTGCTGTATTTCTGTAGAAAGAATATCTGCAAACACTCCAGCTTGCTTGTTTCCAGAAGCATCTAATATGATCACTAATAATACTACCAGAATCACCACATTTATGGTGAAAACTAAGCATAACAACTTCATGTTGCTAGGGTTCCCAATGCTTTTGGACAGAAAACATATCTTGATTTTTGAACTCATGTGCCAGCAATGAGATCCCATTTCTTTCTGTGAAGTTCAAATAGTGATTTTGCATAAATAAACAGTTTATCTCTACACTGAGATCCTGAAGTGCCTGTTCTTTGTAGAGAATATTTTCAGAAAATTATGTCAATACACCCTACTTTCTAAAGACCAATTAAAGCAAAATGCTGTGCTACATGGTAGGGAATTATTTTTGCTCTGAATTGGGGCAATTTCAACTGTTTAACAAAAAGGACACTTTTCCTTCATAAAGATCCCATTTCCTTCACCTAAGGATTTAACCACATCAGAAAGAATCTTCTGTTCCACAGCAAACACTCTATACAAATAAATGCTCATTTAAAAAAACGATACCTTTTCAGCCTCTTCACTAGTCACCAAACTTCCTTCTGCTTCAACTTTAGTGATCAAAGAAATTCTGTCTAAGAAAATAAGAGATATAAAAATATCATTAGAAGGCTTCCCAAAAACACAGTTAATGCTAGGAATGAAAAAAGGCTTCCAACTTTGAAATGTGTCATCAGCAGCAGCAAAAATAAAGAAATAATACTCAAAGGAAAATGTGACTTGCGTAAATGAGTCAACTATGATATAAAAATAAATTAATGAGCATATGCATAAGCTTGTGGAAATATCCACTTAGGAAATTGCTAATATTATGACAATCAGACTAATAAGACACTGAAATAATTGATTACAGATGAAATGCTGAAACCATATCAGAAATTACACTTTCAGTCATTCGCAGTGTGCTCTTAGGTCCTTAATAGCTTCAGAAAAATAACCACACACTCATGCTGTGATTGCCTACAGTATGTCTAGCAAAGTCCTGGTCCTATCCCCACTTTGCTCCTTGGTTGTGCAAGCCCCACCATTCTGGGCATTGACCCACTCCTCAAAACCAAACCAAACCAAACCAAACCAAACCAAACCAAACAAAAAAAAAAAAAAAAACACCAAAAAGAACCCCAGACAAACTCAATCACTGTTTACCTCAACAGTTTTTCTATTCTAGCATGTTTGTACCTGAATACAGCAGAGCTGTGGATGTGAGAGCAAAGAACCACAGATTCATAAACATTACAGCAACAAGTGCAATGTCACCTTTATGTGCCCACAGAACTACAGGATTCATGAGACAAGTGAACTTGTGTAACAGATCTGTCTTGTTCCAGAGCTGCTCACTAACTCACATCCATCATCTTTTGGTCACTGCAGTTAATCATGACCAGACCAAATCCATGCTGCATTTGGCAGAAAAGAAGGGTTGGTTGATGTTGCAAGAAGCAGGGAAAACAGGACTGATGCTTTTGGCAGCAGCAAGAAAACAATTTCAGCTACCAAGTGAGAGCACCTAGATTATGTATAAAGCACCACAACTTTATCATCTTCTCACAAGAAGACAACCTATTTTGTATGAAAATACCATCTCTGTTTGTATTTGTAACTTTTTTTCCCCAAAAATATACTCCAGTTTGTTAAAAACTCTGGTTTGTACCAGATAAAAACTATAAAAATAATATTGTAGCATGACTTCAAATGATCCAAGTTTCCTGTTTTCAAAGCTTCAACGTTCAATGAGGAGAGGCTGAGGGAACTGGGAATGCTTAGTTTGGAGAAGAGAAGGTTGAGAGGAGACCTTATTGCTCTCTACAACTACCTGAATGGAGGCTGTAGGGGAGCAGGTGCTGACTTCTCAAGTAAATAATGATAGGACTAGAGGAAATGGACTGAGGTTAAACCAGGGGAGGTTTAGAGTAGCTTCGAGGAAGAATTTCTTTACTGAGAGAGCAGTTAGGCATTGGAACAGACTGCCCAGGGAGGAGGTGGAGTCACCATCCCTGGAAGTATTTAAAAGCCATGTAGATGAGGCAATAGAGGACATGTTTTAGTGGGCACGATGATATGTGATGATAAATACATTTTATTTACTGGGCGGGGGAGGGGTTTTGACAGTTGGACATGGTATTCTTAGAGGTCTTTTTCAACCATGCCAACTCTGAAAATTTGTTGCTTTTTTTTCATTGACTGTTTTTTGTTGTTGTTGTTGCTGTTTGTTTCATTTTTTTCAACTTTTTCCAGAGAAGGCTCTCTATGATACTACTGAGTATGATATTTCAGTGTTGTCTTGTGCTATTGTTTTGGGTTGCTAAACAAATTCCCATCTTGTAATTCAAAAAGTTGGATGAAGTTAACATTACAGAGTATGTGGAGTCTGTCACTTTTAAAGGTGCTACACAAAAGCATATCATTGCATTTGTGTACCTTTCAGAGATACAGATGGGAATTCAACAGATTTTCTCTGCAGTGGTTCTAATTCAAAACAAGAGTGTGACATAAAAGATTTTTTTTAGTTCACCATGTTTCATATTTGTGAAAATGTTCCTTTATTTATCACTTGCGTAGTCTCTGAATGTTTCTGGCAATGCAGTGCCTCATATCTCCCAGTTTAATCATAGGTAGGTGTCCTATTACCACATATTCTGTCCTTCAGTTTGTTAAAACACAAAAGTGATCAGTGACGTATTTTGATGCTATCTTGCCTTTTTTGAAGCTTAATTTGGAAGAATCTTTTTATATCTCTGCTGGATGAGTTTTTTCCGTTTGTTTTGAAATTCAGCTGGCATAGTATCTTCCTCTCTTTAGCCTGTAACATTTAATTTGTCTCTCTTCTTCCACAATTAATTTACCATTTCAACAAGACTTGGCAAGGCACTATGGATATTGCAGCTTTGAAACTATTGGTGCAAAAAAGGAAGTTGCAATATAAAAAGGTTTGGGGTTTTTTTGTTTTTTTTTTTAAACAAGCTGCAGGAATGAACCATATCACAATGCTGCTCTGGAGTTAGTTTAAGTGTCCCATTTTTAACAAGCCATCCTACCTTGTATCACGATCTCCCAGAAATCAGCAAAAGCTTTATCTTCCACCTTTGATTTCAGAGCTTGCAGAAAATCATTAAAACACTGCACCTTGGATAGCTGAAAAAAGTAACAGCAATGATAACTGAGAAATATTAAAGTAGCTTATGAAAGAATGATGCAAACTTAATTTTTCATTAAGTCATCTAACATGGTGAACACAAAAGTCAATACAGATCTGGGGTTTTATCTCTACTAAAACCAAGCATTCTAAGGACCAATGACCCACGAATACTGTATTTCAGAAAGCTAGGAAGGCTTGCTTATAACTGGCTTTATGAAGAAATTTGGAGGACTGATCATTTTTCTTTCAGCAGCATCAGATCACAGGCCCCCCAACATTTTGGGTTTAAAAGAAAACAAACAACAGCAAATACCAGTGAAGCCAGTCTCCATTCCAGTAAGAATAAAGAAGTACAAAATGCAAATATATTTCTAAACTTTGAAACAGCGTAACAGATTTTAATCTACAAAACAAGCTGTTGTAGTACAAAGTTATGAAATGTCTAATACAGCAATAGGACCATCATGTTTTTAATTTAAAAGAAAGAAGAGTTACCTTAATGGCCTCCTCTCTGAAAACTCTGATACAATTGATCCCTTTCATGTAGTATTGTGAACCTTTATTTTCCAGGAACTGATCAATTCGGTGTATTAACTGCTGACTCACTGAAAAACAAGGATAAATAAATAACTCAATGAATGCCCACTTTCAAGGTAAACAAAAAAGTATTTTTCCTTTATGTCTCTCTATTCCACAGGCACCAAAAGATTTAATCATACCCATACCAATTCAAGTTACTCAAGGTGGTAACTGTTAATGAAGCTACTGATAATTACTTCAGCCTCTCTGGAAAAGCTTAGACACAAAGAAACTCAAGCATGGCCAAGGCAGAAGTCTTTCCCCGAGGGCCAGGAAAGCAAGCACTGCCATAGCTTGTTTGATAGAAAGTAAAACCAGAATCACAGAATCACAGAATTTTCAGGGTTGGAAGGGACTTTTAAGATAATCTAGTTCCAAGCCCCCTGTCCTGCACAGGGACACCTCCCACTAAACGAGGCTGCTCAGAGCCTCATCCAGCCCCAAGAACACTTGGGATCCTAAATCTGAGGGAGGTTATGTCCCACAGTGCAAAGCATAACCCCTAAACATCCTGTCAAGTGCACACATATTTCAATTAAAGTGTTACATTTACAACGAAGGCGTACTGATGGCAAAACAACAGCTGTAAGGTGATTTAAAAGACTACCTTGCTATTAGTGACATTCTTGTCTCTATACTGGTAGTTTGACAATTTTTCATCAGGGCAATGCTCCTTACAATTATGGTGGTATTATAAACTGTGTATGCCTGACAGAGAGAGACAGAGGCAAACCATGAGACTTGTCCTAGCAAGAAGGGGAGCACCAGTTTCACCTTCACTGTTGAGCTCCTGGAAGGTGGGCAGATGTAAAACACTGCAAATGTGACAAGTGAAAATGTCTCCAAGAGCTCTGCAAGCCCAACCAAATTATGCTGGAATTTATCACTTAGTTTTCCTCATATTTAGTTACAGGTGAGGAACTGCCTAATTTTACCATCTGCAGATGCCTCAGCCTGGGAAAAGACAAGTGTGAGGAGCATGCAACAGTGATCTATAAACTCAGAAGCTCTGTGAAAGAGATCACTAGGGAGTGATGGTCACTGCTTCTCTCAAAACAAAAGCAAAGAGTTGGGTTAAGAACAAAAGAAAAAAGTGCCTATTCAAGCAAAGCCAGTTAACCTCTTCACTACAGGTAGATTGAAGAAATCCTTAGAATTCTTAAAAGATGGAATCTATTGAGGGAGATTAAAGGTGATGCTGCCACCAGGGAAGAAAACGTAGGAAAGTATTCTGGACAAGTCACAGCATCTGCCTGTCCTGGATTATCTTTAGCATAACCTATAGCCCTACTTATGTTCAGATGTTATGGGCATAGATGTCACTGCAACTATTTCATCCATGCAAATATCAACATAGAACATATCTGCCAGAGTGATGGAAGAGACAAGAATAAGTAAACACACCAAGATGCAGACATCGTTTAAATATCATATTCCATTCTGCTCGCTGCAAGCAAACACAGTGCTTGCTGCTATTTTTATGTCTATAAAAGGCCTAATTGAACTGAATCTGAAGGACAGCATCTCTGAAAAGAGTGAAACAAGACATATTTGATATTCTCCCACTAGCTCTGGAGCGGGAAACTCTACAGTTTCTGGAAAAGGAGGCAGATAATGGTTCTGTCCAAAAGCAGCTATCATAGAAGAAAGTGTGCTCAAGTGCCTACTGCTCCAGAAGTGATCAGCTCATTCTTTTTATTTTACCAGTTGTTGACAAACTAAATAGAATTCTCACTACTTAAGCTCCCCAAGTTAAGTCAGTCCATTTGTTTAATGGTTAACGATTTTCTCATTAAATGTTCTAATTTCTTACGAATTGCACTAATAAAAGCAAGTCCTGCTGGTGTTTTCAGTGGCGATGGTGATTTTTTTTAAATGTTGCCTTTCCATTGATGTGTTAAATTAAAACCCCAGGCACTATGAGGGTGCAATGAAAGTCTTAATTCTAAACAGTCTGCTGGAATCATTCTGACAATAATCAGACACTCTACTTCGTCTGCATTTGTTTTTATTTTTAATCCTTTTTCATCTGATTGCTCTGGCAGGCATCAGAAGAAAAAACTCCTTCTTGCTACTTACTGTGAGCTGCCTCCTTTTGAAATCTGTTGTAAGGAACAGAAAAAAAACCCTACAGTATTCTACTAGGCACTGCAAGACCACAATATATGCAGGAAATAGGTTACATGGCTAAAAAATGGGCCTGCCCATTGGGTCTCTCTTAAATGACAAGCTGATAAATCTTAAAGACATAAAATTCCTGTGTCCTGATTGTTTCAGAGGACCAAAGACAATACCAGAGATGGTACATAATTATTATATCTGACATTTCTCCAAAATTGACTCTATTCCTTTACACTTTTAGGTCTGAGAACTCTTGTTGATTTCGTGCTGCCTGCCATCTGCCTTTCCATTAGTGTGACACTGATAGATTTTTGGAGGAAAGCATGTTCTACATAAAGATGTCTATTTAACTAAGCTGTAAATATTAGCATTAATTCTATTGTGTCCTAAGCAAAGCTCAGGCATCGGGGTTTTGAAAAGCAGGTCCTAGAGTTGGAAATTGACAGCTTTTTCAGGCCACCACTGTGTAATGGCAAGTTTTTTTTTTCTTCTTTCCTAACCTCCCCCATCCCACATATACATTTAAGGAAGTGAACTAAGAAAATTCCACGTTTTGCATAAACTGGAATTCCATCACTCCTAATAAGCACCACATTCTACAGATCATCCCAAGAACTTTTAATCCTCTGCTTCCCATTTCTTCTGTGTGTGATTCGTTAGGCAACAGAAACAGTGATTAAAGGCTGGAGAATTACAGGTTACAAAAAAAAAAATAAATCTCTGAATAGAAGATTTTCGTTTTAGCAGCATCCCTTTCCCACTGGCATTCAGATACATTCCCTAGTCTAAAACACAATCACCAGTGCTCTTATTCCTTGTGAAATATACCATGAATATTTATATTCACTTGTTATCTCTGAGTACTTACAGTACAAAAGTGTACCTATATTTTCATGTTTGCTCAATTTGGTCCTTGTCTTGATTACTATGTCAACCAGATTAAAGCATAATAACAGATAAGGCTGTATTATAGTCCCAAATTCAACTCCCTAGGGATTCCCCTTCTCCCCCTAAGAAATTGATTATGTTAAAAACATAGCTCTTCCTGTAGAAAAAAAGACTACTGGTTTTACCATTTTTTTCATGTATCCAGTGGTGGTGGTAATGATTTGTATTAATGGGCAGTGCTTAAAGTCACTGACAAATCAGCTAAATCAACTCAATGATTTTTAAACTATTGTTCTGAAAGTATCATCTTTTTCAAATAGAAGAGATTCTAAACAGAAAACTGTCCCAATTTTTTAAGGACTTCCATCATCTTTAAGCCAAGAAATAAAAATTTTAAGATCAAGAGCTGCTGAACTACTCCAGTGTCCTATGAGGTGCTGTTCAATTTTGAAATGGTCTCCTTAAATGGCCTGTGGGTATGGATCAGATTTAAACTGGATGTCTGAAGGACATCTGTTCAAAATCCCTGCTGAAACCAGAGTTGCTGTGAACCTGGTAGCTCAAAGCTCTACTGATTTGGGTTACGAGTAGCTCCAAAGATAGGGAGTGTCCAAGTTCTTTGAGCCTCTCTTTCTGTGTCTGGCTACCACCACTGTGATTCTTTTTCCCTCTAACATCTAATACAAATTCTCTTTATTGCAGCTCAGAGCTTTGTATCTCACCCGATCACTACACCCTGCAAAGATGAATCTGGTTTCATCTTCTCTGTGAAGGAGACATACAGGAAACTTCAAAATAACCATATACTCAAGCATTTGGCTTGCAATGCCTGAATCATTTTCATTATACTGGTCATTGAATTTGACCTACCTAAGAGAAGAATATGAATCATCTCCAAAATACACAAATACATTCAGTAAGATAAAAATGCAGACAAATTGCAAGGATGTGTGCCAACAAAAACTGGAAGTAAATAGTAGGGTTTTTTTTTAAATTATCCTTGGTGTAGGAAGATAGTTAACTATATACATTTCTAGAAAATCTTGCAATACAGTATTTCTCTTGTTGAAGCTAATAAATTTCCATTGCAAATCTCTTGTACATATTTCTTTTAAACAATTAAACAATTTAAACAATTAAATCATTGAAGAAGCTATGCCACAACAAAATTTTGACACCTCAGGCACAACAGACTATCTGCTGAAATATAAGCAATTACTGAGTCTTAAATTTATTTTTTTAGAAATGCCTAGGAATTGGCATATTATATTAACAAAGTTGCTATAAATATAAAAAATAAACATTTGGTTCCATTTGTCTCTGGACATTTTTTATGTCCATAAATAGTACAGGTGCCATTGCAGATTTCTCTCTTCACTGCTTAACAGCAAAATAAGTTTTTAAAAAAGATTTTTCACCTATTGGACTTCAGACATCAAGTTCTCGGGAGCACTGCAAGATGCAATGAAATCCAGCCTATAAACTTGCACAGAAAATTCACAAATCAAAGCAAATACTGTGCCTGTGTCAGTATCCTTTTTATGCCCCATTAAGCCACTTTATCTCCTACAGAAGCGGATGAAAATACAGACACCTTCTGCTCTTCAGAAATGCAGACACGGATAGAAACCTGTGAATAATCAAAAAGGATGAACTGGTAGTCATATGGCTACTCCTCTGGCATTACAAAGATGGCAAGCACTTGCTGTATTTGAGAATCTTCTCTGCCACCACAGCAATGAAGCAACTCACTGTACACCCTTGAGAGTAACAATCAGATTCCACTCAGGCAAACTAATCTATTTTATTTGCATTCATTGACAAAAACGTCAGAAGCTGTTAACAGAAGACAGCTCTTTGTGATGACTGTGCACTTGTAATCTGCTCAAAGACAAACCTGCAGAAAATGACATCTCTGGCCATGAATGCAAACAAGAAAGTAAAGCTATCTGGAGGGGAAATACAAGAGTAGCTCCATGAGCAATCAAAATTAACCAGGAAGTTGACACCCTCACACACAACTCACCACGTAAGCCGTAAGTGGGCTCCCACAGTAATAAACTCCACAGATGCCAATTGAAACTAAAGCTCATTACTGTTCCAGGAATTGAGCTGCCAGTCTCAGAAAACCTATCCCTTAGGCCCTTGCCAATTTGAAACTCTTAGATTTAAAAAATATATATATTTACACATTAATTACCCTAACAGCAAACGAGTCATTTCTCCTGCTCTGGTCTGCTGTGGGAGCCAGCACTCACACAGGCTTCTCCTATGAATGGCAAACCCTGATCAACAAACAACAGCAAGGTTGCTGCAGGAGATTGGTACTCATTGGTACTCATTTTTGATTAATATAAGGTCAGGACTTCCTACAAACTGAATGACAAACTGTATGACAAATTCCTTGTCATACTTTGGTAACTTTACAATTTTGGTGAGAGTCTTGCTCTGGACTGAAGAAGAAGTTTGCCATTAACCTGCAATGGAACTAAAAAGCCACTGTACTGTCAGTATTCAAAGTACAGTTCTTCCTAGTGCTACAGCTTCCCTATCTACCCTCAGGCAAAGAGTTTAAAGTCCCTCCTCCCTGTGAAGGGAACCTGTTGTTATTTTGTGGGAAGAAGAAGGAATTGAAAAAAATGTAATTTCAATGTAATTGAAAAAGAGAATGTAAACTCTATTCAGTTTGGAAGATTGCACTGGATACTCTTTTTATCTAAGAAAGAAACAAAACAGGATCAACAAGCAACCCAATGGATCTTCTGTCTGCATTCTGACACATGTAATGTAATTGTTTGCTTTTTTCTCAATAACCTGCTTGAATGACACATATTATCCTTTTCTGCAAAGGCATTTTACATTTCACATGTTCTAGAAGAGGAAAAAAAAGTTTTACCATTAAATATGATACAAAATTGTTTTAAAAAAAAAGCCCTTAGAACCACTGAATAGTTTTAAGGTAGCATTTACTCTTTACATAACAAAAATCCAATACAGCAAGCCATTAAAAACATGTATATAATGTTTTATGTATTAAGCTACCTAAAAGCCTCTGAAACAGAAAAGGGATTATGCAGAAGAAAAAAATAATATGCAGAGCACGTTTTTATTTATAGTGGCTTCTCTCTCTCCTTTTAATGGGTGACTGCACTACACATTCTGTCTAACTACACCTTATAATTACAGAGCAGATATCACAGAGTAAAAGCAGATTGCTCAAAATTTCAGAAACCATCCAAACATGTACTGCAGTTATCTCCAGCACAGCACCCAAGTGGACATATTTAAGCACTCTTTAGTTAAATAATCTTCAAGGGTAATCACTATACTTAATCCTGCATTAAAGCTTTCCTAGATCATGAAATTAATTACCATAACCAAGTAGTCAATGGTTTCATAGTTCCTGTATTCTGCTATAGGGTACAAAGCTTCCTTACTGCATCTCTAATATATCTTAGATTTGAGAATGCAATTTCAAATATTTTTTCTACACACAATTTCTTCTGTATTTAATGCAGAATTACTGTAAAAAGCTGGCTAGCTGGCTTACAGATCTGGAAGTTCTGGAGAGAAACAGCTATGTAGGCTTTAACAGAATGTCACAAATCAATATACTATTCAACACCCTTCTCAAACAGTGTCTAAAAGGATGAATGGCCCTGTTGAAATACCCAGCACCTAACTGCAGCATCTCTGCAAATCTTTTTCTTTGAAAAGAAAAGCTACCTAAGTGACTATTTGGTAGATAAACCTCATCTTGCCACAACCTTAAGATCATTCTTTAAAGTAAAAAAGTACCACATTCATATTGTGCATTCTTTTTAGGATACCTGATATAGCAGCTCCAGCAGGGCAATTACATACAAACAAATGATAACTCCTTTGAATTTGCAGATTTAGGGCAAGACAGTGGTTGGCATGTGCTCTGTATTCTTCTTCACCTCTGCATCAAAACCCTATCTTGATGTACACTGAGAAGAGATTCAAGGCACACAGATCCTGCTTTCAGCTTTAAGTGTTGCATACAACTTACTTACCTGCATACAACCCTAAATTCACTTGTGTTTTCTTGTACACACAACATGCAGTAAGAAATGATCTTTTACATGCAAAGATTTAAATCCCAGGCATTGGATTCTCATTTCTTCATAGAACACATTAAGTAGACAGAAGAAGACAGGTTTCTCACACCACACACAGCTAACAGCCCTTCAGTTCAAGTCAGAAAGATCCCATGAAGTCAGATGAGAAGCAGGTACCCAGTTTGAATGAGGCAGTCCAAGGGATCCTCTGTTAGAAAGACCTGGAGATGCCTCAAGGTAGCTGCCTAGTGCCATCTTACACAAAAAACCAAAGATTTCTGAGACTTTCAAATGAGGAATATTGACATGGGAATTAAGAATGACATATTTCTTTACTGAGTGGCCCTAGAAGCTAAGCAGTAAACTCCAGAGAATCTCACATACCACCAGAAACCTATGCTTAGACAAGTCCATTGCATTTACCAAACTCTGAAGATGCTACTAATATAATGCTATATATAAAAATGCTAAGTATAGATATATATATATAAATATATATAACTATATATAAATACAGATGCTAAATATAATTAAGAGAGATAAAAGTCATTTACCATCTTTGAAGTCAGCATTTTTCTGCCTCACCAGAATTCGGAAATCTTCTGCTGGGTTAACACTGCCAACCTACAAGCAATCCAAAAATTATACAATCATCTGTCAACATCCATCCTTTATTCTTTCAAGACAACAAGAATCATTAAGATTCTGTTTATTTTAATCGGGAAACAGGAGCTCATAAACGCTCTGCACGCAGAGTCCTAAAATCAAAGTCTGACAGTGTGTGGTACCAGACAGTACTCCTAGCAGAGGTTAGTTAAGACATGAGCAAAATGAAGGTACATTTGCTATGCTGCACTCTTATATGACACCCACATTCTCTGGGGTTTCCAGGTCAGAGGCTCAGTAATTCAGCTTATCCACTAGTTCAGTTTTGAGACTTTCTGTAGCACAGAACTCTCGTTGATCTTGACAGACACTTAATGAGGAATGGGAGTTCCCAGGCATGTGGGAACAGAATCATTGGATGCCTCTCCAATAGGAAGCTCAAAAATAAAAGCTCAAAAATAAAAGCTTGCAGTTGATTCACCTATGATTCCTGGCCCGCTCCAATATCTTAAAGCTGAAGCTCCAAATGGGTGTACAAGTGCAGAAACTTTATAAAGGAACTGAGAACCAGGTCAAATTTAAACAAATATCTGAAAAGCAGGTGCAATAACTTTAGAAAAAAAAAATAAATTGCTTAATATGTCCTTTCATGAATCAAAATTCTCCTAAGTTTATCTGAAGACTTTATGTTTGCTGTCAAAATAATTCTTTGATCATTCTATAAGCTTACTTGGTCTCTTCAATGTTTCTTTTACATCTGGCAATGCCACATCAGAACTGTACAGAAGGAGTACAAAGTATTTAAACATTTTTAAAATCTCAATTTTAAAAACTAACCATAAAGGACAGTTTGAAAATAAGAGGAATTATCTCAATTAAAATGAAATCAATTTTTTGTCCTGTAATATGAACAATCAAATAATGGAAGGTGTACAGTTATGATACAGGCTTCATCTATCCATGTACACACTATCTGGAATTAAGGCAGTAATGAAGCAAAATGAAGCAAAATTTGTGATTTGGGACGCCAAGAAATGCTGAAAAAAGTCTTTAAAATCAGATTAAAATTTTCATTAAATATGATTAATAAGTTGATCTGCAACTTCTATGTTGCAGAGATATAAAAGAGAGCAAGAACAAAATTCAACCACTGAACCACAAATAAGAGATTCTGTTTTCTTCAGATCCTCAGGCTTGACCTTTCCACCATGGCTGATGGAAACTTGTGCTAGCATATGCTAAGGGAAGAGAAAGTTGTCATTAAAATCTCTAGCAGAGTCTCGAATCTACAAGCAGACAATATTTCAGTCATATTTTAGCTAGAAACTGTCCTTTTATCAGGAATTCCATATTTTCACTATAATACACTTAGATAAATTAATCTTCCCCTTTAATAACCAGACTTGTGAAATATGCTTACAGAGGTGACATTGCCTTCAGCAAGTTTCATGATGCTGAAACTACCCTCCTCATCTTCAATTTTTGGTTTCTTAGGGTTTGGTCCATCTTCACTGCTGCAATTAAGGACAAAAAATTAATATTAACTATTAAAGTGTCCTGCCTACTAAGAAGAGAGACAGTAAATTATTGAAATATATATTGAACACTGGAAAAAATTTCATTAGACAATTGTTCCCAAATTAACACTAAAAGATGCCTCACAGGCTACACAAAGCATTCAGTAGAAACATACATCAAACTCAGCATAAGGCAAAGGCTTGCACGTTGAACATGCAAGATTATTCATGCTTATTTCAGGAGTGAATTGACTCACAGGAATCTTCTCCACCTTTGTAAATACAGAACAACTCCAGTCACACCAGTCAAATTTATTTATTATCCAGTTTATTTATGCAGAACCTGTATATTGAGTCTACCTTGAGAATTTACGGTATATTACATGACATTTGGTATTCTCACCAGATCTTCTTAACATGCAATGGCAAAGCAATTGAACATTTTAAGAAATTTACTTACTCTTCAGAATTACTTGCTGGTTCTTGTCTTGTTATAGATACAAAACTGTTTACACAGTTGCTTTTGAGTCCAATGACACATTCTACATCAGCACACAACAGCTTTATAATCTTCCACTTAGAGCAGTCAAAATTTGCTAGCCAAATCCAAGTTAAGTAGTTAAGAACTCTCTTAGGACATTTTAAGGTACATCTCAAAAGGCCTTCAAAAGAGTATCAGTTCTTTTTAAGAAGTTAATTGTGATTTCAGGTTACTTTCTAGTTTTGCCCTCACAGGTAACGTTCATCAAGGTGTTCATTCAAACCAGGAACTTAATTGTAACATCCAATGTGCCAAACTTTAGAGCATATCTTGGAAACAGAAGAAAATCCAGCTAATCACAAACGGGAAAGAAAACCAGACAATGTGTTCCGTGTCATTTAATGTGACAGGTTACTGACATAGAAGAATCTATTTCAGTTTAAGAACGACAGAAAGCTGCATAGTAATCTAAAAGACAGTACTTGTACTCAAGGAATCCCAAAACAAAGTAAGAATTTTTTCTTAAAAATTCTAAGGTTGCAGTGAAGTAAGGAACTGCATGACAATGTAGGGCCAAAGACAGAGATCTTGAACGAGGCACCATTTTACATTCCAGAAGATTAAAACTGACTTTAAAAATTGTATTGTATGTTACAGAGGCAACAAACCATTAGAACTTCTACAGTCTTCCTTCTTACTTTCTACAGCACACTCATCACTCCTCCCCTAATTTACAAGCAGTGTCTAACCCACTTTGTTTCAGTAGTCTTCTCTGTCCTTTATTTAATTTTGTCACTACTGAAATGAAACCCCTTCTACTCAGCAACTCCTGTCCCTCTATATAACCTTATTTGTCACTCTAGGAAAAATTATTACTTTGGTTAAATCTCAGGACAAGGATAGGACACCTTGTGTCACTCTCAACTCTGCTGACTTTAGGGCTGACCTTGAACAAGCTGCTTGATTGCTCTGGACAGCTGATACTCCTGTCTGCAAGATGAAGAAACTGAAACTTGTCTAATGCCAGTAAGTTTAGAACTTCAATACAGAAGAATTCTGGTTAATGTTGTTTAATCAAAGGTGCAAAGAACAATGAAAATTCTCTTTTAGAATCTTTTTCTCCACAGGACTTTTCTGCTCAACTGCAATGTCTTGAAATCTTTTTCTTCCTGCATTATTTTTACAAATCCAAAATGCTTTGAGATTGGAGGAAGGAGAAGAACATAAATTATGATGCTGCATTTAACTGCCTAGGACCAAATATATAGCTGTCATTAATCAGTGCAGTACAGCAGAAACTAATGAATCCATACCAATTTATACCAGCCAAGGATATGACATTTAGAATCTGTTCCTGGTAATGCATTGATTAGCAGTATTTTTAAACTGTAAAACGTGCAACTACCATTCGAGATAAAAAAATTAAATACAAGACTAATTTAAAACACCCACTTCTACATTTATATAGAAGCCCCTCACATATTGCAAAGCTGGATATGGTATCAGCCTTTACAAAGCCAATGTAAGAAGGAAGAAAAAAGTAAAATGCTTTCTGTTCTACTGGATTTTTCAAACCACACATAACTTAGCAAAAGTGAAACAAACTAATGCTGAATATTAAAATCTTTATTAATGTATTTTTGCTTCCTTTGTAATTTATGCGTCTTTAATCCAATTAGACCTTAAAAATTAAGAAGAGATGAATCAGGTCAATATAATGATAGGAGAAACAAATTTGTTTTAGGATTCAAAAATAATGTTCAAGAGAGCTTCTAGCCAACTCTTCCAAAACAATTTAGTGCAAATTATCTGGATCTTACAGTTTTAATAAATTTAATGTTATCTGGTGATTAACATTTTCTTTTGTAATTGTTGCACAGTGATGTACTTTTACCAAGTGATTTAATTACAAGATTTAGCTCTTCACCAAATACAGAAAGCCAAAATTAACACTTCTGTTTTAGTACTGACAATACTACTGCTCCCATTCATTACTACAGCAATGTTTTTTTCTACTTTTCATCCTATTACCATTCATTCTTCATTGCATACTTGAGTCTGTACCCTTTTGCCTACCTTACACATTTTTTAAATCATTGTAATCCTTGCACTAATTTGTATTTCAAGTATTTTTATAGCTACTTTCATCACTCCTCTAAAAGGTAACCAGTCTTTAGAGGAAACAGCTTTCTTTCTTGCTTGTCAAATTGATGTCACTGGGTTCTATCTCCAGCTTGTTTGGAACCAAGCTTTGCTTTGCTTTTTTTTTTTAACTGGTCCTAGCTCTTTTTAAAATACACATATATGTATGTACATATATACAAACACACAGAGAAACTGGAACACAGAGCCAAGGACAAGAGAACTTAATATCTATTCTCAGACACACACAGGTAAGAGAGGCACACAAGGCAATAAGCAGAATAAAAAGCAAGGTGGTTCCCAGTCTGTATACAAAAATGTGGTCATTATTTCAGAGCAGTAACATGAGAAGTCCTATGTCATGTCTTCCCAAAGACAACACACTGAGGAGGCTATAAACAAGTCAAGACAAAGGATATTCAAGAATTTAGCTAAGCAAGGCCTCAAATTGGCTCAAAGATGTTCCTAGCACTGAAAGAACTGAGCCAAAAAAAAAACAAAAAACAAAAAACAAAAAACCCAAACAGAAGAAAAGGAAAAGGAGCTAACTGAAAACTCTCCAGCATCTCAGGGGACCCACTAGTTATATTATAGACATTCAAGAAATTAAGTTCTAAGAAGCAGATTTTGTTTAAGCAAACTGACTTGTGGTTGGGGTGATGGTACTGGTGCAGTAGCAATTAACCATTTATACTTCACATTTGTGGCACAAATAGAAGTGAACACAGTATATGTAACAGCAAAAATATCTTTAAAACTGTTCAGACACTAGATGTTCAGAGAAGAGTCCATTAACAGTTTGATTTATCATGACATCCACATTTACTGCACAGTAGGTAATAATGAAGCTCCTTTTCTTTTGGCTTGGAATTCAAAACAAAAGCTACAAAACAACCTAAATCAAACAAGCTGAGAAGCTCATTTAAAACTCTGCAGCATTTACTCTAAACTAAATTAGAACCTCTGTTATTCTTATTTGACCTATTGCATAACTGCCATATTAAAAACTGCTTGACAAGGAGACAGAAAGGAATGCAACAGGTTGCCCAGAGAGGATGTGCCGTTTCCAGCCCTGGGATGTTTTCAAGACCAGACTGAACAAGCAACCTTCTGAAGACCCTTCCAACCTGATGGATTCTGTGATAAAAAATACAGACATAAGGAAGCTACAGACTAGTTCCTGGTGTGTCTTGCCCAAAACAGTAAGACCACACTATTCACAAAATACGCCAGTCCTTCTGTGACACCACAGTATTTTCCACCTATCAGTATTTTTTTCAATATGTAACTCAATTATTTCAATATATAACTCATTGGTCTTATATTCAAAAGACTCAGCCTGCTTCATCCAGTAAAAGCAATTTGAAGTGTAAAGAAAGGTTTTTAAAAAACCCATAATACATCTCCAACTTACTTGTCTTTGAAGATGTCTTGAGCAGTCTTCTCTTCTTTTTTCTTGCTAACTTCTTTTAAGGGGAAAAGTGCTTTTACTTTTTCAAGAGGAGCATGACACCTTTCTTTTACCACACGGGGAATCTCCATCATCTCTAAAAGGTGCTGTTCAATTGGTGGCAATGGCTCATTGGGGTGAAAAGCCTTATGCTGCAAGCACTGCAAGAAACAATATGAGTGAAGAAAACCTTTTAGTTCATGTGCTTTTATTATAATGCCTGTATGTGTGACTGCATATGGAATATGTAAAATATCTGCCATGCTACTTTCATAGGCTGACAAAGATTCCAGCCCACAAGTGGATCCAGAGTCATATGATAAGCTGCCTAAGGAGATTAATAATGATATTTAACAAGAATACTGATGCAGAGGAATGTTCCTACACTCACTGGAATGAGTTCTACAAAAATGATCAGGAAAATTCCAGGAATGAAACGGTCATAGAATTTCCTGTAGCAGGGGCTCCAGAACTGGACACAGTAATCCAGGTGGGGTCTCACAAGAGCAGAGTAGAGGGGGAGAATCACAACCTGCTGCCCACATTTCTCTTTAATGCAGCCAGGATCCAATTAGCTTTCTGGGCTGCAAGTGTAGACGGTCATTTGCACCCATTCAGCTTTTTAATTTCACTTTACCTTGAAAATGCAGTTCTATTATACAACAGTTACATGAAAGATTTCTACACATTTCATAATTAGGCACAAAGGTCTATATCTCAACCATGTTACTGTCATGGTTTATTGCCCATCAAAGAAAGTAGTTTTTCCTGGTCAATAAACTCAGTAGGCATACAAGAGAAATTTTTACCAGTTCAAGAGCAAATAGAAAGAGAGAAGTTGAATGTACTCAGGTGAGGCACAGAACATTGGTATGTTTGCAAATTAGCTTTGGAAAGAGTGAGGGAATGAAAGGACCTGACCAACATACTTTCAACAGTTGGAACAGATGCTAGAAGGTACAGAGGAGAAGGCTTTTCCAACAAAGTGTAAAGACCACACAAAGCCAGAGAAACAGGCAAAGGGACAGAGATGAGGTTAATGAGTGAGACTATCAGGAATTCTATTGAGAATTTTAAAGATATAGTAGGTATCACTTAAATGTTGTGAAGTGTGGGATAGCAGCAGAAATTTATGTGCATATATACAGCCAGGCACTGGTGCATGCACACACATAAAAACATGGGATGTACATGGAGAACAACTTCTCCAAGCCCATCATACTGGGTGAATTAGGCACAAGTGTGAAGGTAACTACTTGGTAAACTAGGAATAAAGCAGAGATTTGCTCCCTTGTTAGCTGTCAAACATTACATTGCTTTAAAAAACAAAACCAAAGCAAACCAAAAAAACCCTCTATTCATGATGAAGAGCTGCCAATAAGGAAAATCCAGACCATATGCTACACATCAATACTGATGTGCTTTCATGCTGCCATTAAGATTCTAATCCATATTAGAGCATACTTTCAAAAGGAGGCAGTAACACAAGGCTACTGATTTGGAAACACTTCCAATGATTTAAGACATAATTACTTCAAAAGAGAGTAAAAATGTTTCTGGCAGCTGCAGTAATGGCTCATGTGATACAAAATACAATATTAAAACAACATTAGGGGACTGAATTAAACTCGCAAAGCAAAAATCTTAAATCCCCTGTTGTGAATGTGTTTTTCAGGCTTTCCATCTAAAAATCTCTGTGTGCAGCTACAAGAGTTGAGCAGACTGAGTAGCCCCAGCCTCCACTTGTTCTTGTTTTTAGAGTAGACTACATTCTCTGAAACATGATATGGCAGGTACCATCAAAACTAAGGTGCCAAATGGAGATGACTTTTAACAGACTTGATCTGAAGTTTCTAATCCTAAACACAGTCCCTTTTAACCTTGCTTCCTCTTCCTCCTGTGTCCAGCAAGAACCACTCCTACATTCACCAGCTAGAAGACAACCTACAGTGCCACTAGTTTCCAGACTCTCCATTCTATTCATGCATATTTTCAGCAATATATTAGCTCCTCCTTGCTCTCCCTAATTTCCTTACATTTCCAACCAAGAGATGTAGCCAGCTTTCAGCAACTGGGGTCACACTAAGTTACTGGTCAATGGATGTAATGAAGGGGGCTTTTCACATAATTCCATGCTAAGCAATGACATAAATGCACAACAGGAATTTACTGCAAGAGAATGTCCTGCCCTCCCACAGCACCTAGGAACACACTTGTTCTGGTTTGGGCCAGGATAGAATTAATTGTTTTGTCTTGTAATTTTGCTTTCAGCTAAGTCTCTTCTAAGTAGCTGCAATCATGAAATTAAAAGCAGTCAGTGTCTGCTTCTAGGCCTGCTAATGCTTGGTGTTTATAGTTATGGCTAGAGAATGGTGTGCATTGCTCAGGTCTGACAAGCATCTTATGTTCTGGGAAGAGAAAGGAGTAAAGGGGTCACACCTGCATCCCTCTTTTAGGGAGGAGAAGACAGGACAAGTGACCAAAATTGACCAAATGGAATATTCCATCCCATACACATCATACTCAGTATAAATTTGAGGGATCACAATGGTCAACCTCTTCCTTCTGCTTCTTCATCTATAGCCAACATCCTGGGAGGTTGCTGTCTGTTCATCTGCCTGTAGTCCTTATCTGTGCCATCCTGAAACTTTGTGTTCCTGCCTCCACCTCCTGCCTGCCTCCACACTCCTGCATCCAGCCCGGGACTTTTTCAGGGCCTGCCCTGCAGCCTTTCTGGTAAAGTGAGCATTACTGGGGGAAAGGGGAGAGAAACATGATATCATTTCTGTGTATATTTGTACATACTTAATTGTTTTTTCAACAGTACTGTTTCATTAAAGCTGTACACTTTAGTTTCCAACCCCTAAGTTCCTCTCCCTTGTTCCGTCCCTTTCCTCTGTCAGGGAGGGGGATTAATGGAGAGCATCCATCAGTTGTTTAATTGCCAGCCCAGCATTAAACCGTGACAACACTTCTGTAAGAACATAATTTAGCAAATCTATAAACCCTACAGGAACTGGATAGTATTTAAAGACTTAGAACACTGGAGAGAGATTCAGGTATCTAAAAGATAATCATCTAGTCTATACCAGTCACCTTCTCACTCTGCACGGTCCAACTATCATGTATTTACGATCTCCAAAACAAAAATGATCAATTATTTTTCTAGGTTCTTTTTTCCATGGATTATGGAATAGACTTGGACTAGTTAGCTAACTTTAGGGTGTTTAAGCCTCTATGAACTGAATCTTAAACTGATTCAGCTGATATCTAGTTTCTGATGATTTCAAAATTACCTTCCAACAGACTCTAAATTAAACCAAAGCTAAAATTACCTGTTGAAAGCCCTTAGGAACCTCTGTGAGCTACCTTCTGCCCCCTGGCTATACTGCTTTTTGAAAAAAATAAACCAAAACACCACTGTACAGTTCAACAACTTACGAATGAGCTCAGTCCTCTATGGTCACTTACATGTGGTCTAACAAGAGCCATTACAGGCCATTATCCCCACAAAACTTCCAGTACAAAGCAATAATTGCTGAGCAATTTGTTTATTTGGCTATCAAATAAAAATACCCTGCATTCCCCAATTATCTTATTTGTTTGAAATACCTGTATTTAAGAAGAACAACTTAAACAATGACATTGAAAGTCTGCCACCACAAAAGCTACAGAAGCTCACTTGGGCTTTTTGTAGGAAGGAAGGAATAAAATTTGAAACTCTGGATATAGGATATTACTCATCTTCCACTCCAGCAAGCACTAGCAATTCCTTTCCACTCTGTCATTTTCCAATGCTTACCACTACTTCCAGTGACACAATTTAGCTTTATGTTTCTGTTTAAATTCTGGCTCTTGTCACTTATCATTCCAAATATCTTCATGAGGTAACAGAGCAAGAAATTGAAGGGGGAGTTCATCCTGTCTTCTGTTATTTTTCTGAATCACCTTTAGTTCCTGTTCAGCCCAATCAATTTATTGTCTACATTCAAAATATTATTCATAGTTTTCTTCACAGTTCTTAAGGAACCAGCAGTGGCACTTGGTCTAAGGGATAAATACTAAGAATTTAGAGCATGACTGCAGCAAAGGCAAGAACAATCTGTCTGCAACTCATACTGATTAATACCAGTTTCACAACCCAGACAAAAAAATAGGGCTGTGTACAGGTTGTGTGAAAGCACTAAAAGGACGAGTAATTAGGGGTGTATAAACAGCAAGTTCTGCAAACACAAACTGTATCCTACCTAGTACATTTAAGCAGTCAATAAATAGCAGCAGTAGCATTCACCCTTACAAAATTCTATTATCCCCTAAAGTGACTGGTGAGTTAAGCAGTTACTTTCTTTTAGCAGCCCTTGACCCAACTGCTGGGACAACACCACCACACTGCTTCAGAAGACAAATGGCACACCTAAGGAAACACCTGTTGCATATGGGTTAGGAACTGGCTGGAGGGCCGGGCCCAGAGGGTGGTGGTGAACGGGGCTGCATCGAGTTGGCGGCCGGTCACCAGTGGTGTCCCCCAAGGATCAGTGTTGGGCCCAGTTCTTTTTAATATCTTTATCGATGACTTGGACGAAGGGATTGAGTCCATCATCAGCAAGTTCGCAGATGACACCAAGCTGGGGGGAAGTGTAGACCAACTCGAAGGCAGGAGGGCTCTGCAGAGGGACCTGGACAGGCTGGAGAGCTGGGCCGATTCCAACGGGATGAGGTTCAACAAGGCCAAGTGCCGGGTCCTGCACTTTGGCCACAACAACCCCATGCAGCGCTACAGGCTGGGGACAGAGTGGCTGGAGAGCAGCCAGGCAGAAAGGGACCTGGGAGTCTGCATTAACAAGAAACTGAACATGAGCCAGCAGTGTGCCCAGGTGGCCAAGAAGGCCAATGGCATCCTGGCCTGTATCAGAAACAGCGTCACCAGCAGGTCCAGGGAGGTGATTCTTCCCCTGTACTCAGCGCTGGTGAGGCCACACCTCGAGTACTGTGTCCAGTTCTGGGCCCCTCAGTTTAAGAAGGATGTAGAGGCCCTGGAACAAGTCCAAAGGAGGGCAACCAGGCTGGTGAAGGGACTCGAGCACAGGCCCTATGGGGAGAGGCTGAGAGAGCTGGGGCTGTTCAGCCTGAAGAAGAGGAGGCTCAGGGGAGACCTCATTGCTGTCTACAACTACCTGAAAGGAGGATGTAGCGAGGTGGGAGCTGGACTCTTTTCACAGATGACCTCCAACAAGACAAGAGGACACAATCTTAAGTTGCGCCAGGGGAGGTTTAGATTAGATATTAGAAAGAATTTCTTCACGGAGAGGGTGATTAGGCTATGGAATGGACTGCCCGGTGAGGTGGTAGATTCTCCGTCCCTGGAGACATTTAAAAAAAGACTGGATGTGGCACTCAGTGCCATGGTCTAGCAACTGCTCCAGTGGGTCAAGGGTTGGACTAGATGATCTCTGAGGTCCCTTCCAACCCGGCTAATTCTATGATTCTATGATAGGTGACACCAACTGGATCAAAATAATGCAAATAATATTACAATAAAATAGAGGAAATTCTATTTCCTGTGTGTTTCATTTACAAGCAAAATTGTACTTTTTTGTGATACCCAAGCTTTACAACCTGTCTTAAAATCTAAGTCGTGCAAAGGTCAATCCATTTAAGCTCTTGCCCAGCAATAACCTTCTACTGACCAAACCCTGCATTCACAGACTGTCTTGTTATATGACTGGCAGAATTTGGAGGGAACACAGAGTTCTTCAGGTGCCAATCAGAGCAGGATTTGAAGCCAGCTTACATATGTTCCTGAAACATACATATGACCCTCATATCCATTGCTGCTTTCACAACACTGAGGCAGCATGGCTTTTGGAAGCTTTTGGTAAGTTTTCTTAATTTAAAAAAGCATCTTCTTCCTACTCGTAAACTAAAAAAAAAAATTGTAATTGTTACGATATGATGACCATGGTTGTTACAATACCATTTTTGGTGAATTTCCAAATGGAGCCACACACTCAATGTATCTCCATGGCTCTGTATACAATACAGTTCTGCAGCTGTATAAAGTGCATCACAATTTTCCTTATTTTGGAATTTGCTGTGTCATTTTTCTTGAACTTGAATTCCAATCTATAATTAAGTCCCTCACACTCACAGTTCCAACAAAAATATTCACGATGAAAGGAATGTAAATAAAAATGTAGACAACTTCATACAATAACTGCAAGAAATGTTAACTGCTCTGCTGTCTGTAAAATGCATCAGGCACAGACACTCAGATGGAATATTTTAAATGTCAACAATGTTAACCACTTACTAGTGATCAAGTTCACCTCAGACTGACCTGTCTAGGAAACCACTGCTAGATGCAACAAAACACAGAAAAATTACTCTTCTCAAGTTTTGACAGGACACAGAATGAGGAGCCAGAGATCCCTGATTTTCAGTCAACTTCTCTCTTTGCCCAGAACCTGAAGACTGAGTCTACATCTGCACCATGATTGTGGCAATACAATCTTGAGATATACAAGAAAGTTTTAACTTGTCTAGTCTAGGTGCCTGTGAATATTTTTATAATTCCTCTTGTTTCATGGAAAGAGGAAATTTTAAGAATAAAATCTTTCAGGGACATACAAGCCAACTGCCTAACCCATATTTAAATGCAGAAGAATTTATATTCCCATTTTCACAACATAGATCTTTCCAGTGTGAGACAGAGGAGGAATGCCTCAACAAAAGAAGTTTTTTTGAAATGTCCTGTCATTCATCTCACCTGATATAACCTCTGAAAATGAGGATTTGGAATTTTGCTGGGCTTAAACAGGTCCTCAAAATTTTCTCCATCATCATCTTCAGAAACCAAATTCATAGAATCGATCAAAGAGTCAATGGCAGATAACTGATCCTCTAAGGCAAAAATTACATACAAAGAAAAAATAAATACTGAATGCACTTCTTGAAACCATTTATAAATGAAGATTCACTTCACAATGGGAGATTTTGAGCAAGTAATTACATGTCCCAGCCATTCTGTGATTCTATGTCACAGAATACACTGCAGATATAGGCATACCAATAAAAGAATATGGATAATGGACACAGTAATAAAAACCCTGCTTTATTTAAGGACTACAGTGTAAATACAAAGAGCAATTTTCCCCCCAAAGACCTCAATTATTGCTGCCTTTCTGCTTCCATTGTTACGCTTTTTCAAGATGTTCTTATTTGCAATGGAAGGTTTATAGGCCACTTAGAAAATAAGGATAACAGTTGGTTTGAAAAACTATGTTGCATAATATACATTTTATAAGTTATGATTGCAAATTAACACAGTTCACAATAGTCAACCCTTGCTTTAGTTAAGGCAGGTTTTAGATTTGTTCTCACACTGCTGCAAGAAAGCTGAAACAGTTTCAGCAACAACCCATCATGCTTTATACACCCTGACATCCAGATGCCCATTCAGTGAATCTCATAACAAATTAATGAAATGGGAGTGGATTTTAAACTACCTCCATTTATACTCGTTGCTGTGTAAAATTCTCAGAACAGTGAGTCAAGCTTTGTATGGCTGCATGGCCTATGGCTCTCCAAAGACATCCTCCATCTGAATTTGAACACTTGTAATGCATGATTTAAGAAACAATGCACCACAGAAAATAGTCTTTGAACATTACATTAACAAGTCATATTGCAACTAGTTACAGGACCAGCTTTGTACAAACAGAGATGATGTTTTTATTTTAATTCTAGCCAGATAATCACATATTGTAGCTCCCACAAGGTTTGGCCATTTGGTCTAACATGTGAGTTCAAAGATCAAAGGATAGAGAGGATTAAATCTCAGATGTCTATCACAGAGGTCCTGTCAGACTAAGAACCCCATAGCCTTAGACAGAAGTCATTTAACAGGACAATTTTAAAAGACTGCCTGCAAACCTCAAGACTGCAACTAATCTGTTGATACATGCTTTACACTTCATGATGATGTACCCTAAGTTATTTCCAAAGGGCTGGCTTTTTTCCTGTCAAAATAATGACAAAGCTTATGTTTTCATTGGAAAGCCAGATATTCTAGGTCTTTTAAAGAGTGTCTTAAAGGAAGACAAACAGGTTACTTTGTCAAGTTGCCCAGTGAAGGATTTTCTTACCTGTAGGAATGCATTTTTTATTGTTTTTCAAAGATGAAAATATGTACTGTCTTAAGTCTTCCATGTAGGGTAGTTGCACATAGATGAGACACTGAGAAAGACAAAAGAAGACAAGCAACTAAGCTTGAGTAATATAAAGTATCCAAAAGTGCCCTGGCAGCGCAATATAAACATAAGAAATACCCAAAGATCTAATATCTGTGTGTATCAAAACACATAAAATCTTTATAGAGCAACACAGCTTTAAGCAGAATAAAACATAGCATTATTTTACAATATCATAGAATCACAGAACTGGCTGGGTTTGAAGGGACCTCAGAGATCATCAAGTCCAACCCTTGACCCATCACTGCGGTTGCTAGACCATGGCACTGAGTGCCACATCCAGGCTCTTTTTAAATATCTCCATGGACAGAGAGTCCACTACCTCACTGGGCAGCCCATTCCAATGTCTGATCACCCTCTCTGTAAAGAAATTCATTCTAATGTCCAACCTAAACCTCCCCTGGCACAACTTGAGACCTCTTGTGCCCTCTTGTCTTGCTGAGAGTTGCCTGGGAAAAGAGCCCAACCCCCCCCTGGCTCCAACCTCCTTTCAGGGAGTTGTAGAGAGTGATGAGGTCTCCCCTGAGCCTCCTCTTCTCCAGCCTGAACAGCCCCAGCTCCCTCAGCTTCTCCTCATAGGGTCTGTGCCCGAGTCCTTTCACCAGCCTGGTTGCCCTCAATATAGTGATGGCCACACTACTCATTTTTCTACTAGTGGAATAAAGATCTCCCAGGTCATCCAATCCCTTTTTCTTACTCAGGATTTAAACCAGCCAGCCTCCAAATGCTCCATACATTGGATCTTCAGAAGGTTTCATCACAGGTTACTGTGTTTCAAGTCAAAAGTTGTTTTTGCTCTTTTAACACTCTCTGCCTACTTTTTCCTGTATTCAAATACTTCCCCCAGTTCATACCACTCTAAATAATTCCTTTCCATCCTTTATGTTTATACTCTTCAAAAGCCTGCAGATTGTTACATCCACCCCCACCTTCATCATTGCTTAGCCATGCTATACATATTTAGCTCTTTCAATAGTCTCCCAACTAAGATCAGTGGAAACATATGCCTCAAAAATTCTCACACACTGTTGCCTCTAGGTCTCTCAGAATTTAAAAAAGTGGTATTTCAAATGTGATTTCACTGTCGGCAAGACTTTTTTTCCCTAAGAAATAGACTTCATTTTTTTCTCCTGTCTTTTAAAATAACTTTTTCAAGTAAACAAAAACACTATTGTCTTCCTAATACTCCACAGGAACTTAAAGCCTGTGAGCTCCTCCCTTCAGCTCCAATTGACTTGGAAACCTAGTGACAAGAGCATAGTTGGACACCCCTGAAATGCCACCCCAACTATTGATTTCAAATTTTGCACTACCAAGAAACCCAGAGATAAATCTGCAGCTTAAGAAAATAAGACTAGTGCAACTCTGGATTGTACACAGAGGTAGGTAGGTAGGTTGGTAGGTAGGTAGGTAGTAACACAGCAAAAAAACAGTGGTAAATTATTACAGAAAAAAAAATAATAATCCAGAATAACAAAATTAAATTATTGCTATGTTACTATGAAATAAAAGCCTGTATTATTTGAATCTGTAATATAGAGGATACAAATGAAAATACACGGCATTCTTAAAACAGATTTTTTTAACACTATTTATTACCTCCTTGTCCTAAGACTTGGTAATATTTCCTAAAATTACTCTGAAAACCCACATTAGTTTCTTCTGGTATTACACAACACTGCAAATTCATATGGCTCAAATATTACCATTTACTAATTAGTGTTTCTAAAGCAGTAATAGAGAGGCTCTCTTAACAGAATGTAACAGTGAAAAATTACCTCATATGCATCCTTAATATATGGAAAAGCTACCCCAATTTGTGGGTTGCTTCTCCTATCATAAGCATAACGCACAATAGCTACCACTTTCAACTCATCCAGTGCATGAACAAGGGCAGAAAAAGCAACTGCTGCATTCTGGGGAAAAAAAAACAAAACATGTTTATAGGGTCATGCAAGTTCTGATTAGTCAGATACATCTTTCACAGTGAATTAAACAGTATTAATTTAGTCAAGACTAATTCCCATTTCAGCTATAACTTCGACACAAGCATTTCTCAAGTTCAAAAAAATGAAGCAGCAAAAAGGTCAGATCTCATAATGACAACAGATCCATTCAAAGCTGAGCAAACTTTAGATCCCGACTGTTCCACTTTTTCCACCAGCTGTGAAGAGGTGTCAGAAGTATTACAAGAGAGTGAGAGAAACAGAGGTAAGTCAGACCCCTGAAGGAACACATCAAAGCACTACAGTGAGGTTTTTACCTCTAATATTTAAAATAATTCATAGGTTTGCTCAAAATAGCACAGAGAGAGGGCACACTGTTGCTTTGCATGAGAATGGACTTAAGCACCAACTCCAGGGTACCCATGTGCTTGCACAAACATAGTATTTACCAGTTTCTCATTGTTCATGAGATACAGTATTCATTTGAGGTTTAATCCAACCTCTTTTCACCCTAATGGGCAACGGAACAAGCCTTCTCTAAGCTGCATTAAGAATATTTGTCTTAGTAACACAGAAAGAAGGGACAATTTCAAGCACCACTACTATTCTTTTCTGTTCCAGAGTAAAATATCTTCAGCATTAAACTTTAGTGCACCTTACCTCATCATCTTTTGCTGCAAAGACCTTCAGAGCCTGGTTGCCCATGTAGTAATGCCTCTGGATCTACAGATTCAAATGGTCAAGAGTTAGTCTGATCTGAACCAGAAGTCATTAATGAGACTAGACCAATTAAATGATGAAACAACTCACACATTATTCAAATGAGAAGCCATAAAATTTAATTACTGTGCATAGCAGTTAAAAGCCTGTGTATGTTTCTTATCTCCATTTATCACTCAATATGGATATTCAGTCATGTTCAGTAGGATAATCTCACACCTTCTTATTGAGTATGTGCAGCTGAATAATACTGCAGTAATTCAAAAGGGAGCATGGAAAAACCACAGCAGTTAACCAAAATGACACCACATCTATGCTATTAAAATCTTCTTTCCAAAGGTTTGTAAAAAATAGGCTAAAAAAGGTCATATCCTTAATTAATAAAGCTGCTTCAACAGCAACCTGGAATATATATATACACCTGTGCTGGCAAAGCAGCACTCTGCTAATACTGTTCATGAACATGGTTTAAAAAAAATAAATTAATGGAATAGCTGGAGCTACAGATGATGTGAAGTACACCCAGAGAAGCACTGTAATAACAGGACTCAAGAAAACCTGTCAAAAATACTGCACACTAGTATGAACACTGGTTAAAATTATCTTTGTTAAAGGAATTTCCCTTCAAATTACAGTCTCCAAACTAACCTAGAGTTTCATTGCTTAGCAAATTACCATCATGATGTTGAAGTCAATGACAACTTGCACCAGCACAGATTTTTTAATGTATTAAAGCACAATTCTTCAACTCAAAGCATTCTACCTGCAATTATTCTTTGCTGTTTTGTCTTTAAAAGCTCAGAAAATCTTATGTTGAGTAAAGTATAAATATCTAGACACATATCACCACAGCATTTTTGCTCAAAAAAGGTCCCTTTGTAATATTTTCAAGTATTATTTCTTGATTTACATGGCATTGCTTATAAATTAAAAATCAAAGTTTTAACGGCTTCTGATCTTCTTTCCTGAGGGATGTGAATAACTCAGAAAAATAGTATGAGGTGGTTCTATTCCTCTTTAATTATGTATTTGGAGCTGTTCCAGTTTCTCTAGTTAATAATAAATTATCTTTTCTCCAAAGTTTCTTTTAAAAGCAATTCAATATAAAACATACATTTGAATTGTGTCAGTATTATGATTCCAAACAATACAATTCAGAAGCCAAAACAAATGGAAAGCACGGGTCTTGAAAATTCCAGTTGCAGCTGAAAACTTCCTGATGCTCTTATCTGTACACTGTAATTTTAATCCTGCAACCACAACTGAGTCATTCTCTTCCACTCTTCTACCTCTTTTCTTTCACTGAGGTCTGTGCAACTGCTACTGGGGATAACTGCTCACACTCCCAGTTACAGAACCACAGCACAATTTATTGAAGACATAGTTCCTATTTGTTATAAAGCCCACAGACAAAAGAAGCACATCATAAAAATTATGAAGAGCAATAAATATTTTGTGCACTGAAAGAAAAAATAAAACCGATTTTGTAATTCTTTAAGGCCCACTTATGTGAATCAAAAGTATTTCTTCAACTAATTAAATTCCTACAATTAATTAATAATTATGTATTTGAAAGTATTATCACACTATCTGGCCAGTAATAGCAAAAAAAAAACAAAATCCACATAACAGCTCACAGGAGCATGATGCTTCTCATCTGTTTTGCCCTTAGTTTCTGTTTTCAATACAAGTCAGATTTCAAGTTAAATAGAAGGCAAACCTCCAGCATAAGAATACCCTGTGCATAGTGAAAATACACCTTATAGAATCAAATTAAGAGAGTAAGTCTCACTGAAACACTGGGTTCAGACACAGAATTTTCTTGTTACACCTGGTCTCTGGTACAGGATTTGGCATTATCTAACATTTTGTAGTCCTGGACTATTTAGGACAAATAAGCTCAAGCATGATGTTTTCTCAATCAATTACTTCCAGTACACAAGCTCCCCTGCTACTAAACAGCTTTAAGTTCTGAATGTTCTCAAAGAGCAACCAGGTTACAGCTTCTTTTTTTTTTGGCTAGCTTCTCCTTTCAATAACTCAAGGTAATTTCCTGGTTCCTGAATAACTGCACTGCAGTAGTCTAAGGGCATATCCAGCAACACCTATACTGTAAAAATATATTTAGTTACATTCATTTGGGAGCAAGCTCCCACAGATTCTATTTCATAGAATCATAGAATCATAGAATTAGCCGGGTTGGAAGGGACCTCAGAGATCATCTAGTCCAACCCTTGACCCACTGGAGCAGTTGCTAGACCATGGCACTGAGTGCCACATCCAGTCTTTTTTTAAATGTCTCCAGGGACGGAGAATCTACCACCTCACCGGGCAGTCCATTCCATAGCCTAATCACCCTCTCCGTGAAGAAATTCTTTCTAATATCTAATCTAAACCTCCCCTGGCGCAACTTAAGATTGTGTCCTCTTGTCTTGTTGGAGGTCATCTGTGAAAAGAGTCCAGCTCCCACCTCGCTACATCCTCCTTTCAGGTAGTTGTAGACAGCAATGAGGTCTCCCCTGAGCCTCCTCTTCTTCAGGCTGAACAGCCCCAGCTCTCTCAGCCTCTCCCCATAGGGCCTGTGCTCGAGTCCCTTCACCAGCCTGGTTGCCCTCCTTTGGACTTGTTCCAGGGCCTCTACATCCTTCTTAAACTGAGGGGCCCAGAACTGGACACAGTACTCGAGGTGTGGCCTCACCAGCGCTGAGTACAGGGGAAGAATCACCTCCCTGGACCTGCTGGTGACGCTGTTTCTGATACAGGCCAGGATGCCATTGGCCTTCTTGGCCACCTGGGCACACTGCTGGCTCATGTTCAGTTTCTTGTTAATGCAGACTCCCAGGTCCCTTTCTGCCTGGCTGCTCTCCAGCCACTCTGTCCCCAGCCTGTAGCGCTGCATGGGGTTGTTGTGGCCAAAGTGCAGGACCCGGCACTTGGCCTTGTTGAACCTCATCCCGTTGGAATCGGCCCAGCTCTCCAGTCTGTCCAGGTCCCTCTGCAGAGCCCTCCTGCCTTCGAGTTGGTCTACACTTCCCCCCAGCTTGGTGTCATCTGCGAACTTGCTGATGATGGACTCAATCCCTTCGTCCAAGTCATCGATAAAGATATTAAAAAGAACTGGGCCCAACACTGATCCTTGGGGGACACCACTGGTGACCGGCCGCCAACTCGATGCAGCCCCGTTCACCACCACCCTCTGGGCCCGGCCCTCCAGCCAGTTCCTAACCCAGCACAGGGTGCTCCTGTCCAAGCTGTGGGCTGACAGCTTTTTCAGGAGAATGCTGTGGGGGACGGTGTCAAAGGCTTTGCTGAAGTCCAGGTAGACCACATCCACCGCCTTCCCCTCATCCATCAGACGGGTCACCTGATCATAAAAGGAGATCAGGTTGGTCAGGCAGGACCTGCCCTTCCTAAACCCGTGCTGGCTGGGTCTGATCCCTGGCCCATCCTGCAGGTGCTGTGTGATTGCACTGAGGATGATCTGCTCCATAACCCTGCCAGGCACTGAGGTCAGGCTGACGGGCCTGTAGTTTCCCGGGTCCTCCTTCCGGCCCTTTTTGTGGATTGGCGTGACATTCGCCAACTTCCAATCATCTGGGATGTCCCCAGCATCTTTCATTAGCATCTTTCCTTTGTGGTACAGGGAAGAACTCCTCAGTCTTTGTCATAGGTTCTATTTTGTTCAGGCAGTGAGACTCCAAGAACTGTGAAGTTTCAGTCACCCTGTACAATACCCAGGAGAAGAAAGAGTGGGAGCAACTTAACATTTCTAGCAATTACTGGTAGTCACATCTCTGTACTTCCTCCTCATGTGCCCTACTTCAAGAAGGGTTTGTTATGCTTTTCCCTAGGGCTTACTCAATGCCTAAGTTCTGGATTTTCTGCAAGGAATCACCTTATGCTGGATAGCTTTTATTAAGGTATTTGCTCAATTTCAGTTTCTTAAAAACTCCAGGTAAAATGAATAGCAAAGGTAGTACCACAAATACAGGTAAGTACATACAAACACCAAGGATCTGACTGAAATATGGAGAGTTTTTGAATTATCTTTATTTAAGTGTTATGAAACCTCTGCTACATTTATTTTTTGCTGTAACAGAAAGCAGCAGCAAATTACAGTTGACAAACTAATCCTCAAGAAAATGAGAATTAATGCAGTCAGTTCTGAGGCTTTCTTTAACTTAATTTCTTTGATGTTGAGTAAAAATGACCTGTTAGAAAGAGCATACTCATGGCTGGACAAAGCCCAGAATGGCTTTGCAAGACCTGAACTGAAGAGAGACCATCTGCTGTTGCAGATCTGCCATCACTATTTAAGTTTATGAGATGAAATGAGACTACAATAACTCTGTCTCCACTTTGCACAGATCTCAGTTCAGTGGCTCTTGCTTCACTTGACTCAATAGACACTTTTATGAGCTTCTCTCCTTCACAAGGCTACATCCTGTTTAAATGTACCAGAATCAGGAAGTAAGTCACCCCCCTGTGACTTGAGTGCAGATGTCCCATTCCCAATACTGGAACCCTTCACAATACCACAACTTTAGTGCATTAATATTGAAATCAATTTGCATTGAACAACCCCAAAAGTTGAATTGCAAGAAGTTTAGTACTGCACCTGAGATGATCTGCTGAATCCCAAGACAGAAAAGCATTTTGCTTCTGTTTTGTATTTCATTTGTTCTTCGTCTTCCTTGGAAAAAGGAACTATATCACTCCCATAGCGAAACCCTTCAGAACAAGAGAAAAGCATCTGGTAAGCATATGAGCCTAAAATTCTAACATTGAAATGAGCTCTCTGAATACTTTAACAATACATGCATGCCCCACAGCTACACTTCACAAACACTCATCAAATTACTTTCCCTATTAAAAAAAAAAACAAACCACTAACCACATAGACAGATTTTGTACTTCACAAACAGCACTTGCACTCATTGTACATTGTTTTATCTCAAACAGCTACCATCATAGAGAGCAGGAAAGAAAACAAGGGAACTGGACGTTTTGCCCAACAAAGTTAAGCTCATACAATAGATTTCAGTAAATTGAAATAGATTTCTGCAAATAGACTGCAACACTCTCTGCAAATGCAGTACAAAAAACCCCAAACACACCAGAAATTGTGGACAGGAAATAACACCAAAAAGGATTCAGAGAACAAAACAAGGTAACAGGGGAAACAAGATACAGCCTCACACACAATGCAAAGCCAAAATGCTCTTGTACACACAGGTACTTCCTATACATTTCTGTGTTTTATTTCCTATGCTTTCCATTACAAGGACATCTCCACAAGACAGGAAGCTGTCAGTTTCTCAGAGATTCTGTTCCAATTGTTCATTGCCCCACCTCAAGATATAATACTCTTCTGTAACATAATCACTTTATAATACTGTCACAGGCTAAGGATTATATCCTTAGATGTGAAGAAAGCAGAAGGAACAGAGGTAAACATCTGGATGTAAAACCTACTTGCAGATATGTTTGCCTGGAGACCATAAACAGGCAGAATGAAAGAAATTTCAGTGTGGGTGCTTCAAATGCAAACTATTGACTAATTGGTCAAAATGTCCACAGAAGTCCCTGAGGCATCAGTAGCTCTTTAAGAAACAGACAGAGAAATATTCTGTCTGTTTTGCTCACATTGAAATGTTCATCACATCTTTTTACTACTGTCCTACAACCATTCCCCAGCTCGGGCAGTCAGGACATACGCAAAGAATGGTCACAGATCCTTCAAAACATTCACTATGCAAAGTGGATTTTTCTTTTTCATTCTACTAGAATTTTTTAAATTATAAAACACAAACAGACTACTACCTTTTACCTATCATTTCTACTTAAAGAAATAAAGAAAACCACGGTGTAGTTGGGACATTTTTGCCTGCTATTGCTACAAAGCACCTTTTATGATTACAAATAATAGAGGTTAAATTAAAAAAACAACAAAAAAATAGCGTTTGTCTTGATTTTTCAATTTATTTTATTAATTTGGCAGCACTTTCTATACTGTTATCCAAATAGTTCTGCACTTTGCACTTGTGTATAACTCAAACAGCACATGAAATAAAAAAAAGTAGTAACAAAATATATTTATACAATTACAAAAAAATAAACACAGTTGCTTAACTCCATTTTAAATAAGTAGAATATTTCATACATGTCCTTTAGTCTTTTAAGGAATTTCTACTTAGAAAGAAGCTGAAGGTTATAAAAGTCTCATATCACTACTTCAGACTGAACCTGTTCTGGGATTTAATCAGAAAAGCTAATAGGCTCTTGAACATTAAACTTTCCTTTAATGGTTTCATCTTCCCAATTGCAGAATACCTAGAGCAGTTGCATATCTAGAAGAAAAAGCAGTTAGACAAGTATTTGTGTTATCAGTACAACTGCAGATTTGAAAACAAGAGAGAGGTAGCAGTACCACTCCCAAGAGAACAGAGGCATGGTCCTCCACAGAAGACAGGGTAAGAAGCTGTAATGCCTTCCAAGTTCCTCCTGGTGGTATTATTATGGTTATTCCTATTACTGGCAATTTTTTTAAATTTTTTAAATACGTGGAGACCAAGTCTCACAGAACAGTCCCTGTGTTCCATCAGTTTTCAGAGCTTACATTCTGAGATCACAGCTAGGCTTCAAAGTATAAAACTAAAAGTCACTTAGGTGATTTAAGAGTATAAGCCCTTATCTTTGGTTTGTCTTCAGGGTGCACATAAAGAAGTCATACCTTGAATAATATCATCTTTCTGAATCTCTGTTTCATCATCATCATTCAAGCAGTAAACTGTTTCTTTCCGCACATCGTCTTTTCTGAGGGTTTTAGCATCCACCACTGTCCAAACCTTTTTCACCTTCTCTTCTGTGACCTTTTTATCATAATTCAAAGAAAAGGAACATATAACATTTTAGTGGGATCTAGAGTGCTTACCAGAACATGCAAAAAACTCTTAGGCCAAATGCTGGGTGATTTTTCCCGTAAGGGTGTAATAAGGACAGCCCCAAATCCTCATCTCTGGCTGCTACCACAGTATGAGACCCAACACCTGAACTGCATCATCCTGACTGCATCTTGTCTTGGTTATTTATTCAAGTCATGAGACAAGTCATTTGTGGACATCTTTTAGTCACAGGATAACGTTTAACTTGTTTGCTGTGTATTTTATTTATTGCACCTCCATAAACACTTTTGATAAAATGCTAAGATGTACATTAAATATATATATTATTTAGCTTGTTTGCCCAAGTTTTGCATCAGGCTTGCTACAGTACAGGATAAAAATACCCTATGTTACTGCAGTCTCCCCAAAAGATAGAAAAAGATCCCAGTTGTATTACAGGACTAGGAAGGGAAAGAGAAACTAAATACCTCCAATACATTATTATTTCCCAGCTACCAGGAAAGAGAAATACTTTATTTTCTCTCTACTTAAGTGAAATCGATGGTACACCTTGTAAATAAGAAAAAACAGAGAACTAGACAGAAAGCAGAAATGACAGAATAGATCACATAAGTAGGCATCACAGGTCTACTAGCACTGATCCAACTGCTGTATGACCTTGGGCTAGTCACTCAGTTCATGTTCTTACTCTCCCAAGATTCATTTATTCTGTGTGTAAACAAAATCCTCACTTGGAAGGGGACTCTTACAGCCTATTTGTACGGGTCTGGCACATTATCCCAATTAAAAGAAATTATGAAGATCTCTTCCAAGGCAAGTATGCCTTTCAGAAGTTAGATATATTTTAACTTCAAAACACACCTTCCTGAAACTTTGCAATATGTTCCAGACTCATAGTCTTAGGTTCAAATAACAAATTAATCTCCATCTCACCAGTTCCATCAATGCTGCGATGCTATATGGTTACCTATTAATTATTTAATAACTGGAATTTTGCACATTTTCTGTGTTTAAATACACTTTTTCCTACCACTGTGTGAAGTACTCATATAAGCTGTAAGGGAAACAGACTGTGCACGAGATATATTGCCAAACAGTATAAACCAACAAGACTAAAATAACAATAGATGTGATTAGAAACAATAGCTGGTAAAACATTTACACTCACCATTTTACATACATACGTGCATAATTCCTCTCATGCCTAGAGCTTAAGAAATATATATTAAGTCTCATCAAACTGCAGACACACAACTGAAGCAGAACAGAAAGCGCCACCCAAGTGCAGCATTCTTAATCAGATTCATCAGCTTCAATACCATTAAGTGTCACAGCACAGACAGCAATTACTTCTGTGCCTGTACCTCATGAATTTTAGTTCTTTAACATATGTGTTCAATATGGTGAAGTCAGAGTTGCTGTGGGAACCACAGTTTCAGATGTACTACCTTCTACACACATGCAATTTCTACCATAAATATTTTGGATGTTGTCTTATCTTTTATTTTCTTATCTCTAAGGAAGAAACACGCAGATGCATCTAACTTGCTGTCAAAATACACTAAAACATACAAGTTTATTAACTTACTGATTTGTAGGCCACAATTCTTATAGACAGATTTGAACCAATAGTGAGCTGGCAAGGCCAAGCCATAGGTCTTCTTTCTATTTTCTTAAACATTGAAAGACGCTCCAGGCTCTCTCTAGATGAAAGAATCAGGAAAACAGAAATTTATGCTGATGAACTGAAATAAAATATTACAAACAACACACTCTCTTCAAGGAGATGCAGGAGTTTGATTGTTTCAGCTTGCACTGCATAAAGCATTAGAAAATAAACTGTATGAATAATCTTGTTATTAACTATTGTCAGAAAAGAGAATTAAAAAAAAAAGAGGTGGTACAGTAGATTATCCCCATCTTAAGTATTTATGGGAGTGTGACATTAGGGCTTAAAGACAGTCTTGTGATGAAACTGCACAATTCCCTATTAAACATTTTACATTTATCTCTGCTCACTCAACCAGGTCACATCGTTAGCAGAACAACCCAAACTAGAAAAGGTTTCTTCTCTAAGCAGTAAAATATTTTCTTTAGTGGAGGTGAGGAAATAAAGAGTCCAGTTTCAATTAACAGGATATTGTGTATGTGTGGTAATTAACTTTTGACAGGTTTCTTTTTTTATACAGTACTAATGAAATCATTATTTTCAGGGCATTTAGTCAGAATGAAACAAGTTACCTAGAATATTTCTAGCCTAACAGCACGTGTGCAAGTGCATAAAACACAAAAAATGAACTGTAATGATTTTACACAAAGGAGTTTTAACTCAATTGCACAATTTAAGCATTGATGTCCACAACTTAATAATTGTCAGTAAAAGCAATTTATAATATATTACTGTGAAATCAAGTAGGCTTGCACCCCAGAACAGCTTTCAACTAATCCAAACTGTATTAGCTATTTTGCTATAGATTTCCAGTGCAGTGAAAGCACTCCTAAAATTGCACAGTGAAGCAAAGAGAAGTGAGTGTTGACTTCAACTTTTTTTCATATAATGATAAAACTCACAATATAACTCTCTCTTGACTAATGCATTTTTCTGGCAGAATTTAGTATCAATTCCTGAACACATTAGCTTGGGAGTGTACTTTTCAACTTTCTTAGGATGGGCAGGGTTTTTTTCCAAAATTCTAACAGAACCACAATGAAAGGAGAAAATGCCCTCAGACCTTTGTAAAGCAATAAACATCGTATTTCCCTTTTTTTGTTTCTTTTTTCCTTGCAGGAAGGAAGGGAGGAAAAATTACTTTTTTCACAACATAGACATCAATATAGGATTTTAAAAAGAACCTATTACAACATTGTTACAATTACTGCAAGGTATACATTCAAGGTTGATGTGAAAATCAAACACCTAAGTGTGAAGTGCCTAAAAATGTAATTAAGCTGAGTTAACTCTGACTTTAAATTGCTTACATTTACAGAAAAAACGTGCTCCCAATTATCAAAGAGGGCTCAACTAAGAAAACCCTAGTAAAGGCACGTTTCAACCTTTATTTTTAAAATGTCTTTTCTCCTCTACTCTCCAATCTCTTCCCCCCAAACCAGAGGCAGCAGACTACCTCCTGTCCAAAAGTCAGAATATCAAATCCTAAAACAATACAATGGGATTTTCTCATTTCCTGGCAAGACTACTTTATGTTCACCAGAGCTGAAATATTTTTACCAGCAGGGACAATGAATAAAGACAGTGTATCTGAATTTGTAAATTATCATGACAGATTTGCAAGGCTAACTTCTTAAAGCTTGATAAGCAACTTAATTACATTTAAAACCACACATATTTTTAAACAACTTAGACAACGAAAGCTTTTAGCTATTAGCCAAATACCTATTTAATGGAAGATTTTGGATTTCCCCTGAAAGCATGACACATGCAGTAGCAAGAGTATGCAATAAACAAAATAAAAAACAAAGTAGCCACATTGTAGCTTCATGCATATGGATTACCTTTAAGGATATGCAGGACCAGAAAGATACTGCTTTCCTGTGCAGTTTTTTGATGCAATGACAAAGCCTGTGTTTTTCTAAAGACTCAGACTGCTCTGATGAGTAGTATGGAATGCATGCACAGTGATACACAATTTTTCACTAATCCCCACTAATGCTCAAATCAGAGTTTCATTGGCTGCTGAGGTGCAAAGCAGATCACTTAGGCAGGGCAAGGGAAGGAAATCCCAGAAATCAAATCAATACCAGCATGCAAAACTACAGGTACCTCATCTAAAAATTACACTCAATAATCACATTGCAACCATGGTCTACTAAGTTGCCTGAAAAATACACTGTCTAAAAAAAAAAATCACACTTCATAACTGTAGACTTCAACTACAAAGCAAATAAAATCAGACTTTTATAAGTCACAGAGATGCATTTTGAGTAGTGCCTTGGCATTGCCTGACTGAGACAACACCTATGTATAAAAGTCTTGGCTAGATCATTACTTAGTTTTTCAGACACATGCATACATTTTTATTCTTTCATTGGGGAAACAAAGTGAAAACAACATCAGCATTTTCTGTGTTAGGGATTCCGCTAAAAAGCAACACTGTTTGGCAAAATGGGACAGTTGTCTGCATTTTAGAGCAGAAGTCAGCAACATTACTTGAAACATTTGGGGGAGTTTGATAAATCAGTGAGCTAAACGAAGTCCCAGACCATGGAACAAAGGCTACTATTAAACACAAATGCTCTGCCCACACTGCCATGAATTCCAACTCCTTCCAAAACGTGCTTTTCAAATCTCATTTACAGAAACATTCCCTTCAAAATCCACTAACACTGAAATGGAAGAAAAGTGATGTTTTTTCTTTAAATACAGATAGAGGAAAATAATTTTTTACTGAAATCTGAACACTTTTCTACCTATTCTAAAGCCACTAAAGAAGCTGTTTGAAAGGGACTGAGTGTACAGTAAGTCACAACTTTCACTGACTTTAGTGCAAATGGAAGTCAAGTGACTGACTACTTAATTCCATCTTCTGGGGAAGAAATCAGAAAATAAACTTAGTGTGATAGAGGATTAGCTACGTTTACCTGAAAGTATAGATTTCTTCCAGCCCTCCTTCTTCATCCAAAGTATGCATCAATTTCTTCACCACATCAATGCCTTCCTTCTGTTGCTCAGTTAAACCCTTTCTTGGAAAAGAGTTCCTGTGCATTTGAGAATGTATACTGGCACTTGTATCTCCACCCTCATCATCAACATCCACTGGAAATGGCAGACTAAGAACACAAGCAGAAGGAGTTATCTTGATTTTCTTCTTAAATAAAAAACAACCAAAGCAAAAACTCTATCACAAACAACAGATGGAGTCAGGTGTGTAAAGAGCTGCATGGTTTGCAAAACCCATGAAGTAGTATTACAGGTTTATATGGCATCAGCAACAAAATCTTGACCACAGTGCTGCACCAGAATTGGCTGGGTTGGAAGGGATCTCAGAGATCATCAAGTCCAACCCTTGATCCACTCCCACTGCAGTTCCCAGCCCATGGCACTGAGTGCCACATCCAGGCTCTTTTTAAATATCTCCAGGGATGGAGAATCCACCACTTCCCTGGGCAGCCCATCCCAATGTCTGATCACCCTCTCTGTAAGGAAATTCTTTCTAATGTCCAACCTAAACCTCCCCTGGCACAACTTAAGACCTCTTGTGCCCTCTTGTCTTGCTGAGAGTTGCCTGGGAAAAGAGCCCAACCCCCCCCTGGCTCCAACCTCCTTTCAGGGAGTTGGAGAGAGTGATGAGGTCTCCTCTGAGCCTCCTCTTCTCCAGGCTGAACACCCCCAGCTCCCTCAGCCTCTCCTCATAGGATCTGTTCTCAAGTCCCTTCACCAGCCCAGTTGCCTCCTTTGGACCTGCTCCAGGACCTCGATATCCTTCCTGAACTGAGGGGCAATAAAGAGGCATACAGCAATAAAGAGGACCACATGCAGGAAGGGATTAGAGTGTAAAGACATTTATGATTAGAAAAAAAGATTGAACAAAATAAAGACCATAGAGAAGAGAGTCAGAGAGCAAGAAAGTCTTAAATATAACAGACTGCTGAGAGAGAGGAAGAGAACAACTGCTTCTTCCTACTCAGCCTGTGCTCAAATGGCATCATGGAGTCAGGTCAGATGTTCAAAACGATAAAGGCATTTATCAAAATGATAAAGGCATTCCAAACCATCATCTCTAAACCAAACACCTGAGGAGATAGAAGAGTCTCCATCACTGAAAATCTTTTTTATAAAAAGATAAGACAAACAGCACTCAGCAATGGCATAAATGCAACTGACCAAGTCTGAAGCAGAGGATTGCTTTAGATGACTCGTTAAAGGCCATTGCAGGCCCATGATTCTGTATCAGCACTAAATGCCAGCAAAAGGGACTTGATCTGCTGAGGAGCTATAAGAATTTCTGAAACAAATGTTATTCTTTGAGATTTTATTAGCTTAAAACACTAAGTGAATTTCTGACTCAAGATGACACATTTTCCTGCACTTCAAGAAACAGATTTTAAAACTTAGCCAGGGGTTATAGATAAAATGATTTTACTGCTCCTCAAAATACAAGAGTTAACTGAGTATAATTACCACAAAAAACAGAGATGTGTAAAATCCCCCAAAAATGCCTGCAGATTTTTCAAATCTTTCATCTAATCCCATTTTGAATGAATCACATAAGTCTTACCACCCTTCCACAAAGTAAAAGAATCTTAGCATTATACTATGCTTTCAAAAAAGCACAGACCTAAATCTTAATTTCACTTCATTAGTCTTTCCTCACTAAACTTTTCTGTGGAGCAACATACAATAAGCACACAATATGCACAACAATGCCCCATCTAGCAGAATTAAAGATCAAGCTTTAGCAAAGGGTTTGATACCTTTTCAGAAAGCAGTTTGTCAGTTTCCACTGACAAAGGGAAACTGTATTTCAAAGCTGTTACAAGAGCAAAAAGATTAAAACCTCTGGTACATAAAAGATTACTTTCATTATACAGTGCCTAAAGATTCCTGTGATGAGAACTGTGCAACAGGCAAGGCTATGCAGTGCTCAGTGCTTGGGAACAAGAACAGAAAACAACAATCTGCCACCAGTTACAACCTAATCAATAAACAGGGCAGAAGAGGTGGAAGTATGGGCTATAACAAAGGGACAGGGTTTAGCAATAAACTATTTTTAAACCAGGATCTTGAGTATTTTACATCTGTACATACACAGAAAGTGTTGCTTTTAAATAAACTCTCACTAGAAGGTCTGTAGCTTCTTATGTTACCATAGTGAGCAACAACAGTTCTTATCTCAGCACCACCACTGATTCTTCAGATCAATGCCTATACCTGTATCAAGACAGCCAAGAGATTCCTGTCATAACACAGTTTTGTTTTTGTTTTCAACTTCCACATTCCACACCCATCACTCTGAATATAATCCCTCTCTTCCAATGGGATGAGGTTCAACAAGGCCAAGTGCCGGGTCCTGCACTTTGGCCACAACAACCCCATGGGGAGCTCCAGGCTGGGCACAGAGTGGTTGGAGAGCAGCCAGACAGAAAGGGACCTGGGAGTCTGGATTGCCAGGAAGCTGAACATGAGCCAGCAGTGTGCCCAGGTGGCCAAGAAGGCCAATGGCATCCTGGCCTGTATCAGGGAAGGGATTCTCCCCCTCTACTCAGCCCTGGTGAGGCCACACCTCGAGTACTGTGTCCACTTCTGGGCCCCTCAGTTCAGGAAGGAGATTGAGGTCCTGGAGCAGGTCCAAAGGAGGGCAACTGGGCTGGTGAAGGGATCCAGCACAGACCCTATAAAGAGAGGCTGAGGGAGCTGGGGCTGTTCAGCCTGAAGAAGAGGAGGCTCAGGGGAGACCTCATCGCTCTCTACAACTCCCTGAAAGGAGGTTGGAGCCAGGGGGGGGTTGGTCTCTTTTCCCAGACGACTTTCAACAAGACAAGAGGGCACGGTCTCAAGTTGTGCCAGGGGAAGTTTAGGTTAGATATTAGAAAGAATTTCTTTACAGAGAGGGTGATCAGACATTGGAATGGGCTGCCCAGGGAAGTGGTGGACTCTCCGTCCCTGGAGATATTTAAAAAGAGACTGGATGTGTCACTCAGTGCCATGGTCTAGCAACCGCAGCGGTGGGTCAAGGGTTGGACTTGATGATCTCTGTGGTCCCTTCCAACCCAGCCAATTCTATGATTCTATGATTCTTCAGACTTACTTTTCAGGTTATAAACATCTGCAGCACTGCCTCTGTTTTCCTTTCTAGCAGTTCCCTTACCTAAAAGGATCTAGGCCTTTGCTGTGACAAAAACGCTGCCTTCCGAGGCTATTTCTGGCTCATTGTTGCCTGTTTCTCTGCTTATCTTTTGTCTCCTGTTCTAGATTTTGGCTCTAAGCTTAACTGGAGAAGAAGCCATCATTTTACTGTGTATTTGAACATCATTTAATCGAGGGGACTTGGCTCATAACTTGAATTCATGACCATGTAATATCAGTACTTATAACAATCATATTACATACTGGTACATCTCTGTAGAAACAACACTCAAACAAATCACCAGCTCCTCCAAGGCTGATACTAAGAAAGAATAATTTCCCTTTAAAAAAAGGCATAGTGCATAGCAGCCACTTCCATACTTACAAAAACTGAAGTGAAATTCCTGTTTTCTTCAAGTTAGCAATTATAATTTCCAGCTGATCCTCACTGACAGGACTACTAAGGTCTGTAAACAGTTCAATGTGTCTCTTTTCATATTTCTTTCCTCTTAAAATACAAAAAAAAGAACATTTGAAAAGATACCATGAAATTGAAGCTTTAACAAAATAATATACTTGTAGAAAAATAAACAAACTACATCATGTGAGTTGTTCTGTCATTGTTTGTATCACTTATAGGAATTTTTAGTCTTTATATAATTCCCCCTACTCACTCCTAACCCCTAAAATTGAGGAGCTGAGTGATGTGACTCTATAAAATACTAACTACATCTAAATGAATAGAATTCTGCCCATTTTCAACAATGCTGAGAAAATAGTAGTAAAATATGTTAGGCTCTTTATTGATTATACTTGATATTTGCAGTTGTCTGAACTTGTGAAAAGGCAAAATGTATTTAAAAGTACTGCTGCAGGTGGGGGTTCCAATTTACAAAGCTCAATCAGTTGATTCACTGGATAAGAAGCTTGTTAATACAGCAAGAAGCAGTTAATGATAGAATCCTTTTTGTGTTCAATCTGTTTTGGTAAGTAAGGCTACCTTCCTTCCCCTGGACTGTCAGTCCCCTGTTAGAGTCAGATTTCCAGTTGTCCACTCATTGACAACTTCCTAATGCTCCTGCCAACATTTTCTATCAGCTTAAACAGTGTTGTCTTACTGCATGTTTATCTCCCACACCCTGCATATTTACAGACACCTTATCTCCAACAGCCTTTAAATTGCTAGGCTGAACAAATTCACCATCCCTGTTTTGTTTTCTTTTTTCTTTGCCATCTCAAAACCATCTCAAAACCATTTCTTTGCCATCTTACAAAACTGGTAGCCTTTTTCTATCAATTTTAGCATGTGAGTGAATGTTTTTTGAAAACAGATCCCATGAAACACAACTCTAAATTAAAACTTTGTGCCTTGTAGAATGGCATTAATATTCTCCTTAACCTACTGCAAAGTTCTCAGTTGCATCAGAAAGCCCTTAGATTGTCTGGAGAAGCAAGATGTCTCTTGGGGATTCTTCAGGGACAAGCTCCTGTACTGTGGTTGTTTATTGTATGACTTTGGGTTTGGATTTTTTTTTGGTTTGTTTGTATCATTTGTTTAATACAAAGCATTTTTCATACTTATGCAATACAGGAAACATAATACAGGCAAGAAATCAGATCAGCTCCAAAGTGCAAGGTCAGAACTCTGTAAAAGGCTTTTAGTTACATACTCACATTGTTTCCTTCTGAAGCAAGTCCATACACACAATAATTGCATCCAGAACTAAGCAAATTTAAGGAAAATCTTATCTAGACCATGAATCGTAATCACAAAAGTGTTTTTCCTATGAAATAATCTTCTGTTTTCACACCCTCCCAAATGCTGACAAACATGCATTTTACTTAACAAGCAAATGCTTTTTTGAGATGAGTACTCTTCAGTAATTTTAAACATCTCTGAGACAGGGACCTACTGGAGAGAGTCCAAGGAAGAGTTCAGAAGATGATTAAGGGACTTGAACAGTTCACCTATGAAGAAAGACTGAGAGAACTGGTGCTGTTTAGCATTGAGAAAAGAAGGCTGAGAGGGGATCTTATTAATGTCTATAAATATCTGAGGGGTGGGTCTCAAGAGGAAGGAGCCAATCTCTTTTCAGTGGTGCCCAGTAATAGGAAAAGGAATAATGGGTTTAGGCTAGAACATAAGAAGTCCCACTTCAACATGAGAAGAAACTTCTTTACTGTGAGAGTGACAGAGCACTGGAATGGGCTGCCCAGAGAGGCTGTGGAGCCTCCTTCTCTGGAGACTTTCAAAACCTGCATTCCTGTGTGGCCTGTCCCAGGTGATCCTGCTTTAGCAGAGTGGACTAGATCATCTCTAGAGCTGCCTTCCAACACCTATCATTCAATGATTCTACCATCTACTGTACAACAGGTTCCTATACAACCTGCTTTGTGACCTTGTCTTCTCTCCATTTATCTGATGGCACAGTAAAAAGGCCGCTCAGGGGATGGTCTCATAAATGCCAATGAGAAGGTTCAAGTTCAACAAAAGGCCTAATATTATAGAATCATTTTGGTTGTAAAAGGCTTTTAAAATCATTAAGTCCAACTGTTAACCCAGCACTACCAAGCCAACAACTAAACCATGTCCCTCAGCACCACATCTGCATGCCTTTTAGATATTTCCAGGGATGGTGACTCCACCACTTCCCCGAGCAGCGCATTCCAGAGTCTGAAAACCCCCTCAGTGACCAAATTTTTCCTACCCAATCTAAACCTCCCCTGGCACAACTTGAGGCCATTTCCTTGTCTCTTGTTACTTGGGAGAAGAGACCGACACCCACCTCACTACAAGCTCCTTTCAAGTTGCTGTACATTATTACTGTCCTTGTTCTCTGTAACTGAAAGAACACTTCATAAAAGTAATTATTCCCTAGGGCAAACACCCCATCTGCTAGCCTAGAAGAATGTCTAAAAGCAGGTAATTTGCTTTTGAGCCAACTTAAAATCAGAAATTAACTGAACTATGACAGTAGCTATAACTTCAGAGGCAAATTTGAGCCCATTTCCCAGCACTAACTTCTTGTCTCCTGTGTAGCTGGATCAGTTCAAGAAGTGCTCAACCAAGAAAGGATACAGTCTGCTTGCTCAGTGCCTGGTTTAATCACATCTTGAATGTCTTCCAGAAGATTAAAATCTGCTAGCATTAGTGACCTATGTACAGTAATGTTTTGGTATTGGTCCCCACTGGCAAGGCCATTCCTAGTACCACTTGTGCCAAACAAAACTACAGCAACTTCATCTTTACTCTCAGCAAAAACCTGGAAAGATAAAATATAAACCAAGCATAAACACTCAAGTAGATTCATACAACTATGTCAGGGAGACTCCAGAAAGCTGAGCTAATCTTGAAGCAATGTCAAGCACACTGAATTTACTTCTTACTTTTTCAGTGCTATCCAACCAAAATGGAATCTTGCAGAGTTCATTAATTTCGATATAATTAAGCTGACATACCTGAGGCTATCTGCCATAAACCAAGGAAAACTGCCTGACTCACTCAGACAATGGCTCTTCAGTATGGCAAATCTTAAGAAGGTTGAAACATTTTAGAGAAAGGAAAGTGTATTTTTTCTCCACTGAAAGTTTTGACTGCCCTAAAGAAGTGGTGACCAATCCAGCTGCCAGATGTCCACTGAAGTACTGCTGAAACAAAAAGCTCTTTTAATCCTGCATTAGAATGGACTAATCCTGACTCACTTTGTGTTTATCTCAATTTTCAGTAAATGAGAAAAATATTTCACAGGTGTTATTGCTTCCTCTCTGTCCTGGTTTGGGCCAGGATAAAGGTGATTTTCTGTCTTGTACTTTTGCTTTTAGCTAAGTCTCCTGTAAGTAGTTGCACTTGCTGAAATTAGCAGCAAGTTTCTCAGACAGTGTGTGTTCCTAGGACTGACAACACTGGATGTTTATAGTTACTGCTAGAGACTGGTGTGCAGAGCCAAGGACACTGCTCAGCTCTGAAGAAAACATAAAGAGGTCCCACCTGCAGCCTCCTTTGGGGAGGAACGGACAAGATGGATGCCAGAATTGACCAAACAGAGGATTCCATCCCATATACTTCATCCTCAGTATAAATTTGAGGGATCATGAGGGCCAAGCCAGATTTCCTGATTTCCAGCTTCCGGCTGCCTGCCCTTCCTGCTTCCCTTTCCTTCACCCAGCACCCTGGAAGGATCCCATCCATTTGCCTGCCTGTGCTCCTGATCCATGCCAGCCTGAATCTGTGTGTTCCTGCCTCCAGCTCCCAACTGCTGTCGACTCCAGGAGTCCAGCCTGGACTTTCCCAGAGCTGCCCTGCAGCCTCGGTGGTGACGTGAGAGCTACTGGGGGAAAGGGGGGAGGAATGTGGTATCCCTTTTCTTGTATATTTGTATATATTTAGTAATTTTTCCTATTTATCATTACTGTTTCATTAAAGTTGTGTAGTTTAGTTTCCAACCCATAAGTCTCTCTCCCTTATTCTCTCTCCTTTCTTATAAGGGAGGAGAGAGAGATTAATAGAGAGCGTCTGTTATCGGTTTAATTGCCGGGCCAGTGTTAAACCCTGACACTCTCCCTTTTTATCAGTTTTTAATCATGTGTAAAGTCACACATACCTGTCGCTGTACAAACTTTGTCATAACCTTCTTAGCTTGTTCAAATGGTGACTCCTCACCAGAAGCAGAATTGCTCATTGTAAAACCTACATCCAGGCAGAGCACTATGGCCACCTAGAAAGGAAAGACAATACCCAATAAAGAATTTAACAGGGTCGATATAAATGCAGTCACTTAAAAGGGTTAGTTCAGATCCTTTAACATATAAAACCTTAAAATCAAACTATGCAACTGCTGATTCTCACTGAACTGAGAATCATTGCATCCTGCACCACATTCCAGGCATTCCAGTGGAAAATACTAAAAATGCTACATGAGACAGTAATAAGTTAAGGGGATAATTTCTGATCAGAGCTTTGAACACATTAAGGCTCTACAGGCTCCCTAGAAAACAAAGCAGAGATATTTCAGTTGACAGCTATCAGCACAACACAATCCAATCCATCTGCACAACACATGGTGGATATACAAGTGGATATCATTAAACCCTACAGCTTCACTCACCCCTCACAGTATCTTGTAACAGCTGCAGACCACTGCTTGGTCTAACCCAAAACTGCACTTCTATGGCTTCCAGGGAGAGCCAGAACATCTGTTGTTACTGGAGGTGGCTCTGCAGTGAGCATTGATGCCTGCAGCATGGCAGCTACACTCTTAATGCCTCAGGATAAATTTTGATTTCAACAGACTGAGCCCACTTTTATTGCTAACCTCCCAGTGCTAAAATGAGTTGTAATAAAGCTGAGATGTGGCTACAGCAGCACTTCAGCCTGCAGAGCAATCACAGGCTGTGCATAACAGATACTGAATTGCCCCCTGTCAGAAGAGAGCTTAACAGCATTCACCGAGAAGACTGCTTAAGCATAGCAAACAAACAAACCACATCTATAGGACCAGAGAGGTGCCATGGAATGGAAGTCCATCCTGACACGTGGATGGAAGCTGTGTCAGGGCAGGTTTAGGCTGGATGTTAGGAAACATTTTTCACTCTCAGGCTGTCAGGCATTGGAATGTCCTGCCCAGGACAGTGGTGGATTCACCATCCCTATTTAAAAGGTATTTGGACCTGGTCCTTAGAGACATGGTTTAGTACTCAGTTTAGTGTTGGTTAAATGTCGGACTGGATAATCTTGGAGGTCTCTTCCAACCTAAAACATTATGTGATTCTGTATCATGGCAAAAACATTTTTATTAATATTTTAGCAACGGCAATTACAACTCCAGTAGCTGCGCTACGCTCAAAACCGCAGATCCCCCCGAGACAGGGATGCTGAAGTCCCTTTGAATTACGCTGCTTTGAACCAGCAGCATCTGGGAGCCGGACCGGGAGGAATTACCCTGAGTAGGCGGCACCAGCCCTCACAGGAGTGACCTCCAGCCTCGCTACCCGCGGCGCCCAGCCACTGACGGGCCCTCCATCCCACCCGTGAGGCACGTCCCTGCCATACTGGCCTGGTGAGGGGACAAATTTCGGGGGGGGCTGTGGGGATCCCCCCCTCCTTCTCCCCTCCCCTCACCTTCCCGCTGCGCGCCATCTTCCTGCTTCCGGCAGGCGGGTGCCCCGCACTCAGCGCTCCGGCTGGAGACGCGCCCCGTCCACTCCGCCTCTTCCCGGGAACATGGCGGCGGCGCCTCGCGTTCCGCGGGAGAGGCAGCGCCCCCCAGCGGCGGCGCGGGAGGGCGGGGTGGGGGTACGGAGGGTGCGGGGGCTTCGTCCCCATCTGCAGCGGGGGGTGCGTGAAGGCTCCGCCTCTGCGCGGAGCTGAAGTGGCACTGAGAGGGTACACGGCCTCCGAGGCCACGGGCCGAGGCTGTAGGGAGCAGCTGGGTCGGGTGCGGCCCCAGCTGGGTCGGGTGCGGCCCCGTGGGGCGAGAGGGAAGGGAGGTGGGGGGGATGCTCCCCCTCATCTTCCTCCTCAGGTCACTCCCTCCGGCCCCCATTAAAGAGAGACTCTCTCAGACATGAGTTTATCTGCTGACTGGGCCAGGGGGTGAGCAGTGCCTACGGACAAGCCTGGTTTGAGGGGGCAATGCCTGAGGAGAGGCAGAGGCAGAGGGGCGGGGTTAGGGTCCTCTGCTGCCCCTCAGCTGCTGCCCCTCAGCTGCTGCCCCTCAGCTGCTGCCCCTCAGCTGCTGCCCCTCAGCTGCTGCCCCTCAGCTGCTGCCCCTCAGCTGCTGCCCCTCAGCTGCTGCCCCTCAGCTGCTGCCCCTCAGCTGCTGCCCCTCAGCTGCTGCCCCTCAGCTGCTGCCCCTCAGCTGCTGCCCCTCAGCTGCTGCCCCTCAGCTGCTGCCCCTCAGCTGCTGCCCCTCAGCTGCTGCCCCTCACCTGCTGCCCCTCACCTGCTGCCCCTCACCTGCTGCCCCTCACCTGCTGCCCCTCACCTGCTGCCCCTCACCTGCTGCCCCTCACCTGCTGCCCCTCACCTGCTGCCGCATCACCGCACCCATCACCCCATCCAACGCCCCATCCAACACCCCACAAACCCCCTCTGCCCAGGGCCCTGCAGCCTCCTGGCAGCACCCAGGAGACCCTTAGGAGATGTCTGCCGAGGGAGTCATTCCCCTCTGCCACCAGGACAGGTGTGTGGGCTGGATGAAGTCTCCTGTAAGTCACATCCTGCCCATGAAGCACCCCTGGGACAGGATTTAACTAATTAATAAATATTGGCACAACACCAGCTTTGTCCCGACATTAACAACAGAGAGAATTGCTCAACCAAATTACATCCAGGCTCTTTGATGAAACTAAAGGCTGCTTGATTTTATAATAGGTGCTGTATCATTTATATCTTGGCACCTGTTGAATATTAAATCAGCAGCAGGAGTGTCTAGAGAATGGTAAATGTTTCATCACATACACTGAGTACTTCTTGTTCTGCATTTCCTTCCCTGTATGCTTTGAGAATATCATTACCAGAGCTGTTTCTGTTCTCAGCATATCTCAAAAAGCCCCACATTATTAGCTGTTACTATTCTCAAAACAGAGTGCAAAGTGGTGATATTAGTATAGCTACAAGAGTAAATATCATGTTTACACTTCAAAAACCTTGTACCAGAAGACTGACCCGGCAAACACAAGCGTTTTCTTGTAGTGATGTGTGACTTGTGAATGATGTTTCCTTGTGAGTGATATCTGAAGACAAAAATCCCTTTTCCCTCCTAACTACATTGCCATGCTTTGGGAATATTGGTAATTGACAGATTCTCTCTTCAAAGCTCTTTGTATATCAAAGGCATGGAGCCACTTGGCAGTGTGACAAAGATTTTATGGGAAACCTGTAGACTAAAAAAAAACAAAAAACAGTCAGCAACAGAAAAAAAGCAGTGTGCTGTCTTCTTGAATGTCTCTAAGGATATTTCAGATTAATCAGCCAAGGAAATCAGGTCTGCTTACTATTATTATTATTATTACTGTTATTATTACTATTATTCCTGATGTTAGCTTAGTCCCTAGGAATGTTTGGCACAGACCAAAACCCCCCTTAGACTAACAGTGTGATCCCCCACATCAGCTGACTTCTGACACAGCTTGGAGTTCAGGCATAAGACAAGAGATGTGCACACACACAAATGAAAAGAGCAGAGAAACAAGAATTGATCAACTGCATCAGCAATGGCTTTCCACACAACAGTGGAAAAGCATTTTGCAAGGCATCATAATCAATGAACATTTTATTTTTACGCCAGAGCTGGGAAGTAAAAACCCAGCCCTGAATGCTGGCACAGAATATTGATATAAAATCCTTCATAGTCCTCTCTGAATCCTAGATTTGACATAAAAGCTGAATCCCACGCTTTGGTCTAAACTCTTATAGCTAGAGCAGTAATTACAAACATTACTCAGAGAAACATAATTTGCCTTTGAAGCAGGAACCTGTGTATGCCCAGCCTAGGCACAGCACTCTGTTCCCCTCCAAAGTCTGAGTAAAACTGAAGACACCTCTAACAGTGAAACTTCACCTCTGACCTCCCTAAATGTTAGCTCTCAGTCTGGTATAAATGGAGTCTTATAACTCTCTCAGCAAAATATACAAACAGTAAAACCCATTTCTCACTTTGCACCTTCTTGCTGCCAGATTTCCTCAGGGGCATTTCCACCATTTCTACTATTTCCAAAGGAAAACTGGATAATGATTCCTGCAACAAACTTTTTCCTTTCCTCTTCGGGTCTATGCAGAGCTCCCTTATAGTGAATCACCACATCTGACTAATCAACCCCCTCTGGGGGCAGTGGGGCTTTGTTAGCCTGGATTAAGAATTAAAGATCTTGGCTTGTAAACACTTGCCAAAAAATGCTTGTGGCCATTTCCATTTTACAGAATGTCAGTCTCTGAGCAGAAATAATAAATATGTAACATCTCAAAGGACTTAGTACCCAGGGTGTTCAGCTATAATGTCCTTTACAACAAAGAGAGTCAGACCTCAGTCACAGTAAGGTTCTCACTCATTGCTCTGCTTACTCCTTTTTTGGTTACTTTTCTTTCCCCAGAAAACTAAGGCTGGCTTAAATAAGCACACTCCTGGGAAGCCAGCAATGAGATGAGGGGCCTGACTTGTGTTTAACTTCACTCGATGCCTTTACCAGGCAACAAGGAAAATGGCTTCCATGTTTTGTTACAAGAAGAAATGCATTATCCAGAGAGTTGCAGCTGGGACCCAGCTGCTTATGGAAGCTCTCTGCAAATGTGAATAGCTTTGATGCAAAAGCAGAAAGATGACTTGGCCTTACTCCCTCTTGGAGCAATTGCCCACAGGGTAAAACTTTGGATAAATGCCTGGCGGAAAGAGGAATGCCATAGCCATCTGGGATCTAGCCCAGTAGTTTTACTGAAACAGATAGATGAACCAGAACTTTCTACAGGAGAATTAACTTTTGAAATCATTATGTATTCTTCTCCTGGATTCATACGTAGAAGTGGGCACTAATTGCAAATTGAGGAATTCCAGACTGAATTTCCAACAGACGTGAACAAAGCAGGGCAAGAACACTGTGACACCAATCAGCTTTGTATTTTTACCTGTAGAAGCTTGCCAACAAGCTGAAAGACAAAGTAGACAGGAATTTGGCACCCAAAGCAAAGCAGAGCTTAGAAGCACATCTGTTAGCATGTTAGCATCTTCCTGCACTGGGCTCCATGAGGTGTGCACAGTTGTCTTCTCCCAAGAGGTTTTTCCAAACACCTGCTTGCAAGAAGGTGCCAAAACTGTGGTGCAACCATCCCTGGTATTATGTCTGTTTGGTGATTCCTGCTGGTCCTTCTGAGAGATGCAAGCCTAACACAATGTCTTTGCTTAGTTCCTTCTGTGGAATACACCTGCAAGGAAAAAATCTCACCAGTTTCACTCTCTAAAGCAAAATTGGTCTTTGACTTTGAGGATCAGCTGTAAAACCACAGGACTTGTCCTCTGGCCATCTATGACTCAGGAACACTTGGCACATTATAAAACTGTACCATTAATAGACTGAAAAATTATAATAAAGAAGTCCTTCTGGGGATTTAACAGTTCCCATCTGTTGGTCTACCTGCTCTGTCCATTTTTCAGTTAGTTGATGCAATGGAAGGAAACGAGTATACCAGGAAACATAAGGAAATGTACCATATTGTGGAAGGAGAATTAGAAAGCAAAATAGTAATGATTATACCACACCATCCAACCTTACCTGAAAACACAGAAGAAAAACATAATAAGGAGAGGTAACAAGTTATGAGAGTATATTGACTGGGGATGCACCTGACAGGACAGATGCCATCTGTCTCAAGGGCTTCCAAATTCTGGCAAATGGGTGGATCATGACTGATATCATGACTGATACACAAACTACTTCAAAGCAGCACACCCACGGCTCGTAGTCCTCCCCTACCACAGAGGTGACAGGGAATCCTTCAGAAACAGCTTCACAAATCCTTCTGCATGGAACTGAGAGACTCAGAGGCTGTTTCTCTTCCAAAAGACAGTGTCACTCTTGATTTTCTCCTCACTGCCCAGCTGCTGAATTTTGCAGCCTTCTCTTTCCACTGTTCAGTCTGTCTCTCATCTTCAGCATATTCACTCAGTGCACATTTCTCAGGCAGAGTAACAACTTCCAGTGGCTGTAATACACCAGCAGAGGTATTATCAAGTGCCACAGAGGGAAAGCACGAAGCTGCAAGCCGACTTGGTCTACAGCCCATTTTCCCAATCTGGTATTTATAATTTTCACACTATCATAGAGTCAGATCAAGGATCACACTCTCTCATAGCTCAGATACTGTCCTGAAAAATTACTGCCCATCCAGTAGTTCTTCTACCTGGTGCTTGTCATTCACAATAAGCAGAACAGGGCATTTACCTAAGAGGTTACATACTGGGGTTTTTCTCTCTTTTGGACCATTTATGAAAGTTGAGATAATAAATTTTTTAGTTCTGATCTTCTCAGCCATTATGCTTGCCAGTGCTCTCACTTTGGTGCCATTTCCAGATTTCCTAAGAACGTTTCCCTTCTTCATCCCAACTTCTTCCCCTGTACTCAGCACTGGTGAGGGTGGCCTCACCTTGAGTCCTGTGTCCAGTTCTGGGCCCCTCAGCTCAGGAATGAGATTGAGGTGCTGGAGCAGGTCCAGAGAAGAGCAAGGAGGCTGGGAAGGGATCCAGCACAAGTCCTGTGAGGAAGGGCTGAGGGAGATGGGGTTGTTCAGCCTGGAGAAGAGGAGGCTCAGAGGAGACTTCATCACTCTCTACAACTCCCTGAAAGGAGGTTGGAGCCAGGGGGGTCGGTCTCTTCTCCCAAGGAGCTACCAGTAAGACAAGAGGGCATGGACTTAAGCCCTGCCAGGGGAGGTTTAGGTTGGATATTAGGAACAAATTCTTTACAGAGAGGCATTGGCATGGGCTGCCCAGGGAGTTGGTTGATTCTCTGTCCCTGGAGGTTTTTAAGAAGAGACTGAATGTGGCACTCAGTGCCATGGGCTAGTAACCACAGGAGTAGTGGATCAAGGGTTGGACTTGATGATCTCAGAGGTCCTTTCCAGCCCAAATGATTCTCTGATTCTGTGATTTTGTCTTCAGCCAAATCATGCAAGAACAGTGCTCAACCTAAGATGGCCACTCCTGGATGTAACTACTGGGCACAGCTCTCTGTATGTAACAGTTTAGCTGCTTTTGCAATTATTTTATCATATATCAAAACACACAACAACTTCCTAGTGTACTATATGTATGTTATTTAAAGCAGCATCAAAGCCTTATTAAAATCAGAGTAAATAATTTCTATTCAAAAAGCCTGTTTCTGTCTTACCCACAAAAAAAAACCCAAAGCAGGAATTGATTTGTTACCATTTATTCTTTAAAAAAATTCTGCTTTTCCTTTTACTTATTAGCCTCTGAGCACCTATAAACAGTTTAAATATTAGTTAAGCTGGTCTATAGTAACTGGAGCATAGTCTATAGGTCCTTCACATCTTTGCACTCCCTCATCCGTTTTTAAAAGTAGGTGTTACATTTGTAATCTTTTCCAGGAAAATCATTAATGCTCCTGAGGTTGCTTTAGCCAGATTTTATTTACCTTGAATTAATTTCACCTGGCTCAGCTGATTTGAAAACATCACCATTCTTTAAGCACACTGTGGCTTTTCTTGTTTTGTCTTGAATAAATTTTTGCTGCTGGTATTAATTGTGCTGCTGCCTGATTGCAGCCTGACCTTTGTAAACAGGCAGTCCTCCACAGCTGGCAATTATTCAATTGGCTCAAAAGACAGAAGCACATGCTGTGGGTCCAAAGATTTCGACCCAACTGAAACCCATACCACTATCAGGAGAAATCCATTCGATGGAATTTTATCCTATTTCTTGAATGTGCTTTTTCATTACAAAGTAAAGAGAACATTCAGGTTGCAAAAGTCCAGGTCCGAAATGTGGGGAAATTCTGATATTTAAGTTTTTCTTGTAACCTTAACCAAGTACTTTCAAGGGTATATGATCCAGGTTTCACCACAGGAGCAGCTATGTTCTGCAATGCTATAATTGCTTTCAATACATGTTGGGATAAAGTAAGGGCTGTGCACTAAAGGTGTCATAAAACTCGTGCCTCATTTGTTACAAAAATTGGGAAACATGGAGCAAAAGAGGACATCTATATGATTATGATAACTGAATGACATTTTAAGGATTAAATTATCTGGTTTTATTCAGCAGGTTGCCTCTGTTCTGATTTACAAATCCTTTGAACCCAAGTCTCTCACCAGTAGGCACTGCTTCTGTGAGTCACATTTTCTTAGTCCTCAGTTTGAGATACAGTCAAATTTGCAAAGTGCTAAGAGCACACATGTGTTCATGAAAGGAGCTTCACTTTCAACAATGGAAATGCCTTCCTTACAAATGTTCTGAAAAAAACCAGCTGCAAAGAATCTTAGAAGGGCACCAGGACTTCATAGACATTTGCAGGTTTTTTAATCCTTGTGCCTTTGTTGCCACGTATAAGTTTATCTGCAGTTATGTCACGTGGTATTGGGGTGGAAAAAAAAATAAAAAAAATGTTTCTGTGAAGCACTTACTTTGGTTATGGTGATGTATTAATGAGAGATTGCTTTGCTTTGCAGAATCTGTGTTAATGGGTTCTGTCCACACTTTGAAATATAACAGTAAAACAAAATGCTGGAATGACCTGGAACTGTATAAACCTGGCAAGAGAAAGAATAGCCTGAACTCCTGTGATCAAAGATTGGTTCAGCTTGCACACCTATAAGGAACAGGAAAGGAAGGGATTAATTTTATATGAATATATTAAAAATTGGCACGACGTAACATCTTAGTATTTGCCATTGCACTTTCACCTTGCGTAGACTTCTTTGGATGTATTTTTAAGGCAGGAACAAAGAATACCGCAGTGGGCTTTCCTCCCTGTTTTTCCAGTTCAGCCACTGGAGGGCACCATGATCCCAGTCACCCGGGCAGAGGAAGCGCCGCAGCCTCCAGGGTTCAGCAGCGCCCACCCAGACCGCCACCCAACTGCAGAAATCAGACAATTAAAAAACCAATATTTTAAAAAACGTTTCTATATTGTGGGATTTTTTTCTTTTTTTTTTTTTTTTTTTTTTTTGAAGGTACATTTATAAATTTCTTCTTACATCTAAAAACTAGGAAGCTGGGTTACTGCTTAGGATGATGTTTTCATGAGTTTTAAATGCAGGGATTAGCTAAAAGGTTTCTGAAGCAGGGGATGTGAGGCCCATTCAGCAGAGTATGAGGAGAGGTGAAATATTTCCCCCTGCTAAATAACTGAAAACTCTACACATTTCTACTCTTTTAAATAACACTGGCAGAGTTTTCTGGATTAGTTGCTAAATCCATTGCAACAGATGATTTCTTTGGGAGATTTTAGAGGACTATATGCAGCATTGGGGTGGATTTTCTTTAAAATTAATACAAACAGTTTGTGTTACTTGAACTCCAGAGCACCTGAGGTTCCTGGAGAGAACCAAAGAGTTCATATCAGATTTGCTGACTTTGAGGAAGCAAAAGAGTAGCAAATAGTGTTTGAAAAAAGTAAAAGCCGGTATTTCAGGAAGAGGTAATAAGTACAAAGTAGATGCCAACAAAAAGAAATGGCACATTAGAAACTGGTGGAAAATGCAGTCTGTATTGTAGGACATGGCAAAATTTTGCCCCAATTTGTGTTGGTTGCTGCTCTTTCAGATTGGGATATTGCAGAAGCAGAATCTCGTCCATGTTTTGTTCAAAAAGACATCAGAAGCTGACGCAGCTTAGGGCAAATAATGGATTTTAGAAAGAAAGAGCGAATGAAAAACATGCTCTTGGTTTTGCAGCCTTTCTCCCTGTTTCACCTCTGTGCAGTAAATCTTTTTTTTGTAGCCATTAACAATCCAGCTGTGATTTCAGCATCTCTGGAAAGCGTTTTCATGTAGCGCGATTGTTCTGGACAAGCTGTCCAGGGTAACTCACTGTGTGAAGGATTTGCTTTGTGGTTGCACAAGGATAAGCCTTTAGTATCCTCCCCCCACCAGCATCTTGCACGTATGCACACATGCACTGGCTCATGGTCCAATTTAATCCTCATAGCAGAAGGATTTGTTCCTTTCCCATCCAACTGGCCTGCGGGAGGGGACACAGAGTCTTTAGCTGCCAAACAAGGCTCTCTTCAAACAGGGAGGGAGGACCCCATTTTAGATTCCTCTTTGTTTGCCTGCACCTGGAAGCAGGCTGAAATCAGACTGAAAGTTTGGAATTTTGGATGTTTAGAGTAAAATCAGCCTTAACGCACTTTAAAAATGGTACATTGCAAACATGGAAGAGGGGAGTTCATGTTTTAAAGTTCTTGTGAGTCGTGTTTTAAAGCATTTGATTCTTGTGAGTTCCCGGTTTACACAGCTTTGGAGAACAAAGCAGCAGTGTGAGGGAGGGAGCTGCTATTTGAGAGAAAAGAAGGAATTAAGTTTGGTTTTTATTTACATAAATTGATGCTAACCCATGGCACTAGCAGATACATGACAGTGTCAGATGTAGAGGCAGGGAAAGAATAATTTTGTGTTTTTCCTGTCAGCTATTTTTTGCACGAATTCCTTGAAGGGAAGAGACCCATCAAGATGTCAGCTGCTGATTTCTGCAGATTTCTTTGTACTAGACAAGGCAGATGTCTAGTAAACTTTTGTAACTTTCTATTGAAATAAATGGCAAATTTAGCCATCAAAAGTGAGTAGATTTGGAGCTTCAGAGAAATCCTGCTGAAGTCACCACCACCACAGGAAACTCTTGCCTTAGAGTCTGTTTCTAATATTGAGTTCATCACTCCAGCAGTGTGTCATCACACTGTGGAGTAGCTGCTATTATCTACTTTGAATCACTAAAGGTAGCTCTACCAACACAGATTTGTAAGAACTGAGATGTCATTTAGCACTGACACTTCATATGCCTTGGGATGATACTGCATGCTATATTAAATATTTTGCTTTTTTTTTTTCTAATACATGCAGATACTAGGAATTATTTCTGCTCATTTCTTAAGTCACAGAGAAGGTTGTTTGAATAAATTAATGAAGGTTAAAATTGCTTCTGTTTCTTAATTCTGCATGCAAATTTTACAGGTTGAAATGTTAAGGAAAATCTCCATTATTATGTAAGGAATTTCTAGTAATTGCTTGTAATTATAAGGACAGCTCACTACAAATGCATTTAAATACATCATAGTAAAAGACATTCGAAGCTGACATAGCTTAGGACAAATAATGTCTTTTAGAAAGAAAGAGTGCATAAAACCCACGATCTCCTTAGGCTGACCCAGGAGCTGTTTAATTCATGCTCAGCATTGACAGTATAAAAGCCATTCAGTTTACTTATGATATTTGGGGTCATTGGGATCACAACTGCAGCTGATTCAGATAACCAGCTAGAATAAATGAAGCTGCATTTATGCTGTATCACTCTAAGCAAGTTTCCTGATGTTTTGTAGTACAAATGATTCACTTACCTTATCACTGTAGGAGAAAAAAAAATTGTGTACATACGAAGATATTAAAAGGCACTTTGAAATATATATATCTTAATAGATGTTGCTGATGGAGGAACTTGAAATAAACCAAGCCCTCAGGGAACATGCTGCCTGGGAAGTGGTTTTTTATCCTATTTGCCAGGCAGATTATACTATCACATTCACTAGTTATCCATTTTTATCTTGTGAAGTTAAATTTCCAATGTAAAGAAATAGTTAGGAAAAGGATCCCTAAGACAGGGAGATCTCATCTGGGCATAAACTTTGTATGCTAGAGGGCAGATCTGAATTTCAATGGATGCAAAGTACAACATATTTTAGCTGCTCTGGGCTTTGAGGGAAGGTTCTGTGTTTCAGTTCACCCAAAGCAAAGGCTTTTTTTTTAAGACAGGGACAAATGCACTGCTGACCTGACTCAAGTGTTCTCTAAATGCATTCTGACTGACTTCAGCTACCATGTAATGACAAGAAATCAGGGAGACTGAAACTTAAAGGAATTGGGCGACCAGGGGGGGATCCATGACAGCACCTCAAGCCTCATTTGCCTGGGTTGCCCGTTCAAATGCAGCCACTCTTCACCCATTTACATGAAAGGATGCTTAGGGGGCTTTTTTAACCCCTTGGTAGTTCACCCTGCTATCAAATTAAAAAACAGACCCTCTCTCATCATCATCAAGTGGCTGCCTGTTGGAAGAGAAATCATGCTTTAGTAGTTAAAACAAGCAAACATGATGTCCCTTCTAATTTGCTACTCAAATGACAAGTTGTGTTTTCAAGTAGATTAGCCCCCTTTTAGGGATAGTGGTATTTGGAAAATGTCTGAATTTGCTTCAATCTCTTTTTTTTTGTGTGTGATTTACCATTTCCACATAGGGAACAAATTTGGATGGAATAATATACTCAGAAATGAATCCACAGTAATCTAACTACCTCCACATCGACAAGTCTTTGGCAGGAAGCAGGGAGGTCACTGATCCCAGAGATAATTCTCTGTCTGGGACAAAAAAAGTATGCATAAGTTTTGAGAAAAATTGTGTCCTCCACAGGGCAGGAATTTGGCTGTGTATTGGTGTTTTCTCTCTTTAATGCTAAAGTGTAATTGCATGCTTCAGTGTTCAAGAACACATTGGAGTGGCTTTTCATAACTAGTGGTTGCAGTTTCAAAAGGGTATCCATGGGGGTGGCAACATGGACCCATGGAGCAGATCCTGCTAATAGTTTCAGAGTGAGGAATTACAAGATCCTTAGGATTCAAAGCACTGGCCCAGGAGATTAGAAGGGTGAATTCAAGAGCCTAATTGTGGTTAAAAGCACAGTTCACTGTGTGACTGTTTCAGTTCTTAAAGAAACTGAGTGGGATGGATAAATAAACAGCTAGAATTAGCACCTTCTCTTCCCCTGGTGAAACACATGGTGCAGTCATACAGGTGTGTTTTGCCTGGTTCAAAGGTCTGCCATAGGAGCTTCTCCCATGGCTAACCATTATCTTAAAAAGTTATTACCTTGTACCTCAAAGGGGAGAGCTACAAATGTCAATGAGCTAATTCCCTAGGCCCACTACCTCAATCCTACCATGCCACACCAGGAAGCAGTTTGTGAACAACCAGGTTCTTCACTGGAGGTGGAAACTCCCTGACAGAAATCCACCAGGATAATCCTGTTCCTTTTTCAACATTTGCAACAGGCACCACGCCAAGAGCATCTTCCTGGTATCTCCAGCTGCTGTGTTGGACATGTCACTGCCAGTGTGAAGAACTCAACTGGAGATAGCTTTTTGGCTTGAAGAGCTGTTACATTGAAGCTGTGCTACCACTCAGCTTGGAATTTAATCTGGGTTTTCCAAAGATACATATCTCCTTCTCAGAAGAAGGAAAATGCCAAGTAAGTGTCTGCCCTGTGCTAGCAAGAGGGTGGAACTGTAGTAAGACTGTGGGAGAGCACTGAGGGGGTGTGTGTGTCATTTAATATTTAGACACCTTGAAGAACTATATTGGTAGATTCTCCTTTGAGTTACCATAACAGAGACCTGTCTGGTGTACCTAGGAGTTATAAGAAACATTCCCAGCATAGCCATAAATAGCAGCTCCAAGTCACAGACAGACCATATTTGTTGAGTTAAATGTACTTCCTATTTTGATATGGAAGTGTGTCCTTCCCTACAGATCCTTGGGGCTAAAGCCAAACAGATAGCCAATGAGATCAGAAAGTTTCCATTTGTGGTCTATGAAGTAAAAACAAAGAACCCAGAGCCCAGAGACATGACAGTTCTGGACAGGCACAAGAGATAATAAAACTGAGACCCATTTCAGGCACAGTGTAAAGTGGGTCTTCAAAGATAAATGACTTTAATAATTAATCACCAGCAGAGAATGATTGTGTCCATTCCACAGCACTGTTATTAACACAAAGTCAAGCAGAGGCAGGAGAGCAACACTCTTTTAAAGACACATACATCTTTATTCTCCATCCAGGCCAGCAAGGATGGAGAAAGGGAATGCAATTTAAAATAACAATCAGCAAACACACATTATCTTTACTTTAAAAAAAAAAAAAAACAACATCCAAACTTGAGCAGCCAGAAACACACTCGACAATCAGAGTAACTGGAATTCCCTGCAGTTTGGCAGTGGCACATAAGCAGAAATTATTTGTAAGTTTCTGAAAGCAAGGGTAGAGCATGACAAAAAATTGTGCTTTTTTTCTACTACAACAAGTGATTATGATTACATTTTTGCAGCAGGCAAACCACTCTGGGAGATAACGGGCAAGAGAGAAAGCTATCCAGAGTTATTTTGAGAAAAGTTTGAATAAAACTTATACAAATAGCACCAGAAATAACCCCAAGCTTAAGCTAGCCCTCACTAAAATCGATGGCAGAACACCCTGACTTCAGCAGGAGCAGAGGCAAGCTTGGTTAACTGTAAAGAAGTAGGAAACACATGATGGATTGTTCCAGTTAATCCCCAAAAGGTGGCCTCCAAAACCAGAAGCATAGCTGCCATGGGAGAAGGAGGGTAATACGACTTCTCTGACACTCCTTTGTGTTTACATAGCAGTAAGAGGCACAGATTTGGGTTTGTCTCTGCTCTGGCAGGCTGTTTGCAATTCTGAAAGCAAATCCTACAGCTCAGCAGACATTTCACATGGCTGTATCTGTAAAAAGCCAGTATTTATCATTCAAGCCCTCTGTAAGTGAGGGCTCTTTGTGCTACTGACCCCAGCCTTTCGTCTGGTCTTGAACAGCTGCTGTTGAGCAGTGACAGCTGAATTGGGGTTTCTCCTTCTGCAGCAATGCACACTTGCCAGCCATGCTTTCCTCAAGCCTCTGATGTATGTAGGGGCCAAGACACACAATCCACTCCTTTCACACCAGCAGTATCCCTCTCTGCAAAGTGTGAGAACGCTTGCCAGTAGGCTGTCCTTCCCATTAATGCTTGTTAAGCATCATTTCTTCTCACCATCCAGCCATGTGGGAGCCTGCAATTTCCATGTGGAAGATTATTAAGCAGAGTGGCTGCACAGGGTCACTACAGACTGCCAGCACTGGCATGACTTATTCTCAGCTTCTCTATTAATCCAGAAGCATATCAAACTCCCTGACTGAAACAACTTTGTGGAAGGCATTTCACTACTTGAACTGGTCCTCTTTGAATCCCATTGAATTTGAATCCCACTCAATTGCTTCACAGGTTGCTGTCTTTTTTTTTGTTTTGATGGAAGTTGGTCATCACCTTTGAAGAGAGAGCCTGTAAAAACTGAAAGCTGTGCATCAGGAAGGAGCAAACACAGCCTGGCTGTACCTGTTAAGGCTGAGGCCAAACCTACTCTTGATATTTGGCTTGTACACTATTCACACTGTTAATCCTCAAGCTAGTGCTTAGAGGCTGCTTTGCCTGGACCTCCCAGAAGGGGATGGAACAAGGATGCTGCTGAGACTTTCTCACTGCCAGGCCTGGAGCATAGGATGGGCTTGCTTATACATCCCAGATGTCTGAACCAGGACAGACAGTCAGTGTAGTCTTGACCCTACCTTTGAAATGCAACATGAAGCATTAGTTCCTGTTAAATCAAATTTCTGAATGTTTCTCTTTACCATCCTAAAAGTAGAGCAGTTCTCCCTCTGGCAGGGAGACCAGGGAAGTGAAACACCTATACAGACATGAGGGATTATGCAGCCCGAGTGACTGCACACTGGGAATTAATTACTTACATGCATGCAAATGGTGGGTTCCTCTAGTTTGGGGCTGAGACAGACCTCCTAGCAGCAGCATTTGTGAACTAGAGCACTCATAAAATTAATCATGTTTCAGACATGTAACTCAGTCCCCATCAGAGTCCATTACACCTCTCTTTTATTTTTCTTGTGTCCTCCCTAGGGCAAAACGCCAACATTCAATTCAGAAGAACAACATTCCTGCTAGCCATTTTTTAAAAATAGACAATTAAAATTTCTCCAGCTTATACTAGCCACCTCAGCCTGCTCTGGGAGCCCACGAAGATGACATGCAGTGTCCCAAAAGGAAGAAAACCAATTATGAAAATGAGGCATGAGGCAAGGAGGATATATAGTCCGGTGCTCTTCCATATAATTAACTGGAAAGTGTGTCTGGGATGCAGATTTCCAGAGCTGAGGCACTAATGCTGTTTGCAGTGGCACTAACAGATAGAGGCTCAGGGATGCGCCCATTCTGAAAGATTGGAAGACTTGCTACACTTATCAGAAGAACTGGAAAAGGACCTTTCCTAGGAAAATTTCAGGAACATCACATTTTGCAATGTAGCCATCACCTCTGAATGATTCCCTAGATCCTGAAGGTCATCCCCTAAGAAGAGACTTCTGTTTTTCACTAAGTGAACAGGTCACTGTTATGCCCCGTTCCCTAAAAGTAAAGTATGATTATACATAAATGGGCCTCTTAGCACATAACTTTGCCACCTCACAAACAGCTCAAGCCCCAGAGACCTGGATTTTCTCACCATTTCCAGAAGTTAGCTAAACCAGATGACAAATCCCTGGAGTGCTATGCACCTCTCTACCCAGCCCACTTGAAGTTAGCACACTTGCATTCTGTGACATTTAAAGAGCACTCCCAGCCCAATATTTAATTCGTTATGCTTGTGTTTATATATGTGTATATATATGTAAAAAAAATCAGTGTGTTATTTTCTAGGTGACAGCCACTCACATATGACCAAAATAGTCAGGCAGGATAAAGGCTCAGACTGCTGAGGTCTCAACCCCCTGTGCAGAGCTTTTGCCAGAGAGACTACCTGAGATATTATCAGAATCTAGCAGCTCAACAATGCTGTATGGAGAGCAATCTTCCAAACCCAGCTTGCTGCAGAGCCAGCCACAGAAGCCTTTCTCCATATCCCTGACAACACGCCACCAGTACCCAAAGGACCATGCTACCTGGGCCACAGCTGAGTACAGGCCTAGGGAAAAAGACACAACCATAATTATAATTGGGTAGAAGATGATCAAAAAGGGACAAAAGGTGATTTTGTGCCAGAAGGTCCTCTCTTCATTGTACACCAAGAAGATGTTGTACCATGTAATGGTTCCATAGTAAAATGAAACCACGAAGGACACTACAAAAATGACAGGAAGGCAGATGATGGTCCAGAGGACAATGTGGGGTCCTCTGTCCAGTCCAACATCACAATTCTTCTTCTTCTCAGGTGTGTCCTCTTTGGGAGGTTCCTTTGATTTAGCCAGTTCCTGCAGCTCTTTGTCTGTTAGTGTGACATGGATGTCCACCATCTGACCCTTCTTTTTTCCCCTGGTGATTGTTCCAGTCAAGGTGACATACCGGCTGTCTAAAGGCATGTTCCAGACACCTATGAACACATATCAACTAATCTCCATTAGATTTATTTTCTGTACCAAGTACTTTGTGTAAATCCTCAAAGACCCCGAAGACATACTGCATATGAAGTTATAGTTTAATTAAAAAAAAAGATGGAATGCAAAAAGCAATGCTGTATAAAGAAGATTGTCAGAGAAGAAAATTAAAGAAGAGCTAATGAGGGAGAAGACAGAAATTCTGGGTGACAGAACCACACAGGATCTGCACTGGAGACAATATGTGAATGGAGAGTGCTGCGTGAGTATATGAGAAAGAGATGAGACAGATTAACTGAATAAAAAATAGTATGCCTATTATCTCTGATACCCTTGTAGACTTATTCATGAACAGCACAACAAATTGTAGTGAATTAGATATTAAATATGACTAAAACTCTTGTTCTGGAATAAGCACATCTACACATGGAGTTATACCTGAACAGGTAATATTTCACTTTACATTTGCACTGTATCTCAACACAAATTAATTTTCAAAGCTTAGAAAATCCTTACAAATCTTTGTATAATTATATTTGCATTTTAAGGCATCAACAAAAGCACCAAACAGGAAAGTGTTGAGATGTGTGTTAAAGTCACAAACAGACTGCCAGAGCTTCCAAGTGACATTAGTTTAGGATGGTCCCTGTACTGGTACTGGCCATCAACTGTTCTATGGGGCTAAAATAAGCTTCTTCCTGGTCTTAATTCTGACTAGCTTGGAAGGAGGTCTTCAGAGGCTCTTATAAGCAGGCTTAGTTGTAATATGTGACTCATAAAAATAGGAAGATGGCAGATAAGCCATGAAAATAGGGCCTGAGATCATGGGGGAACCTGGTGTGGCTGATGGGCCATGCATGGACATTTAAGCATTTCTCAGCCTGAACTGTAGCCTCACAAGAGCATTAGCCATAAGACCTTTTTCCCACACTTCATCCCTACAAGGGTTTCCAGGGCAGGCATCAGAAGTGAAAGTGGCCCCAAGATGCCTCATGATGACCTTGCCAAATAAGCACTCTTTAAGAGGAAGCTGTGCTGAGAATATGAGAAGGCAACAGCAAATCCTACATAATGAGTAAAGCTCCCAGTCCCAACTAAGTCCATCTGCTTCCATACTTTCACTTAAAATACCTAAAACAACTGCCTGTTAAAACCGAGAGTGTGGGAACAACCAACTTCTGTGAAGAACTGCAGGAGACACCCCAAATCAGCCTGTAATACTTTTTATTTCAGAGTGTTTTCATGTATGAACTCAAGCTGTCCTTGCCACAATACTGGAGAGGGTTGGTCCCACAGTCACGTTCGTATGACCTCAGTGGATGCTGTCACCAGAAAATGTTTATGGAAACAAAAACATGTGTTCTCAGGAATACGTACCATCTGCCATGGTCTGACCCAGGAATTTGGAGCCTTCCTCAGAGCTCCTCTCTCCTCCTTCCTCATCTGCCTGATCTTCTTCCACTTTATTCTCATTGTCTGACCGATACACTATTATTGACTCAGGACGAGACTCTTTCTTCTTCTTTTTCCTCCGGTCCATAGTGGCTTCCCCATCAAAGGTGACAGAGGTTGCCACAGCCCTTCTCACAGAGCCATGGCGAGGGCTCTGGCTTCCAGACTTGCTCTCCTTCTGTGTGGTCTCCTCCATGCCACTGCTGCTCTCCAGTACTTCACTTGGCATCTTGTAGCACTTGTTTCCAATCTATGAGCTCTGTCACTCAGAAGTCAATGAGTAGACAACAGTCCCATGGATTCTTTGTTTTGGTACAATGTCCCACTGCAGACACCCAAACTATGCACTCCATTCCCAGCCTAAAAAAGAGAAAGAAGGCTGAAAAAGTGTGGTTTTGTTAACAAGCAGAGAAAGTCGCCAGAATTCACCTTTAGAGGGTCGCTTCCAACTGGTTTAAATGACATCTGAAGATCCTCATTCCTGTCTTGAACAACAATTTTATTACAAGCACACATTTTGTAATACCACCCAATCCTGATTCTCAGATTCCAATTTTAAATAACAACAATATCAAGTGGCAGTTTTAACTATGGGAAAGCTGCCCAAGTAAAAAACATATGATTAAAAATGCTTCAAAGCAGACAAATCCTGCTCCATAAATGGAGGAAGATGCAGTGGTTCTCAAATTCTGAGACATTTAAGAAATGGATTGTACCAAATATTCATGTTTAGGTACAAATCTGAATACACTGAATAACTTGTTAACAAATCTGTAGAGCTCTGTTGAGCATTGACACGAACATTTGTCTTTAAAAGAATTAATGAGGAATAATTAAGCTCTAATCTAGTATCTGAGTCATCTCTTTAACAGGCAACTAAGAAACACAGTTACCATAATTTATAGACCACACAATGCTGGGGAAATCATTTCACTTGAACAGATGCTAGAAAAAAGTTGAGCATTTTTAGATTTGGCAATATGGTTCTGGTCTTCCCACAAATACAAAATTTTGCTGGTTTGTTTTGAAATTTATTGTGGAATGTTAGATTAACTATTTATGCTTCTTACACACAACTTTTAACTGTATCACTTTAACACCTAGGCCTGGGGCCAGATGGGTATATGAGGCTTTGAAGAACTCAACAATCCAGATTATTGTTTTGCATTATAGAAAATAAATCATCCATGTTGATCAGAATACACACAAAATGGAAATTTAAAAAAATCAAGATTAGGCATACCCCAGAAATCAGACAACTTCTAAATCACTGGGCAGGGAATGTTATGGCTTGCTCTGCAGCCTGGCTGGGAACAGACTGCTTGGATTGCCACCTGAGTTTACACCTGCCATGCAAAAATCTGTGCCTAAATTTGTAGGCATACCAGAAAACAGCTCTATACAAGACTAAATTTACTACAAATACTCTCCCCTCACCGCAGTGTCAAGTGTTGAACTTCAGAGCTACCTAGAAGCAGTTGTTAAATCTTTCACTGGAGGGAACAGGAACAAGGGAAGAAAGAACAAAGAGAGGTGGTGATGATGGATGCCCTAGCCTGGTGTACCAGGTAGGTGTGGTTCAGTGTGGGGTTCTTCAAGATCATGGTGCATTCTTCTCCCATCCCAAAGTCCAGCCTTAACAGAGAATGGAGAAATAAAAAAAAATAAGGAACTTTTTCTCAGAGACTTTGGATGTCTGGGAGAAGATTTTCATCACCTCAACCCCCCCCCTACCAAAACACATTTACAAGCTACTATACACACCAGAGTCTAAAGGAAGAATGGGATATGCAAGGAATTTCACAGTGAAATCTAATGCTTTGCTTTCCTCTTCCCCCTTTTAGCTCCAAAGTGAGCCATCCACTGACTTCAAAGATAGCGAGCTCTGGTTCTTAATATGTTAACGTTGGCAGGAAACCAACATCTCTTCAGATCAATTGGAATTCATATAAGATTTTGTTCAGTGTTCTATAAACATGTCTTTGTGGGGAACTGGATTAAATTTATCCTGTGGAATAAGCTCACTCTTTGTAGGAAATTCATCCAGGAGCTCCAATAGGCTCTAACATTCTTTGACGATCAACAGTAAAACTTCATGGTTTAGATCTATGAAATCCTAAAATCACTAATGAGCCTCTGAAACAACAGTAAGATTCCCCTCCCAGAGGTGGTGAAAAGAAAGCAGGCCTGGAGTCACAGAGAAGCCAAATAGTCACTGCTGGAATGATTTACTGAAAGTCTGGATACACCAAAGCTGATCTGTGATGAGATTCCAGATGTTCCTGGTTTTAGTTCCACTTTCAGTCCCTACTTCCTTGAAAAGGGGACAACTTGCCAGTAACATTTATAAAAAACCACAAAGATACAGGCAAAGATTTTGTGGCTGGGCTTTTTTTTCTTCAAGTTTATCCAGCTGTGACCTTAGTTAAACTCCCAGCAGATGATAAGCTAATGTCAGTTCTTGGTGTGATGACAAATCTTAAAGAACCATGTCAACCTTGACTATACAGTGAGGAGCAAGGTGATGTCATTGTGAGTCTGGCACAGATAAGCTCTGGAAATCTGTTCAGTTCTTGTGCTCACTGCACAGGGAGGATGCTGATTACTGACCAGAAGACACCTATGATCACCAAGCTATTTTGCTATGTCTAACATTCCCACCCCGACTACATCAGCTATTGCCACTGTGAATTACCACCAGGACTGGAAACACCTCAACACCTGGGTTATGAAGGGTGGCAGCTCAGTTCCTTCTTCTCTTGCTCCTGAGCTGAGGGGAGGAAACAGGCAATGGGGAACAAGCCCCTAAAATGTGCCACTGCTGTGGCTGGGTCATAGCCCATGGGATAGGAAAGCAAAGGAGCACAGATTATTCTGCTTAGGGCACAAGGAGGTAAAGTCTGATGTCAGTCTGCCCACATCAGAAACAAAAACATGGTGAAGAAGATCCTCATTTTTAGCAGAGAAGGATGCAATAAAATGAAAATCTAAAAGATAGAAATATAGAGCAGACGTTAGGTAGGTGTTTTAACAAAGTGGGTAGGTGACACTTGGTATACATCATGTAGGGCTTTGGAGAGCTGTCCCGTCACTGGAAACTTCCAAATCTGGACTGGGTATCTTGGCAGCAATTTGGTTACTATTACTTGATAAGAAGTGTTAATGTGGGGAAGTCCTCTGCCTTGTAATAAGGAGAAGTCAGACTGAAAGATCACAAAGATACCTCCTGATCTTAAGCCTGTTTTCACAGGAGAGAAGTAGATATGTAGATAGATAATATGTATTTATTATTTTCTCATCTGTTTCTGCCAATGGATCAGGACACACCCTGCCACCTGGTCCAGACTTTCTGCACACAGCAGAAACACAACCATCAACCCTATATCCTGCAGGGATGCTGGAGAATCAAACAGGTTCATGCCCCAGTTCCATTTTTCCTGGGAATATTTTCTCCATAGTGAAAAAAATTAGCTCTTGCAGAAATCACAGTACTGTACACAAAGTTTATTTTTCCTCTCTTCTTTTTCTTTACAACCTGCAAGAACAAGGCCAGGCCTCAGCATTGCACAGCTGTCCACAGCACCAACTCTTTCAGCCACACACTGAGATCTTCACACCTCAAAAGTCTTGCTGTGGAGCTGAAGCTTGACAACTGCTGTGCATCTAATATTAGTGATTACCTGGAGGAGACAGGAAACTAATAACAGTCCACGGGAGGAATGGAAAAGAAATGGTCAAATTTCAGAGATAGCAGGGAACAGTTTATTAGCCACACAATTTGTTAGTAATCTCCATGTGAAAACAGATGGAGAATGCTGAGGAGGTGACTCTGAAAAAACACACTGTAGAGAAATTTTTAGAAGCACAGTCTTCTGTTACTATGCAGGAAAGCTACTGCTGCTTATGCTTCTCATGACAATATTAGTCTTTGACACACAAAAAAAGACTAAAATCTTGGCCTTGCACCATTTAGGTCAAAGGAAGTTATTTTAATTGGTCTTCAGGCCTTGATGCTGCTATTAACAGAAGAGAAATTATCTGGTTTGAATATAGACAGGAAGGAAGAGCCTTTCCACAACTGAATAAAATCCTTTTTCTTAAATGCCTTCTACAGCATAAATAACCTCTTTATGACTGCTCAGAACAGATATGAGAAGAAAAAATGTAGATGGTATGAAGTGAGGAACACCAATTTTTATTTTTATAGTCACATAAAATGTACAATACGTAAGAAGAACTGTCACTGTATCTTCACTCACATCATGCAGGGGTTATCTGCAGAAACAAAAAACAGCCTGTGCTTTAAAGGTAATGAGACTTACCCAGGATGGGGGATAGAGAAAGGGAGATTTTACCCCAGAGACCTACCTGGACAGAGCTCACCAGACATGGATCTTCCTTTACCCGCTCCTTCACTTCATAGCCTCCCCATTCCTAATCCCTTCCCCACTCCACCCCACCTCTGATTTTGTGCGTGTGCGTGAGTGTGTTTCTAAGGATCCATGCTACCCAAAGGATTATTTCCAATCCCTGGTATTTTTAAAGGGCTTGTGTGCTGGCAGATTGTACACATGAAAAATGGATGGTATCAGATTCATCCAGCTGTTCAGAATGGATCTGTCTGCCACCAGTCAATCATGTTATGACAAAATGCACTGGTCTAATGCATAACACACAATCCCAGACCCTACAAAAACATAGAAAGGCCTGTGTAAGAAAGCCCATTTCATTCAGACCTTATGCTGGGAGAGGACAAAATGGTAGGACTCCCTCAGCAGCTTTGAATCTGTTTTAAATATCTAAATGACTCCACATGATCTTTAACATACGCAACTTCACTATACCCTGCTGAAACAGAGAACAATATCTGTGTTAATTTAATGGTGAAATAGCTCAAAATAGAGTACAATTACTTGAATCCTGCAAATAGTGAAGTCTGTGATGAATGACATGTTAGAAGGTGAGGCAAGAACAGCCCTTCCCTATCAGTACGTGTCTGTGCAGCTTGCGGTGAGCTTGACAGAGCCTTTTATCTCACTGAAAAAAACCCTTTTGCATTCTAAAAGAAACTTAAATGTCATTTTCAGCCAGATGCATTCCCTTGTTGGGTTCACCATGCAGCTATCCCTAGAAAAAAGAATGTCTACAGAAAGGGAAAAAAGCCACCCCTTCATGGCATGGGCCATTGCAAGGTCACAATGAATGCCACCTTGGAGACAGATAGCAAATGTTGATTGTGAAGAATATGGATACATTATTTTTTATGGTATGACTAAACTATTGATTAGCTGTGAAGATTTGAAAGAACTTTATTTGGGCTCAGAAAATTTGTTGACTTGGGGAAAAGATTTGTTTTCTTGCATTTTCAGTTCATATTATGTACTTTGGATTTTGCTGATTGCTGTATAATATTTGTTAGGAAAAATTAGTATTAAATATCTGTACAATAGCAAGAGGAGCAAAGAATCATCTGTCCACCATCCCAAAAAGGTAGGAGAAAGCAAACAGCAAAGCTCATAGATCACACCAGCCTTCTCCTCCTTGCTTACTCCAGAATCATCTGTCTGCCATCCCAAAAAGGTAGGAGAAAGCAAACAGCAAAGCTCATAAATCACACCAGTCTTCCCCGCCTTGCTTACTCCACAAGCTTCAAAACACTTTTGTATCTTGGTGAAAGAGACAAGAAAAGTGACTGGGCTCTGGGTTTGCATCTGATTGGGAGCAGACCTCAAGCTGGACTGCTGAAAGCTGAAGATGGCACTGAGCACCAGAGCAGAGGGTTGGTATTTAACAGGCCAGTAAAAACTTCATGGGTGTTTACTAATGGAGACCCCCACCCCATGCCTTTCCTTCAGAAGCAGAAGGTGCTAAAATTTGAAGCTAAAAGAGAAGGTAACAGTGGACAAGAAGCAATCTCTGCAGGCAAGCACCAACAGACCCAAGTTTGCCCCATCCTTCCAATTCATCACTGACACAAGGCTCTGGCCTGTTGGTTTCTTGGTGCCCACACTGTGCCAGGCAGCTCAGGCACCTTGCTCTCCCTGCCACCCTTCTGTGAGACACCCAATGCTTGCTGACAGTGTTCTATGGATACAGCCAAAACAAAATGCAGTGGTGAAGAGAGGTGTTCCAAAGTATGACTAAATTGTTTCTGGATGGCATTTTCAAAGGATTTTTCAAAAAAAGTCAAGGGCATTTTACAGAGTATCTGTTTTACAAATGTTATTTTTACTTTCTTCTGCTGTTCCATACCTTTTCCAAATGTCACAGAACAATAACTGCTGTGTAGATCAGTATTATGGAGGCTGGAAAACAGCATAGAAGAATTTCATACTAAATGAAATGCCTTATTGATTTTCTTGCATACTAACTTTTTCAAAATCCCCAAGTGTACTGTTATACCTTTTTTTAGAGTGAAAGCCTGAAGCACTGCCTCTCTATTGTGTCCCCATGTCTTTGTCCAGTCTTTTAAAAGAAAGGGAAATTAAGATAAAGGATTCAAAGCTTCCTATTGCCTTCACAGGGATGAGATCTGTTTCTTTATTATAGTTTGCTAAAAATGTCAATGAATGGTACATGAACATGTACCTTCAAAGAGAACCAATGCTTTAAAAGGAAAATGACTTGAAAATAGAGGTTGGTTTGAAATCTTCAAAGTAATCCAGGTGGTTTAGATAAGAATGTTGAATACAAGTTAACAGATGTCCCCAGATCTTGTAGGAAAAAAATCTCCACATTGAAGACATGCTCTCTCTGATGCTCTGCTCTCCCCTTCACTCATGTATTTGTCAAAGCAGGCCATCCTGCAGCTTGAAACAGCAAATGACTATTGTAATTCCTACCCCATCCACCAGGTCACTGATAAGACTACAGGGTTCCACAGAAACAGTTGAACCACATGAGAACCACCAACTCAAGACCAGAATCCTGTTTCCACAGCACTACCCGTAGGATGGGATCAGGTGTAGCATCTTTTTTTATTGGTATAATACCTGATCCATCCTCAGTTTGAAGCCTTCATATTAAATGAGATTGGAAGATGCACAAGGAGACTGCTCCACCCAGCAAAGCAGTGGTCCAGTGGTGGGCTTCCTCTAAGCACCTAAGCAGATGTCTAGAAAAAAGTAACACCAGAGCAAGCATGTAGTACCTGAAACAGCGTTTTGAGCCCCCTACCTCCCTTTCCTGAATGCAGAGGAAACAAATCTTCTGTACAGAGTACATCCACACACAAATATAAATCAGAAGCACCATGAGTTGCCTTGAAGATTGTAGAGCCATGAAGCACTAGTGGTGGGTTTGAAGTACCAGTGAGGGGTGTGAAGCTAATGCAAGACAGCACCGTCCTAGATAGCTAGAGATCTGGCTAAATATAATCTAAGATATCTAATCCCCTCAGTTCAGGAAGGATATCGAGGTCCTGGAGAAGGTCCAAAGGAGGGCAACTGGGCTGGTGAAGGGACATGAGCACAGATCCTATGAGGAGAGGCTGAGGGAGCTGGGGGTGTTGAGGCTGGAGAAGAGGAGGCTCAGGGGAGACCTCATCACTCTCTACAACTCCCTGAAAGGAGGTTGGAGCCGGGGGGGGTTGGGCTCTTTTCCCAGGCAACTCTCAGCAAGACAAGAGGGCACGGTCTCAAGTTGTGCCAGGGGAGGTTTAGGTTGGATATTAGAAAGAATTTCTTTACTGAGAAAGATCAAGCATTGGAATGGGCTGCCCAGGGAAGTGGTGGATTCTCCATCCCTGGAGAAATTTAAAAAGAGCCTGGATGTGGCACTCAGTGCCATGGGCTGGGAACTGCAGTGGGAGTGGATCAAGGGTTGGACTTGATGATCTCTGAGGTCCCTTCCAACCCAGCCAGTTCTATGATTCTATGATTCTATATTTAGACAGTATCTCCAACAGCAGGAGTTGGCACAGGGGACTTTTGATTGGATACAAGTGCAGGTACAGGCCCTTGATGCTGGAGTATTAAAAACACAGCACATTCAACTGCAGACAAGAGAACAGCTCAGTAATATTAGTATGGTATTAGCAAGGTGTGTGATAATTTTGAAAATCTGTCTACATACCAGTTTCAAACTGATGCTGATATTCTACATCTTGCATCACTGTGAACTCTGCTTTGAGTGGGGTGTTTGTCTTTGGTATCTTCTGTATTTTTGTTTAATCACTGGAATGAAATTCCTATGGAAAATGATGAAAAGTTTTAAAATCCTGATCATCATCTGATAAGACTGAAATCCCCCAAGATACCCCTGAGAGTAAAATGCCTTTCTAGAGGGGAATTCCCTACAGAGAGAAATTGACCAGAAAACCTGACCAGGTCAGTTGGTGCTGAGCAGGAGGCATTCTGACTTGGAAAGCTGAACCCACAAAACAGAAAGGCTCTCACTTGCTGGTGAGAGATGATGAAAGGAAAAACAGCCACAGGAGAAACTGCACAGACAGGAGGTGGAAGTAGAAGAGATTCCCAGCGAGGCTTTTTCTGTAATCCCACAGAGAGGTCCAGAGAGGTAAGCAAACAGAATTTTACACTGTTTTTTATTTGGCTTTGGCTCAATCCAGGCATTTCTTGTAATAGCTATGGGGGCTGAGAAAGGCTGTTACATTTCATGCATTTTGGTATCCCAGGAGAAGTAAGATATAAATGTGAAGCATCCATGAAAGTGGGGTTCTGGCTGCTGGAGAGCAGGCCTGATTTTTTCTGAAAGCCAACTAGCAGAAACCCTCTGTCAGAAATAATCTTTGACCTTAATGTTTTATTCCTGGCACTGAGATGCTTTTTGTTAAATCTCCTCTGCTCTCACCTCTTTATGAGACCACTGGCCCCAGGGATACCTCTCCCAGGGTTTGGATCCCAGAGATTTCTCCTGTTTGGAGCCATCTGTTTTCTCACATCAGGTTGGTATTGAACAACTTTGAGACCTTCCTCCTTGCCAACAAGGATTATGAGCTACTGGAGCACAGAGATACTCTGGAGGACAGCAGGACAAGAGGAATTACTAAGACAGCAGATAGAGCTGCCAGGATTTTTAAAGCACAGGAGTGTACTGGACTGGCAGATGTCACCAGCTGAATAGCTGAGGCACAGGCTGGCAAATCACAAAATCAGCTTTTGACAAAGTAGCCTTTTCTGAAAATGCAGTTTCCTATTCATCTCAACAAATTGAACTAATTCATTCAAAGCCAAGATACAATCTGGGAAATGTAAAAACAGGAAATCTGCTTTTTCCTCTTCAATCTATAAATAAAATAGTAGATGTTGAAGAATTATTGTGCCGATCCAACAACTCTGAAAGAGCTGACAACTGGAAAAAAATCTACTGGTGAATTCTTTTCCTAAATGTGTAATTTTGGTTTTTGAATGGATAATGGTTTAAGATGTATAAGAAAGAAAAATTCAGGTGGTATTTAACTTTGAAAAATGAAAATTAAGGCTCCTAGTCTTTAAATGTAGATTTATTTTCTTCCAAATGCAAGCTGAAACATACTGACAAAAATAAAATAAAATATCAGCTATCTAATTTCATAATACATAAAAATTAAGACTCTGAACATTAAGTTTATAGAACAACATCAATACATAAAAAGAGTCTTCTTACTGAATTTACCATTATGGCTTCATGTAGTGATTACCAACATGTTTTAATGCTACCAATAACAGAAAATTAACATTCTCTTGCAAATAAGAAAGTGCAGGCATAGGAGATAAAAATTTACTTCAGTTAACAAGATTTTCTTCTTTTCAGCTTAAATAATTTTGGATTTCAACCACTGGAGGAAAATCAATTCACAGAAAGGTACACTTTGAGCCCATGGTTCAAAGGCAACCCACACAACAGTGAATAGAAGCCACTGCCTTGCTGAAAACACCTGTGGGCATTGGTTATCTCAGCTCTATTCTTTGTGGATAGATTTTATAGCAGAAAGGGCTACCCTCAATTGAATGCTGAGGAATGGATGTCTCCTTTTCTTGCCTCCTTACTCTCCAAGTCTTTATGCCTTTCCCCTTTCTCCTCCCACCCATCACTCATAGAATTCCTTAAATCCTTAATTCCTGCCTTCTGCCCTTTATTTATAAAACTTCTGTGGCTTCTATAAAAATCAAAAATCCAAAGCAATCTATCCTGATAGTGAAGAAAAAACATAGTACCCTCCTGGAAGCACACTTAAATCAAGCAAGTCATGGGAGAAGAGAGGCTCTGTAGATTTTCCTTGGTGGCCTGTGGCTCAGTTGGGATGGCAGGAAGACTGGAATATAAAGATCTAGTTCAGTAGCACAGATGAGTGCTTCTCCCTGGGATTAATTAATGATTGCTCTGATGCGACCTGCCAGAGACAGTTAGCAGGGATCCCTGGAGTCTACAGAAGAAAAAAATTCTTGCAGTGTCATCCACAGTGCTTCACATTTTCCCTCCTGAAAGCAATAGTGTGCTTTAAAACACTGAAGTATTCAGCAAAGATTAACCCACTTAGAAGGCAACCTTGCCTAATTGTTGCCTCACATTCAGAAGTCCATTCCTGTCTTGTCACCTTTTGCTGAGTGATTCTGGACACACCAATAACTTCTCCATGATTCCCCTTCCCTACACTTGCAAGGAGGGTATAGAGCTTCCTTTTAAACACACTGAACTTAAGGATGAAGATGTTATATTATAATTGTCTCTCATTTAAAGTAATAAACCTTAGAATATGTTTTGAGAAAAGTAGATAAATCCATGTAACAAATGAAAAAACCAAAACAGACTCAATGTCATTTTATTTATGGTTTGTTTGTTTGTTTGTTTGTTTTTTTAAATCACTCCTCCCTCTCATTAGCCATCTCCCCTAAGGCAAAAATACCAGGACAAACCTGAAATATACTTTCAGCATCTCTTCTATTGAAAAAGACAGGGAAGATGCCTGAAAATATATCTGAACATGCACACATACCCAGGTCCTGGGCACATCAGCACTGGTTAAAATCACCTGCAATGGATAAAGATGCTCTGTCAATTCACCATGGGATAGGCTGTTCTCTGTGCCAAGTGATTAATACAGATCTTACTGAGAGGGATTTTCAGTGAGAAAACAAAACGAAACAAAATAACAACAAAAAACACAAAACCACCAAAACCAACCGAACAAAGAAGACTCTAAAGACATTTAGGCACAAAATGGCTATGTCAGGGACACGGTAAATGGTAACACCTCAGCCTCCGCGGCCTCTTCCCGACAAAAGTCCACGCCTGAAGAGAAGATTCTCCTCCCGTGGGTCCCTGGCAGGGGAACGCCAGCATCTTTCCCTGCTATTCCTGACACCTTCAGACCACGGCACTGCGCGGGGCTCCGCTCCCCGTGCTCCCGAGGGTGCCTTCCCGCGTCGCTGCGGAAGGTGACCCAAACGGTACAGGAAACACCAACACCCCTCCCTTTCAAGCAGATGAGACCACGGGTGGGGTGTAGGTGGGTTTGCTGCAAGGCTCCAGCAGGCAGAGGCGACCCCGAGGCACCAGGACGGTACCTGAGGAACCGATCCCACCCAGGCGCTGAAGCCACCGCGGGGACAGATCCGGGCGGTACTGACCCGTGGATAAGCGCCCCTCTTACCTGCCGCCCGCCGGCTCCAGGGCCGCCTTGTACCGTCCCTCAGGACGCGGGAGCGACCCGGTCCGCCGGAATCCCGGGCACACCCGGCACGGCAACCAGCACCGGCACCGGCACCGCCAGCACCGCCGCCGATCCCTGCCCACCGTGCCCGGCGCTGGCGGGCGGGGCCGCGCGTCACGTGTGGGGGGCGGTGGCGGTGGCTGAGCGATCCGCGGTGTGAGGGGGGAAGATGGCGGCGGGCTGGGGGCTGCTGGCGGCCGGGCTGTTCCGCGGGCAGGTGGCTATTGTCACCGACGGCGGCACCGGCATCGGCAAGGCGATCGCTGCTGACCTACTGTAGCTAGGTGGGCGTGGGGATTGAGGAACGGGGCGGTGGGTGAGGGAAGCTCCGCAGGGAGCCCCGGTAAGGCAGCGGGGCAAGGGAGGTTGCTGGGGGAGCAGGGCCTGGGCTTGAGGTGAAGGCGGGGGCTGGCGTTGGAGGGAACGGGTCGGGAAGTGTTCGGGGGTTGTGGTGCGTTTGGGGGCGGCTGTGCTCGGGGAGTGGGTCCGTGAGTTTGTGAGTGGGACATGTGTGTGACAGCGGGGGACGGGTCAGTCCTGACAGGGGGTGTGGCAGCAGTCAGTGAGCAGCGGGGAGAACCGGGGGGGAGTGATGCCGCGCGGTGCCATTGGACCCCCTGGCGCTTAAAAGATCCACCGTTTTAAATGAGCTTATATTAATATTTATATTAATATTTATATGACACCTTTTCTCATGCTGCCCCTTAAGTGAGTTTTCGTCTCACTTAACCGGAGGATTTATCTGGTTTATGGAACTGCATATGGAACTGTTGTATGCACAGTAAGCTTAGAGAAATGATGCTTCTTGCTCAGTGTTTGTGACAGAAATGTCCTGAAAGCAAAGTGCACCCTCATCGTGTGCTTTGAGGGCTTTCTTCCTGTGCCCAGTAAAGAGAATTGGTAAAATCTGTAGTGAAAGGAAATCTTCTGAGTCGTTCACCTTACAATACCTTTACTGCAGGTTTCAACATAAGATGCTGGGGATCATCCTCATCAGGCTGCTCTTTGCATAATGTTTATTATTATTATTGGATTCACTGTCTTCAAGATACCAGGACTAGCTCTGTGCTTCATGGTTCCACACTCCCTGTAGTTTGCCGTGTTGAAATGTGAGCAAAGCGATTTCACTGCATGGTCAAGAGCTCTCTTGGTCAAGGTGGTGCTGGGAGAAATCCCTTCCTCTCCTGGTCTTTCTTGTCCCAGCTTTCCACGGAGCTGAAACAAGGGCTAGTTCTGCTACCTTTGTATGACTGGGAACTAGGCATTCTTAAGGTGTCCTTACATGTTGCCTTACAGAGGTGGTTTTTAAAACTCCTCACAGTGTTGGTTGTTGATGTTACCCAGTTACCTTAAAATTGAATTCAGTTTGATCTATATTACTTTTCTCAGGTAAAGTACAAGTAACAGAAGTGTGTGTCCATAACATTCTACATGTAAAACAAGGCTGCAAATCTCTTCAAAGCACATGTGAGAAAATGAAGGGCTATGGCTTTAGTGTATCTGAGTTACCTTCCTCACCTGGATACTTTTTGGCCTACTCCTGACAACAAGATGGCAGGTAACTCTTTCCATATAATACCTTGCACTTTAGGCTGTTATTCTTTGGAGGGGTACTGGCTGGACAGAGAATGCCTGTAGGAGGAGTGATAGATAATGCAAGTCTTGACATACATTGCTTTATAACAGTCTCCTTTGAAGCCTTCTGGACAGATTTAAATCCACTTTCATGTGGAAACTTGTGACCTTTGCCCCCCAACCCTATCAGGATATGGTCTGGTCATTCTTTGTAAAGCAAAATAAGTGAAGTAGTGTCAGCTTGGACAGTAGGTGTTCCTCAGTAAGTTAAAATCTTCCTTTTCCACAATTAGCATATTTAGCAAAAGTATAGTTGTTCACTGGACTATATTTTATATTGCTGTGTGTATTAATAAGCACTTAAGTTGATAAATATCACCATTCTGCAGTGATTTAGTATTGTGCCTTAATCAGTGCTTATGTCTGTAATTATAAACTCTGCATTAATTAAAAAAAATCAGAGACTAATATCTTTACATGTTTCATTTTAAGATGGCCACTGATTAAAGGTAAAGCTCCATTCCTAGGGATATTTAGTTTCAGCACTTACTTCTCGAAGAATTAAACTCCTCTATTTTATTCATTTTTTTTAATGTATAGTTTCATAAGACAGCCTGAGCCAAATGAACAGCTTGCTGCTCTTTACTCCCACTAGTTATTTTGAGTTGATTCTGTTGCTTGTTTGAACCCATGGAAGGGAGGGAGGGAGGGAGGGAGGGAGGGAGGGAGGGAGGGAGGGAGGGAGGGAGGGAGGGAGGGAGGGAGGGAGGAAGGAAGGAAGGAAGGAAGGAAGGAAGGAAGGAAGGAAGGAAGGAAGGAAGGAAGGAAGGAAGGAAGGAAGGAAGGAAGGAAGGAAGGAAGGAAGGAAGGAAGGAAGGAAGGAAGGAAGGAAGGAAGGAAGGAAGGAAGGAAGGAAGGAAGGAAGGAAGGAAGGAAGGAAGGAAGGAAGGAAGGAAGGAAGGAAGGAAGGAAGGAAGGAAGGGAGGAAGGGAGGAAGGGAGGAAGGGAGGAAGGGAGGAAGGGAGGAAGGGAGGGAGGAAGGGAGGAAGGGAGGAAGGGAGGAAGGGAGGAAGGGAGGAAGGAAGGACAACACTTGGCAATATTTTAACATTTTTCTTGCTTGTTGAGGGTGTTGCATTTGTTTATGAGAGCTGGTATGAGGAAGGGGTGGCTTCTGATGGGATGCTGAGATTATGGAAGGGGGGAACTAAGAGCAAGACCTCCTTGGCAGCAATAGTGAGTAGTTTGCTTATCCATAATATGAAATTGTGTGTCTGCTGTATTAGAACTAGGAATTAATTTGGTATGGTATGTTTTAGTCTAAGTTGTAGCAGTTGCTAAAGCCTTAAAGCTGATCTAAGTCTTTTGGTGCAACACTAGAAATTAAACTGGTTGTAGCATGAGCTTGCCATGAATTTGGCACCTGGATTGTTTTTCTATGTAGAATTAGTCCTGTCTGTCTCCAAATGCTGAAAAATGCAGAGGGCTTGAGCTCCCTTTTCTGAGCTAGGATTCTACAGCATGTGCCAGTGCCATGAGGAAGCCTCTATTCTTTCTGTCTGCAGGTAGGAATGAATCTTGTGAGGCTGTCATCCTTTCCTTCAGATTCTGCAGGGTTAAAAAGCAGAGAATTACATTCACTCAGCAGTAGTAAAAATTACAGTCAGGCATACAGTGAGATTATTTTTGTGGTTTTGGGAGCAAACATTTTTTTTGTAATCAGGACCTGCTGAAACATCTTTAAGTCACGTAATTGATAAATGAGGCGCCTGTGAGCAGAGGCAGCAAAAGCGATGCCTGAAAGCTACTTTGCTGACTCTGCAACTCACAAGCTATCTTCCCTTCTGCAGGAACCTTGTGGACAATTTTTTGATTGCTATTTTCATGGCACAGTGGCGTGGTGTTCCTAAGAAGCACCTGGCATCCATCATCTCTCTCTCTCTCCAGCAGGAACTTCAACATTGTGTCTTCGAGGCAGTGACTAATAAACTCAGATCCTACAGGATACCTCCATAATGACATTGAAAAACTATGGTAAGCCTGATTTTAACTGTGCTAGCTGAAAGATGTCACATTTTGTCTCTACAGGTTGCAGTGTTGTTATTGTCTCTCGTAAATTTGACCGATTCAAGGCTGCAGCAGAAGAGCTGAACAATACATTTTCTTCCATGATTCTGCCAAAGTGACTCCCATACAATGTAATATCCGCAAAGAAGATGAGGTAACCAGCAGTGATCTTGTTCTGGGGAGTAATGTGTCAAAATCATATTTTGTATATAAAGTCTCAGATCCCCAAAGGTCTTCTCTGCCCCTCTCAAAAGTGAAGGGATGAAGGGACAGGTGCAGTAAAGCACTGTCAAGTTGATCTAGCTAAAGATGTGCTTTCCAAGAGAAGACAGTTTGGCCATGTAAGCAAGAAGGCATTTGTAATTGCAAATATTTTTCTGAGCATGGATATGTATTTGACATATTTCTGGGGGAGGCAGGCCTTGGAACTGGCATATTCTACAACAGAGCCAGGGCCCAGTTAGCAAGGTTCTGTGTCACACGTGTGTCAGCAGTGAGGGGGTGTTAGGTTGCGAGGGTGGAGACTTTAGAATTCTAATTTCCTTCAAACATGAAGTCATAGCATGGATCTGAATGCTTGTGACTTGCCACAAGTGCCCTGCATTGTCAGTTTTGCTTGTATGAAAGCAAATAAAACCACAGAGATGCTACTATTTTTAGCCATGTTTCAAATTTTTGTTTACCATTTGAGATGTGCTTCGTTATGAATTCTTATTATCCCAGCTGAGTTTTTTTCCTTTTTCTTCATATTACTAAAATGGAAGATCAAGAGCAGAAGTATTTAATCCAGGTTTTTTAGAAGTCTGCATTCACCTCCTGATTTAATCTATGTAAATAAACATTTAAAAATCCAGCATCAAGTTGGACTTTAAGCTTGCTGAACACAGATAGAAAATATTTTACCAACGACTGCTTGCTACCTTATTCCTAACCTTTCTAAGTCTCTGTTGAATTCTAGCATAACTTTATTAATATCCTTCAGTAGCTATGTAGAATAGGGAAATATCCTAATATACAACCATAAAAGTAAAATTTTTCCCCCGTGGAACAGCTCGTGCCATAAAATATTTATAGTGGTACTTTCTCTCCTGAAGGAGATGAACCCTGGGGCTGTGCAGCATGTCACTTCACCTACCAGTGAATTTTAGATTTGTATTTACTTGCATCACCACTGTGATATAATAGGTTATGACAGATGTCAGAGGGCAACTTACATGATTAAAGCTACAGGGAAGAAAAGAGGTAAAGAGGTAGAAGATACTTAAGCCTTCTTTCACATGACTGTTCTTTCAGAAAGTGCTCTGGCAAGCTTGAAAACCTTCTGCAGATGAATCTTATTTCTGCATCAGTTTAAAAATTATTTAGTAGGAACTGCAGTGTTCTGTGACATGGTAGAGGGCTTAGATGGTGAAATGAGGCCATTTCCACTGAACAGATTACCATTCCTTCTTTGTTTCCTGTTTACTAAGTGTGACTAAATACTTATCTGGCAAAAAAATCTTAGGCTTTGGAAACTTTTTTGGAAGTTCTTTCAAAGCCATTTTTACAGTTCTGTGTAAAGTGCTTAGGCATTATTCTGGGTTACAAGTAGCCATGCTGATGATTTGAGACACTTCTGTCTTTGCTATTACCCTGCAGTTTCGTCAGAGAACTGTCTTGTTTCCAGTTTAGCTTTAAGCTCTACTCATTTACAGACACACCAGAACTTTCTTAGAATTTTTCATACAATATTGGAGAAGCCTCTATCAGGTGTCTTCTTCCAGTGGAAATTCTTATGAATTGTTTTCATTTCATCTCTGTATCTCTTGAGGATACATAGGAATAAGGTAGATTAAAATTCCGTTTTGAGTTTTTCAGTCATTGGCTCAGTCATATAGTTTGACTCACTTCAGTTCTTCAGCCACACTTACTTCTTTCATTTGAAGTCCTATTTAGAAAAAAAATCCCTATGAAAATTTCCTAAGCCTTTTGTGGAACTTTTGGGTAAGCAATGCAATTTCTGTTGCATGTTTATGTAAGAACTTAAGTGTACCTATTAAAAGATGTCCATCTTCAAGAGCAGATACTTTTGGTGTTTAGAGACAGCCTATGATTTTTGGATTTTAGCTTTTATTTTTCTGGTTTTACCCTTTTCAATTAGCTCTTTACTGCTGAGATTCTTTAAGATTGATAAATCCTGTTAACTTGTTACTTTATTTCTAAAATTACTTTTGGACCAGCAGTATGTGGATCATGTTTTCAGCTTTTTAATTCGTAGTGAGGATCTTACTTCCTTACATTAGTGTGTTTAATGTTTGTAAATTGAAGCTAGATAAATTTACAGTTCAACAATTGGTAACTTACACAGCTAAAAACTTGTCAGAACTGAGGAATGTGGCAAATTTTCCACAACCCATTGCTCACTATTGCTTATTTATTATACTTACTAAGAGCAGCAATGGTAAGTACTGTTTTCTAATTTGCATTTGATTATCTTGCAGAGACTAGAGGAAAAGTACCTTTAGTATATCCACTTCCAAAGCCCATTCCATTCTTAACCCAGAATTTAGTGCCTGGGACTTGCAGTCTTAGGAACAGGGATCAGTAAAAGATATAGTGAAGGATTTTTCTGGCCTTGGGGTAAATATTGAGTAGAGGCAACAGTGATATAACTCACTTCACCATTTTCACAAATACAGGAGTAGCTTCCTGTTTACAGTGAAATATGGGCTGAGTAGGCATTTAAACTTTAGGCTTACCCTGTGAAAGAAATAAGACTTGTACAACTGTGTTGTCTTTTTGTGCTACTCATTAATAGCTTTACAATTCATTGTCTGGTTTCAGCATAGTACCTGTGAAGAGTATTTACCTCAGAAACTCATGAAAGCACTGTTGGGTAGAGACAACAGCTTGCACAAGTATTCTGTGCAAGTCATTACATCCTCTTTCTCAGCTTCTATACCAGGTGCCCAAAAATGTGTGAAGAAGAAAGATCTAAGTGTTTTAAAAAAGGTAAAGATTCAGTAGTTCAAGCCTTCTGAGATGCCAGAACTGATCCATCACAAGTTGCAAAGCTCGGGAAGCTTCCTGAAGAGCATTATAATTCATTTAGTATCTCCTTCTCTTTGGTATCTCAGTGAAAACTTTCTTAGAGAAATCTTTTTTTAAAGGAAGCCACTGTGATTAGCTGTAGGAACCAGCCATCTGTTCTTCCTGTAGCATACCTTTTTTTCATCCCTCTGTCTCCATTGGTTGTTCTGCATTTCTCTGAAGGCCCCTATGAATTCTGTCCTGGTTTTAATTTTTAAATCATACAAACTGGACAGAGCAACTTAGATGAAGGTGCTTTCAAAATTGCCAGATGATGTGGAGGTTTTTTTGCCTTCTATTGCAAGCCTGAAAGTAACTGATCTGCTTTGAAGATGGCACAGTTCACTCCTCTTGTGCCCTATTTTGGATCTGTGAAATCCAAGCATTAGAAGACTCATACCTCATCATATAGTGCAATATGTCTGTTACAGCTTCTTCTGGCCTAGGAACAGTCAAAAAAGGTGCAGTGAATTAATTGCTGCAGAAGCTTGATAGTAGATATCATGGGAATAGCTTAATGAATTCACATTTTTAAGTCTCTTAATCTTCATTCTCAGAGGCCCACTTGCTTTCTAGCAAAGCTTAGTTTTTGTTCAATGTGCAAGAAATCTTGCTTGATGGAGGATTTTCAACCAATGCATATCCTGTCAGGCTTATTTCTGTCATGAGTTTAGTGCTGTTTGGCTAGTTTTCCACTGAGTGTTTTATAATAGATAAAAAATGTCTTTTGTTTTAAAGATTGATGAGTAGAGGGTGGTGGAATACCAATAAGAGCACCTGAGATTTCTACATTGAGTCTTCATCCTGAAGCTGTGATTGTGCACCTTTCCTTTATCCTGTGGTCTGGAGTGTATGTAGTGATCAATATTGCTTCTTAGTGATTATGAAGCTGAAGTGTTTTTAATTATTTAGATATTTTCTAACCCTGCCCACATAACATGTTGAATTTAACAAGAGAAGGTCAGTTTGCTCTGGCTGAGGTTCAGACCAGACCGCTGTGTGTTTGCCTCTCTTCAAACTGATCTCTTTTTAAAAAAATCCCAAGATCTAATTAATTAATTCCAATGTGCCTCAATATAATGGTGGCCAGAGTGGAGGAGAGAGAACCTCTACTTTTTCTGTTATGAAATGAGCTTTCTGATTATCTTTGTGGGTACTGAGAAGAGGAAGCATGTCTTTGTCTGCCTTTAATGTTGAGCTACACCAAATCTATTGATGGGGTAAAGAAAGAGATAAGGAACTTTTTACTCTATTGAAGTCATAAGTCATGCTATATTCTCTGTACAAGCATTTCTTTAACTGGCATCTAGATAAGTACAAGATATATCTAAGTATGTGGAAGATAAAACTTCATACTTCTAATAGGCAACTACACTTCTTGAGATCAGTAATTCAGCATTCTGTGCACCTCTCCCCTTTCCATACTTGAACTTCAACAAGAGCTGCTGGACTAGACCCTGAGGGTAAAACCTATCACTTGGACATCTGGCAGACAAGACTTCTTGGGATGGACTCAGTACAGTACCATTTAGCACTTACTTTGTGTCTGAGTTCATTAGTAGCTTTTCTAATAAATTTTATAGCTTAGCACAGTCTCAGTTTATAAATACTTAAGTCCAGTCTGCAGGAAGACTGTAGTGGAAGAGTGTGGCTTGGTGGAGAGCTGGGGATAAGAGATTCCTGTTGTCTTACTTTAAAATAACATGGCAATAACAATCTCTTAACACTCAGTGGTGTGTGGTTTTCCTATTGAGTTTTACTCAAGTTCAAAGTGACCTGTGGACATTTGTCCTTTTTATCTCAGTTATCTGTGAAAGTGCTGCTGCATAGTACTCTGGAGCTGCAGTCATGCAAAAAAAGATCCTTACTGAAGAGCTGCAGTCTTCAGACTATGTCTGAAGTGCCTAATTTTGTTCTTTTTGGTTCCTAGACTAGAAATAAATTACTGTTACTCAGCATTAGATGGATAGATCTTTTATTGAAAAAACTAACACAGTTTTATAAAGCACAAAGATTGATTAGCCCGCTCAACTGAAAGTTCTGGACATGATTGGTTCCTACAATATATGTTAGACCAAAGTATATTTTTTCCTCCCCATTTAGTATTCAGTAATTTATTTTCAAATAGCATTTGTCAGACATTTGTGTCTCAATCTACCAGACATCACTAGCAAGAAGTTCTTCCTGCTCTTCCAGTCAGTCTGAAGAACCAGTCAAGCACGTGGGGATCTGCAAGTTCTGCTAAAAAGGAACTTGCATCAAAATTTATGGCAATTTTATATATATTAGTACAGAAATGGGCTTTATTGAGTGTTATACTTGGGAGGTTTTTTATTGATCCTGAGTTTCAGAACTGGTTTAATTATTTCTTAGTTGAAGAAGTGATCAAAATAAAAATTCATAATGTGATCTTGCAACACTGGAGGACATGAACTAGTTAAATGAATAGTTGAATGTATTCACACTGCAAAGCAGGATTTTATAATCTATCTATCAAATTATAATAATTTCCACTAATTCTTTCAGACCATGATGAGATGAGGCAAAATTGGAAATAATACTACCTTTGGAAGATACCAATGAATTTTGCTGCAAATATAGCAAGTCACAGGAGAGGTAAACTTCATGGCCTGACTCCTGGCACCATGGAACCACCACTAATTAGTGGGAGCTTGACTAACTTTAGGCAGCAAGGCATCCTAAACAAAATGCACTAATTTTCAAACTGAATTCTTCCTGTGTTAGGCTCCAGCTATTGTGTGCTGCTTTGTATTTTCTGATGGTTAAGAAGTCAGTAGCTATTAAAAATCTCTTAACCCATGTACTAAAGTATGGTTATTAATCAATTAGCCTTTTAGACCTTTCATTGCTTCATGCTTCTTTGATTCTGCTCTTAAAATCTCAAGTGGTATCTCCTATATGAGGCAGACTATGTAGAGTCAGAATTCCACAACCAAAATATTCCATTGTTTTTGAGCATACAAGTGGCTGGTACAGTTATTTAGCTTAGCTAAGCACCCTGAAAATCATTTTATTGAACTATTTGCCTCTTTTGTGTTGTGGATATCTGGGTACATAAGTCTTAGAAGAACAGTTTGTTGTTTGCTCACAGACCAGCCTGTTTTCTTTCCTCTTTAGATTACTAAAATATGTCTTGTTATTCAAATGTTTTTGGACATGGGTTTTACCAGAACTACAAAACTTGCTGAGGAACAGGAGAATCCATACCTAACTGTACAAAGTATGAAGCTACATCATAGCAGGACTTAAGCACTTTAAAATCAAAGGAAATTCATACTGTAATGGCTGAAACAGACAAAATGTTGCCATCAACTAATACTTTGATATTAGAACATTTTCCAGAAATCAAAAAATGGCAAATCTGGATGACAGATGTTCCCCACATACATCTCATTATTTTTTAACAGTTTTTCCTAGTCATTTTAGCTGACACAGGTACCACTCACAACTAACAAAGTACCCAACTTTTGCAGCTCTCCACAACTGGGAAGAGTGATGAAAACCCACACATGCAAGGCATAGATAGCATGGGAAAGCAGCAGTGCCTGACAAGGGTAAGAAACCCCATGGGATTTATGTACCAGACTGCAATCCTCCTGTCTGGAATCTGGGGTCATTTCACCCTTTTTACAGAAAGATTTCTCCCATTCTTGGTGGAACCCAAGCTCCACCTGGCTCTTTGACAGAAAATGAAGATCAGTGGAAAGCCCATCTTCTCTCAGGCAGACTGCCATTGTTTTACTCAAACCCAACCCACTTCTCATGCAGTATGCAAAGCAGAGTGCACCTTCTGCACATAGTCCTGCTTATTTGCCAGGGACAATTTATGCAGTTTTCCTGAGCAGTAGGTAGCTACTGTCCAAGCATCTGAGCTCTGACTTACCAAATTCTCTCCTGTTTCTCCCTAGTGACAATGTGTTAATGCATCCAGCAGATGTCAGCACTCCAGTTGTTTCTGGAAGGCAGTCTTTGGAGAAATATGTATTTGTCAAGTGTAAGTCAGAGGGGAAAAAAAGATGATAGTCTGTCCTGGTTTGGGCCAGGATAAAGGTGATTTTCTGTCTTGTACTTTTGCTTTCAGCTAAGTCTCTTGTAAGTAGCTGCACTTGCTGAAATTAACAGCAAGTTTCCCAGTCAGTGTCTGCTTCTGGGACTGATAACACTCAATGTTTATAGTTATTGCTAGAGACTGGTGTGCAGAGCCAAGGCCACTGCTCAGTTATGAGGAACATTTTGCCCTCAGGAAAGAGAGGAGGAGTAAAGAGGCCCCACCTGAAACCCTCCCTTAGGGAGGAACGGACAAGATAGATGGCCAAAATCCACCAAATCCATACATGTCATATTCAGTATAATTTGAGGGATCACGAGGGTCAAACCCCTTCCTGCTTCCCCTTCTTCACCTGTCCCTGTTTGCTTTGGCATCTTGGGAGGATTCCATCCATTCCTCTGCCTGTGCTCCTGATCTGTGCCAGCCTGAATCTCTGTGTTCCTGCCTCCAGCTCCCAACTGCTGCTGACCCCAGGATTCCAGCCTGGACTTTCCCAGAGCTGCCCTGAAGCCTCGGTGGTGATGTGAGAGTTACTGGGGGAAAGGAGGGAGGAACATGGTATAAATTTTCCTGTATATTTGTATATATTTAGTAATTTTTCCTTTTTATCATTACTGTTTCATTAAAGCTGAGTAGTTTAGTTTCCAACCCACAAGTCTCTCTCCCTCATTCTCTCTCCTTTATCTGGGAGAGGAGGGGGATTAATAGAGAGCATCTCATTTGGTTTAATTGCTGGGCCAGTGTTAACCCTGACACCATGCAAGTGGCTGACTTCAGGTATGTTTATTACTTCACTGTTGCAGAACTCTGGGAAAGTTGTTTTTCCCTGACATCCACCTGTCTAGCTTTTAGATCCTCTAGGATGCTACTTTGTAGCTGATCCTAAGGAAGTAACTTCTGTTACCAAGCAGCCCCGTGGCCTCCGGCCTCACCCAGTGCTTGTTTCCTGTAGTGAAATGAGGCAACCAGGTGCCACTAATTGCCAGGTAGTGGGCATGAGCTTGTGTTAAGCCCACCTGTGCCTGATTAGGGTGGGCCCTAACTGTGCATGAGCAGGATTAGGGGGCCAAATAAAAGGTGAGGCTTGAAGCACAGGTTCAGCTCATTCCTGAGCAAGCCAGTGGAGAGGTTGGTCGAATCCGGAGCGGCAGCACCGAGCCAGGCTAATAAATCCTGAGGGCAACAGACTCAGAGCACTGTTTGTGCACTTCTGCTGGATCTCGGAGCCCTGTGCCCTAAGAGAGGTTCGTCTTGCAACAGTTTCCCTTCCTCTGGCAGAGACTGCAGCACCAAAGCCTGACCCGTTCCTGTGTGAACGCACCATCCCCTCCCCGGCTCCCTCTCTATCCCCCCCCCCCGCCATGAAACACCCCCCAAGGACCCCCAAGGGATGGGCAGGTACCCTCGGGAGGCTGCTGGAGATCATCCAGGTTCAGGGTCCGAATGAGGGAGCAGAAACGGCTCCTCCAGCCAGCCATCCCATCCATCCATCCATCACATTCGTCCCATCCACCCCTCCCTCCCTACATCCCATCCATCCATCCCATCCATCCATCCCATCCATCCATCCCATCCATCCATCCCATTCATCCATCCCATTCACCCATCCCATTCACCCATCCCTCCCTTCTTCCCATCCATCCCGCCCATCCACCCATCGCTCACTAAGGGAACCGTTCCCACCGGGAAACCGCTCCCTGACCACCGAACGGCGACTGCCCCAACTCCGGACAGGAATTCCGCGGGGGAGGCCTGAACCCAACACAAGCCCCAGGCCCGCCCTGGTCCGGTCCCGTCCAGTCCCGTCCGGTGTCGTCCGGTCCGGTCCTCAGCGCTCGCCTCACCGCTGCCCCGCCCCTCAGTGTCGTCAACCGGAGCGCCCGGCGCGCTGCCTGCCGGGAAATAACCGGTTCCTCTCGCGCTGCCAGCGGCATCGGTTTCGCCTCCCTTGGTGGCGGCGGAGCCGGAGCCGTCCCCGCCCCGCCCGGCCCGGGCCCGCCCGTTCGCGGCCCTCAGAGCCCCCGAGCCAGAGCCGTGGCCGCTCCGCCCTCTCCGCCATGCCCCCCAAGAAACAGCAGCAGCCGGCGGGGGGCAGCAAGAAGGCGGACCAGAAGAAGAAGGAGAAGATAATCGAGGTGAGGCGCGTAGGGCCGCGCTAGGCCCTGCGGGCCGCTCCGCCCGTCCCGGTTGGGGCCCGCCGCTTCTTGGGGGTAAAATCTCTCCTTGGGAATCCCACCCTGGGACTCTGCAGCCACGGGCCGCGGTGCCCAGGCCCGGATGCCGCCTCGGCAGCTGAGGAAGCCGGGGGGGTGTGGGAGTGGTAAAGCCCGGGGGTGCGGAGGTGTGGGCCCGGGAGGTCGGTGCCGCAGCCCAGCCCGGCGTTCCGGGGGATGCTGGTTCCCTTGGCAGCCGCAGCGTTGCCCACATCTGTCACATCGCCCTTGGAGCTCTGCTGGCGGCCCCTGAGCTTGTTGGGGCAGGGGTTGGGTTTTCAGCCCGGATGTTTTCATGCCAGAGCTGTCTTGAGGCGGAAAGGTGATCAGAGAAGAGTGGACGGCCTTGTTTTCTTTCCCGTCTTTAACCCTTCTCCACCTCCGTGTTCTCCTGTGTTTTCCGAGTCCAGCTCTCTGAGGTGTAGGTTGGCATTTTGCACTCGGTTTAACCCACGTCTTTTGCTTTGGGTTTTCTTTTGGGGTTTTTTGGATACAATTTGGCCTGCGTGGTTGAGGAGGCATTTCTTGGAATAACAGCTTAATGAATCTTTCACGGAAGTTGAGTGCAAAATAATTTGAAGATCAGTTGGTGATGTTTCATATTGTGTTTGAACCTCTGATGCTCAATTCCATGTTAAAATCTGATTTTGAAAAAGCCTGGCAGGCATGTGTGTGTGTTACAGGTGTTAGGATAGCCATGCAGATCTTCTGCTATACAAAAAACAAACAAAAAAAAAGCTACACTGAAAGTGCAAGGGGCAGAATAGTTATAAAAGATTAAATGTTTGTCTGCACACGTTGGAATGAAAGACAGCAGCTTTTCAGATGTTCAGGCAGAATATTTGTGTATTGGGAGTGTTCTTTTAAATCTAGCACTGCAGAGTGTTACTGTGATATTCTGTGGAAGCATCAGCTTAGAGTGGTTGTTCTTGCTCATAGTTGGCTTCAGTGTTTCTGGTGTTCTTGGTGAATGCAGCTATGTAGGAAAATTCTGCTTTTTGTAATCAAGAGATGCATCTGAAGGGAGAAAATCTTGGATTGATTATTAACAATGATTTCTATTACATAAAGTACACTGGGTTTATATATTCCATGTAGTATTTGCCAAGGAAATCGAGCATGTGAATGACCTATTTTCTTTACCAAATATTTATTTTGACAATTTACATACTTCTCACGTTAGCATAAAGTGTCAGAGGACTGGCTGGTGTCGACAGGGCATAGGTTGTGAATGAAAACAGAATGGCTCTAGAAACTTGGAAGTGTTTATATTGCTCTTAGAATATTCTTTTTTTTACTGTTTGTTTTTCCAAAAGTATGTTTGAACTGAGGTATTGTCACAGGATGAACATCTGTAACTCTTTCCTGGAAGGAAAAAAAATGTTATCCAGTCAAAGGCATGGATAGGCTTTCAGTGGAGGTATTTCAGTTACAAAAAGTTATTTATGCTTCAGAAACTCCTGTGAAAGTGAGACACTTTTTATGAGATTTTTTAATAGGCTGGGTACAGAAACCTGTCTAACAATAAAACTGGAGAGGGAGAATTGGTTCAGGCAGTAAACAGGATAAGTACAAACACCTGCCTGGACTTGACATCAGGGGAAGACTTAACTTCAAATTAATACAGTTAGAATATGAACAGCCTAAAATACTTGATAATAAAGTGATATGTCACATGTGGAACTACTAATCTGTTTAACAAATATATAACATTTATTGAAGAGAAAGGTAATAACTTATTTCAGGTAGATAGGAAAAAAACCCCACTTTGTTTATGGCTACTCAGTGTTCATATTTCCCTTCATATTACTGGGGTAGTCACCAAAAGCATCTTGTCCTTTGGCATGGAGAAGCCTGAAAACAGTGTGTACATTCCCACTAATATTTGGATTCAAGTAGGTCTGCTGATAAAAGCAATAGCTCACACAAAATGGGTATGTAAAGCATGTAGTAGGTTCTTTTGAAAAGCAAATTTTAAAGATGATGGGAGGGGTCTAAACATTGTCCATGCTGTTTCTTTAATTGCTTGTGTAGGTAGAAATAGTCTGATTAGACTATTCCTGTGTTTAGTCTGTTTAATTGCAAACCTGAGAGGAGTGGCAAGTAAGTTCTTTTGTAACAATTGAACCTTATTTGGATTAATATGTCTATATTTCCCTCTTGTTTTAGGACAAAACATTTGGTCTAAAGAATAAAAAAGGTGCAAAACAACAGAAATTTATCAAGGCTGTGACTCACCAGGTTAAATTTGGTCAGCAAAACCCACGCCAGGTAAGCATTTATTCTGCAGTGGTTTCCTACTGTGTAGTCAGATCATCTTTCACTGTATGTACAGATTGTCCTATAACAGTGAAGCAGAAAAAAGTTGATGTTACTTGCCTAACATATTGTGAATAACTCAGATTTAACTGGTAGTCCTTTCCTAAGGCTGAGAATTACATATTCATGTAAAGGTAGTGCTGAGGATGGGGCTTTGTTTTCTGGGTGTCACAGTTTAACACTGGCCCTGCAATTAAACCAGGTGACAGGTGCTCTCTATTAATCTCTCTCTCCTCTCTGATAAAGAAAGGAGAGAGAATAAGGGAGAGAGACTTATGGGTTGGAAACTAAACTACACAACTTTAATGAAACAGTAATGATAAATAGGAAAAATTACTAAATATATACAAATATACAGGAAAATGGATACCATGTTCCTTCCCCCCTTTCCCCCAATAGCTCTCACGTCACCACCGAGGCTGCAGGGCAGCTCTGGGAAAGTCCAGGTTGGACTCCTGGAGTCAGCAGCAGTTGGGAGCTGGAGGCAGGAACACACAGATAAGGGCTGGCAGGGATCAGGAGCACAGGCAGGCAAATGGATGGGATCCTTCCAGGATGCTGGGTGAAGGAAGGGAAGCAGGAAAGGCAGGAAGGGCAGGCAGCCGGAAGCTGGAAGTAGGAAATCTGGCTTGGCCCTCGTGATCCCTCAAATTTATACTGAGGATGAAGTATATGGGATGGAATACTCTGTCTGGTCAGTTCTGGCATCCATCTTGTCCGTTCCTCCCCAAAGGAGGCTGCAGGTGGGACCTCTTTATCCTCCTGGAGGGTAAAATGTTTTCCTCAGAGCTGAGCAGTGTCCTTGGCTCTGCACACCAGTCTCTAGCAGTAACTCTATAAACATCCAGTGTTATCAGTCCCAGAAGCAGACACTGTCTGAGAAACTTGCTGTTAATTTCAGCAAATGCAACTACTTACAGGAGACTTAGCTAAAAGCAAAAGTACAAGACAGAAAATCACCTTTATCCTGGCCCAAACCAGGACACTGGGGGGAAAAAAAAACAAAGCAAAACACAGCATTGCTACCCCCTCCCCCCAAAACTCAAGGAATAAGGGTGTGATTTTGTTTACCTTGTATTCTGATAGTGACATAACTTGTAAAGTATATCTGAAATTAAATTGTAGAAACTGCTTGTCACGAAAGTACAGTTGCATGGTATCTTTTTGTCTTTAATTCCCACATAATCTAAGAAATAATGAATAGTTAATAATAGTTCTTACAAATACTGAAACTGGAATTGAGTGAAGATTAAAGGAAATGTAAGCTCTTATATGTTTTTTTTTTAATTTATGAAGGTATTTATTATAGTTTAAAGTGGAAAAAATTGTGACAGGTCTGCATCTATATGATGAACTGGTCAGAAAAACAAATTTTGAGCCACAGTCTACTACTTAGCTCTTTTGTATGATGAAGTAAAATGTGAGATGAAATTCAGCATTTAGATTATACTTTAATCAAAAAGCATGGATTTCATTACAATATTATGATAGTAGCAGTGAGCCAGGTCTGTTATTCTTGCAGTGCTAGGGAAGCTGGTTGCTAAGTGTTTGCTCAGCTTCTTGTTCTGTGAATAAGGCTGCAGATAATTCACATTTGCATGAGCTAAGTTTATGCTGTTGTAATTTGTGTTAAGTTCCTTACATAACATGATGATGAAATAACAGATGTCAATTACAATTTCACTTTTAAAGTTGATATTCAGCTTATTAGATCTAATGATTTCTTGCAGTGGAAAGGACTACTTGATTCCACTTTAAAAACATCAGTCCTGAAATTTCTGTATCAAATCCCTGAACCCACCATGTATAGGAAAACCAGGATATAAATTGGCCAACCTAAAATAATTTGTTTCTTAAATTCATATCACTTTTGACTGATAGGTTTTTAGAAGCTCGTTTAGACCTGATTATAACTTTTTACCATGTAAAATAGTTTTCAGGTAGGGTTGTCACTGGGAAAGAAGAAACACTAAAGGAACTTTTTTGTGTGTCCTGAGATAAAAATAGAAACACTGTCAAGGTTTTATTGGTGGGTTTGGTTGGTTTGTGTTTTGTTTTGGTTTTAAAAAAGGCAAGCTTCATGCTTTTAGAATTGGTAAAAAAGGATCATTCTTAAAGTACTGCTTTTTGTGGCTGACACATGTGGGTCTACATAATAGGATTTGTGAACTTTCAGTATGAAAACTGACCAAACTGATCAATTCCCCTTACAAAACAATTTGGACTGTTTTTGTCAAATTCACCATAAGACCAGAGCTCTTTTTTTTTTTTTTTTTTTTTTTTTTTTTTTTTTTTTTTAATACTACACTGTATGTTACCAATTAAATACCCCACATATTTGTTTAACCTTAAGGGTAAGAGTCAAATACTCTAAGGTTTCTCACATCCTCTTCTCTTTCACCCATCTTCATCCCTCTCTACCACTTTGGTATAGTTGCAGGCCTCTTACTAGCTTGTCCCAAAAGGCAGAATCAGGGTGAGGGTTTTTTTTAATATAAAAAAGTCTCCTTTTTTAGGTAAGTGTGTTTTCCAAAAAGTCCATGGCCCCTAGTACCTTGTCTTATAAACCACTGGTTATCAATGAAACACTGATGTGCTGAATTAATGTAAATTCAGACAAATAGTGTCCTAAAAGCAGATTCCAGCTTTTATGAACAGATTTCCAGGAATTGCTAGGAGGATACATGAAGAGAGAGAGCAAAGCAGCACGTAGGGGACTAGGATTTGGCACAACTCTTGAAGTGACTGCATTTAATAGTTGTACTTCTGATGTGTCACAAGAGCAACTACTTTTTCTTCTGCTCTCTGGATCTTTGACTTCCACTGTGAAGATGGAATAGAGGTAACTGTGAGCTAAGGGTACCTCCCAGCAATCTCTCCTGTTTGAAAGGTCGGTACCACTAGATGGCACTGGCCATTTGTGCAAGGGAAGGAATTCTGAGACATTCAGACATCCCCTTATAAGCTAATTTAGGATAATTTGCCCTTTTAGGGTTCGTGTGAAGTCAATAATGTTATTCTGATTTTATAATGATAACCTTAAATTTGGGGTCATTATAGGCTGCTCAAACAGAAAGTGAGAAGAAATTAAAAAAAGAAGATAAGAAGAAAGAATTACAAGAATTAAATGAACTCTTCAAGCCTGTGGTTGCTGCACAGAAAATTAGCAAAGGTATGAGTAAATTAATTATCTTCATTTATGTTCTCTTATTCATGCATCTACTTCAGCTGAAAAACAACCCTAAATATTTCAGTTCTATTTTTTTTTATAAAGTTGATAGCTCTGCCTGCTTATCATGTAGGTTAAAGAAACTTTACCATGTCAGTAATGATCTGATGGTTTTTTAGGAAGGGGTTACTGGATCATTGGGGTATCAGAAACTACACTGATATTCAGAGAAAACTTAGGTTCAAATTGAAACTGTAGAAATTTTCCAATTATTTCTGTCCCACCTTGAAATTAACAGTAGGACTTTGTTTCAGAAGTATGGTCTTCAACTCAGTTACTGAACAAACCAGTTTTGTGATAAGATGTCCAAGAGTCTAAGTCTAAGAGTGTTTGAGACTTGCAGGAAGCTATAGTTGGCTGCTATGTTGGAGGAAAAAATGTATATTTAGGGATGAACTAAATGTTGTCAGGTCTTCACTTTATTCATCTTCTGGAATTAATGAAATTATGCATAATATTTTTTTACTAAAGAACTCTGATTTTCATTTATGTTTTTAAAGGAAACCTTGTATTTGTTATGGCACTTCAGCAGCAACAAAGGCCAGTTTTCTGTTTATGATCTGCAGTGGTCCAAATAAAATAGCTGCTGACTTGAGGTTATTTCAGAAAAATAACACTGTCCTAATTTAAGCTTTGGTTTTCTATTAAGATTGCAAACAAGGAGAGCTGTATTACCTCAAGTTCTTTTGGGGATCCACTCAGAGTTTAAAAACTAGATTTTTATTTAAGACTTTACACAGGTGTTGCTGTGCATTCCCCTAGTCACTGGTGTTTTGCACCAAGGGTAAATCAGCAAGTGAAAAACTTAAGCTTAAAATCATAATGAATATTACAAGTATTTCTCATTTACTTGTCTCATAATACTTTTCATCCTGACTTCATTTCTTTTCTCACTTTCTAATGGTCAAATAATTCTTTTAGTGGGATGATATTTACTAAACTGTAGTTAGGGTGACTGAGTAGTTTGATACTATAACAACAGTTGCTTATTTCAGGGGGCTATGGGCAGCCATCTTATTTCTGTTATTAAAGAAAGTGGTGTGAATGAGTGTAGGTTACATTATAATAATATGTTCTGTTTGTTGTTGATCTGCCAAGGAAAGGCTGACATCCAGAAGATTATTTTCTGTGTATTAGGCAAAAATAGCTTATTGTATGGGGAAGAAGTTGCAGAATGATGTCTCATTATAAATTAATGAATAATATACTCAGGCACACAATTGTCCATATTTATTTAAATAGTCAAGTGCCAGTTTTGATGTTTAATGCAGATATCATGCTGTACAAATATGACTCACTCAGGACAGAGGAGTATTTACTTGTGATGAACTTCAGATGAAAAATCTTTGATTTTTAAAACCCTGTTCTTATTGTTTGAAGATCCTGAATGTCATGTGATTCTAGACATTGTTCTCAGAATTTACAATACACAGCTTGTGCTTAAAAATAGTATTAAAATATAAAAACTTCTTTCACTCAGGTGCTGACCCCAAATCCGTAGTCTGTGCTTTCTTCAAGCAAGGACAATGCACTAAAGGAGACAAGTGCAAATTTTCTCATGATTTGTCTTTGGAAAGGAAGTGTGAAAAACGAAGTGTCTACATTGATGCAAGAGATGAAGACCTTGAAAAAGGTAAGAGTACTGCTAGAAAATTACTACTAAACTATTCTGATTCTGAAACTGGATTTTTAAACTTGAGTCGTCTTGCATTGTGGTTATGATCCTGAAGAGCCTGGTCAGACAGGCAACCCATACCATCATGGTCCAAATTATGAACAACAGTGAAACTTTAAAAAGTGTGCTCACAAAGTATTCTTTGTACCCTCTGTAGAAAAAGTAGTATGATGTAATGATATTGGATGGTGGGTTTTAAATTGTGCTGTGTAACATTGTCATACAAGTAGCAGGTTGAACAGTATTTGGTCTTTTTTAAAGCTGCTGGAACTTCCTATGTGAACTGGATGTGGAAAAGGAGAAGTGGAATGAGCAACCATAGCTGCCTCCCAGAATTAGTGTTTGCCCAGATTGCACAGTTCTAGAGTTCAGGATACTTGGGAATGTTTTCTGTGACTTTCTCCCCTGTTCACAAATCATGTTAGCCAAGTCATCTGGATTTTACTTTTACTTAGCAGAGGTTAGAGATTTTATAGTCAAAATAATTTCTTTTGGTTTTCCACAATTCATCATGTCTTGGTGAATTTTGAATTTTGGCTTCTGTCATCCTGAATGAATATGGTAGGATCCCATACATTTACCTTTGGTAATCTTGCTGCTCTTGATGGTGCCTTCTTTTAGCTTCAACACAGAAATTTTTGGTATTATCTCTTTCAGTCTTCAAGTTTCATTATCTGTATTTCTGGACTCTAATCTTTTATTCACTCATCTTCCTTCTTTTCCCTTGCCAGTACATGGTAGTGTATGGGTGGAACAATGCATTTTTTTAGTCTTTAACTAAGAGGCTGCATGCATGTCAAAATACAAATTTGTGCAGCTTTTGAGGAAATTGGCTGGTGAGCAGCACAGGAGAGTTGGAAAACTTTAGAATAAAAGACTGATTTTAGTTGACATTCTGTAAACCAACTAAAATGTAGGAATTGCACACTAAAACTGATATTAGGGACAAAAAGCAACTTGACAGCATTTTTTAATATATGGAATTGTTGTGAAACTGTCTGATTTTTTTTTTTTAGATACAATGGATAACTGGGATGAGAAGAAGCTTGAAGAAGTGGTGAACAAGAAGCATGGTGAGGCGGAAAAGAAAAAACCCAAAACTCAAATAGTATGTCTTTTTTTTTTTTTTTTTTTCTTCCCCCTCAAATGAACTGTAGTAGAGAGAGTTAGTTGCAGACTGATATTAGATGTGTTTATTGTTATTTAAAGATTCCAAATGGAATACTGTGACAATATTGTGAGTGTGCAGTTGGGCTGATAGTACTTCTAATAATGTATTTAAAAAAAAAAAAACCCACAAACCCCACCCCAGGGCTCTTTCAGTCATTATGAGGTGTTTTTTTTCAGGTAAAATATAAGTGGATAGCAGATGAAATTATTTCAAAATAATGCTAAAGGAGTCAGTAATATATTTAGTGCCTCCTCCTTGCTTAGAAGATTGAAGGATTTTGATGCCTTAGGTCTGTCATCTCCCTCCAGGACTGCCATATATGTTGGCTTCTTCATGTGACATAAACATAAATTTAAATATTCTCCTGAAAGTTGAAATTTACTAAGTGAGTCATTTGTAGTTCCTGACCTTTAACTTCATGGCTGTGCACTAAATGATATATCCTAATCCTTCCAAACTGTTTTGCCTAGCTTTTAATAACAAATAATTAAGTATTCTTTTAATACTGCCTGAATTTGCAAAATTTAAACATTGACATAGCTAAGTGTGAATTATGAATTTCTTGTTAAAAGTTTCAGAATGGCACCTTTACCTCAGGATCTTGAGCTGGAAGGTTTAACAGCTGAGGCAACATCAGTTTATGTTGATGAAAAATACCCTGTTGTTGTTGCTGCTGTTGAGGAGGAAGAGAGAAACTGCCAGGATGCTTTTAGATGTGCAGCTGGGTTTACACCCTTATGCAGTTGCCAGTCTTCTGAGTCATCCTGGGTTTTTTGTAGTGGGATTATGTTAAAGGGCAAAAGCTGTTGACTGCATGAGTTTTAGATAATTAGTTGCTTTTCTTCTGCCTGCTTTTTTAGTATTAATACATTTCGAATATTTATTCTGTTTTGAGCACAGATGCCTTGGAGTTACTGTAGTTCTGACATGCAGTAGCTATCAATGTTGTATAAATTGCTGTGGGTGAAAAGAGAATGCAGTGCTAACAACCACTGTTTTACACAGGTCTGCAAATACTTCCTTGATGCTATTGAAAACAACAAATATGGATGGTTTTGGGTCTGCCCAGGTGGAGGAGACAACTGCATGTATCGCCACGCTCTCCCTCCAGGCTTTGTATTAAAAAAAGATAAAAAGAAGGAGGAAAAGCAAGATGAAATTTCTTTAGAAGATCTAATAGAAAAAGAGGTAAAGTTGCCAAACAGGTACCTTTTGGTGGTGTTTGTTTCTGTTACTCTGAAGAGACAGTTGTAAATAATTAATAATTTAAAAGTATAAAATGTTTTATACCTGTATGAGCTAGGGTGAAAGATGCTTCATATTTGATTTATGTATTTGTTTAGAAACTTCCTAGTGAATAGATTAAACTAGAGCTGCATACTTTGTGCAGCTGTTGCTAGTCCTTTTTAAGGAGGCTTCTTACTGCTTTTTTTATCTTTGTTAAAACTGTTTGTGGGCCTGTCTCATCCCCAGCTCACTGCCTCCTCAGCTCTTGCTTAACTGTGTAATGAAGTAGCAGCACCAAGAGAATGGGGCCTTCTGAAGGTGTTACCATTTCTTCTCTTCTTATTTCTGTCACCACTGCCTGGCACTATTACTTTGAGGAGAAGCTGAGCTATTATTGTTAGTTTCTTTCCTCTTCCACTTTTTCTTGTTAAGTTCTGTGTCAGCTTAGATTACCAGCTGGAAAATCATGTGTGGAGTTTAAGTTGATGGTGTGTGTTTAACAGTGGTGAGAATGAAAGGGGAAGTAGAAAGCAATGTTTTCAATTAGTTTCTGGTAGAGTATTAAATCCCTAATTTATTACAGCCCGTGGAAACAATTTCTAACATTAATCAGTCTTTTTACTTGACAGCGTGCTGCCTTAGGACCAAATGTTACCAAAATTACTCTAGAGTGTTTTATTGCCTGGAAGAGAAGAAAAAGACAGGAAAAAATTGATAAGGCTGAGCAAGATATGGAAAGGAGGAAAGCAGATTTTAAAGCTGGCAAAGCTTTGGTGGTACGTTCTACACTCCGATTATTAATGCAAGGCATAAGAGTACATAAGTTTTTGTAATAAGGTAGCTGACTTGGAATTGCTTTGCATTTTGTTTTCTTTTTAACAGCAGGATAAATTCTATCAAGTGATAAATTAGTTTCTTTTTCTGTGGATAGATCAGTGGGCGTGAAGTATTTGAGTTCCGACCTGAGTTGGTTGATGCAGATGATGAAGAAGCAGATGACACTCAGTATGTTCAAGGAACAGGAGAAGATGATGAGGTAAAGAACAGTATCAACTCAAATGTTTCAAGCTAAAATGAAGCTTGAAAACTTGAGAGCTCTTCCAGTGCAACTAATAAGCTGGGTTCTTAGGTTAACCCTGCTACAGTGCATTTTGTCAAAATTCTTGTGTTGTACGGAAAATTAAAAAAAAAAAAAAAAAAAGGCTTTCTACAGAGCTTGCAGAAAGAAGAATTTGTCATTCATGCAGAGCATGTTGGTTTATTTTTCAGATGGAAGACCCTGTGTGCATCAATGATGTAGATTTGAACCAGTATGTCCCCAAGGCTGTAGATGAGACTGGTATTACTGTGGCGAGTCCTGAGCGATTCAGCATGTACACTTCTGTAGAAAAAGATGGTAAGTTCATTGTTTAGGCCTCATTGATATGGGATTGAATCCATTAGGGCTTCCCAAAAGTTAGATAGGAAAGAATTAATTGAGCTGCTGAAGGGAAGTACTTGTTCAGAAAGGGTGAGGGAGTGAAATTGCTGTCCATATATATAGTAACTGAAGTAGCAGTAAGTGCTATGGACATTTTTTACTTAAATTCAAGTTTTTAAGTAAGTGTTTATGGCCACTTGAAGTAAATCCTAAGGTGTTTGTTTTAGCAGGCTCCCCCTTTTTTTTTTTTCCCCAAAAACATCAACAAATATCCAAGCTTTTCTTCATATTTTCTAGCTCTAGCATAAGTTAGCTTGTAACTTCTTAGAGCAAAGTCTTGATCTTGGTGCACATGTGGAATGCAGACTATGGTCTTGAAGAACCTGAGTCTTTCAAGTACAGACATTAAATAGAAGCAGTTCATTAAGTATGACCCAGTTATGAAAATGGGAGTTTGAGTTATTTTTTCCAACCTGTGTTAGTAACTGATGGTCCAAGTCTACATATTAATCAGGAACATATAATCTAACCTATATAAGTCTGCCTGCAGAAATTTGAAATAACTTTTTAAATTTCAGAACTTTAGAGCTTGTTCAGTATAACTGAGTTAGTGATGAAGAAATTTGTAACGCTGAAATGGGTAAAAATTATTTTTATTTTCAGATAATAAATTAAGTGAAGCTTCTGGTGGTGATATAAACAGCAGTGAGCAAAATGACTTAGAGGAAGACAATGATGGAGATGGGGAGCTGGAAAATGGAGTAATCGATGCAGTTCCAGTTGATGAAAATCTTTTTACTGGAGAGGACTTGGATGAACTAGAAGAAGAACTAAACACTCTTGATCTAGAAGAATGAATTAAAAAGCTCAAGTGAGAAATTAAATCTATGTGACAAAGTGAAAACTGACTACATTTTTTCTCCTTTTTGAATAGAATTCTTAAACAGGAAGTTAATGGTTACCCAGCTGATTCTGATGGGCATGTCAACAATATTTTCCTTCAGTCTCACCTACTCTGATCTTGACTGTGCTCACAGTAAAACACTCAGAGTTAGTTCAGAATTACCCAACAGCTGAATTTGCAGAAAATGAGATTTTAACTTTCCACTAAAAGTAGGAAGTGTAACTGCTTTGCTGGTATGCAGGTGTTAAGTGGGCAGTTTGATACCAGGTACAGTATAAAAATCAAAGTTACACCTTCTTCACCAGAACTGCAGTTTTATCCGTGATTGTATTGATTTCAGAACTGCCTGAAGTGTGTTCAAGCAGTATCCTCTAATGGAGCTGGTGCAGATTATTCTTCCTTAGGTGGTGATTAGCTTTATTTGATGGGCTGGATTCTGGAGATTGTGAACTGATACATCATACAGTACAATATGGTGCCCTCTGTTCAAAATGTTTTGAACACCGCCTTTTGCCAACAAAACTGTAAATAAAAACTATCAACTTTAAAATAACCTGTGTTGATTTTTCTCTGTTAAGTTGTCATACTGAACTCTTAATAACTTCGTTTTCCTAATACAATGATAAACATTCTTCTCTCCTGTCATAATGATGTTGGCTTCAATTCAATTAGGGCTGACTGCAATTAAAATTTGGTTTTATACACTTCATGCAGCAGCTTTTTTTTTCCCCCCATTATTCTTCCCTCCTACCCATCCATTAACTGATTTAATACATGCTATGTAGCTTATTGCTGTGTGAAGTTCATTCTTTCCCTGCTGTGTTTTGTATATTAGCAAAGACTTCAAGCTCTTCAGAGCAGGGATATGTTGCAGTCTAAAAAATGCCTGTCCTGGCTTTTGTGTTCTATAACTTAACACAAAGTTGGGCAGTAGTGAGTTGCCTCGATGCAGAGCAGTGTTGTACCCTTTTTAAAATCCATCAAATCCCTTCCATAAAGACTTCTCAGTAGTGGTGCTTTTCCAAAGGGGCTGTAGGTTGTGTCCCCTTGCCATAATACTAATAGTATCTGCAACAGCATTCCTATACTAATGATACTGTTTCTATTGACTTTTTTTTTTTTTCTAAAGCTTTTAAATTATTACTTAAATGCCATTAAAATTTGTGGTGGTGTTAGTGAGCATTCTCAAACTGCTTTTGGATGGTGATATTAGCTTTAATGGTTATTTCTGACACTGCTCAATTGACTCTTGTATCCTGAATGCTATTTCCAAAGTAGCTGAGCTGGCCTCTTTTCGGCCCTTTTTGGGATCTTTGTGGAATTTTTCTCCTATAGGAACAAGCTGCTGTGTTTGGGAGAAAAAGGCCTGCTGAAACTGACTTCTAAATGTAAGTGTTTAAGGAAAAATTGCAATATCAGATATAAATATTTATTTATGGAGATTTTGCTCCTATGGCCATGAATAAAGAGCGCTGACAGATTATTTTATTAAACTGGCCAGCAACAGGACACCTGGGTGTCAGGACACTAAGAATGCAATTCCTATTTGAATGTATATTGCATAATTTTTCAAAGTTGTATATTTTAAATGGGAATAAAATTAATTTAATCATTATTGAGGGTCACAATGGCTTTTTATATTTTGTCTTAGAGACTGGTGTGTTGTATGTAATGCTGATTTCTATAATACTGATGCAGTTCACCCATCTAACCAGGTTAAACTTTCACCACAATTGTGCCACTGTTGTTAAGTAATTGCATTTTACAGTGGAGGAATGAGAGTAACTCAGAGTAATGCCAGCTAATGAAAGAATAAGATCAATGTGAAGAGAGGGAGTACCTGTGCACCCTTGAGTCTAAAGGGCTGAGTTGTGTTGCATAACTCCTTTGTGCATGTGTCATTTAAACACTGAGAGTTGCTTCACAGAGTTATTTGAATATGTTGATATCCAGAATTTAGTTAAAGAAAGACTTCTATCATTTGCAGTAGTTTTTGACAGATGGTTTCACCTGGTCAGGAAAAAATAGTTGGCTGTCCCTCTTTGGTTTCCATCCTTTCCTCTCAACTTATCCAGCACTTCTCCTGAATGGACTTGTTCCAGCCTCTTGCCTTGGTTGGTGTCTCTAGATTTCTAACCATGAAAGCAGGGTGAGTGCTTTTAAAGCAGTCTGTTAGTGTAGCATTCAGGTGTAGTTCTAAGGGTTAGTAGCAACATGCTACTTACTCCTGCCTGGAGATAGTCTTGAATATAACCTGTTAAAAGTTCTTAATTTTGTGAGTTAAAGAAGCCTAAATTTGCAGCTTATAGGAAATTTCAGTCAATAAATGCTCAATTAAAAATTAATGCAAAGGGCTTATGTAGGGTAGATGAATTATTAATATTTTGGAAATGAGCACTGTGATAGAAGTCCACCTGGATGTAACTCAATACTGTTTTCTGTTGATGCAAGTTTCCCAAAATTAATCTGATTCAGTTCTTAGGGGGTCAAAAATACTTTTTCACAGGTACAAGAGCAAGAAGAAACATTACTGGGTCAGGCTCAGGCTGCAAAGAAGCATAAGCCAGGAAAGCAATAGGAGAAATACCCCCTAAATAACATCAGTAAGAATACAAAGATGATTGGAAAAATCAAAGATGATTGGAAAAATGGAACCTGGTAAGGCAGGAGGAGCTGCAAAAGTGCCTGGAACAGCAGCTGCAACCTATCAGATGAGGAGACCATTCACCATATTCCAAAAACCAGACACATGGGGAAGAGAGGCAGGAAAAGAACAAACCCAGGCACTGCTTGGGAACACTTGTCACACATAACCTCTGACTATTTACAGTCTAAAAGATTTACTCAACCAGATGTACTTTATCCCTCATTGGCTTTCTCTTCCAAGGAAGGTTCCCTGCTGTCTCCTTTTAATCCCTATATATTTTGGCATCATTTGGAAACTTAACAGTGCCACAGCTCTGCTGCATTGTTTTGAACAAGAGTTCTGCTACCTTGTACTAGATACCCAGGGGAAAATAATTGGAGGAAGTGATAGATATCCTATGCTTTCCTTTGCTTTGACTTGATGCTAGGCAGGGATATAAAAAATGGATATAAAAAAAGCAGTCAATATATTTTCAGTTTTGAATAGCACAATCTTGTGGTGCATTTCTGTGCTAGAAACTTTTTCCTTTTGCAAAATCAGAAGCTTTCTCTTTCAAGGTGACCAATTCTTTGCCTTAATCAGCAAAATCTTTAATGAAGCAAAGAGTCTTTTCTTCCTGGTTATGTACCAGAAGTATTTTCTGTAGCTGTAATCACATTAAGTGCTTTTACAGTGATATCTGCAAGCTGCCACGCTTTTTTTTCCCTCACACAAGTACTAGAAGCTTACAAGTGACCTTGGCTTAGTCTGTCACTTGTAGTTCTCTCATTTCAATAGATGCTCTGTCTTTTTTACAGAGAGTGGCTGTTGCTGATATTAGCAATAAGGCCAAGATGTTTTATTCAGTGATGATGTTACAGCTCTAATATGTGAACACAATAGGCTCCTTCATAGCATATCACTGAAATGAATGGCAAAAATAATCAGTTCCTTTGATGGTAAAATGGTAGTGCTTCATTTGTCTTCAAGATATCACAGAGGTGTTTTTTGCTTTATTTGTAATTGAAAATTGTTAAAGCATTGTAATACATGTAGACATAAGCTTGAGCAAGTCTGCCTTAAAACTGTAAAGTTCCCAGAGTATTCTAAATCAGACTTCAAAAATGAGAGGGACTCCTAAATTAAACAAGGTACAATGGAAAAGGAAGCATCATGACTTTCCTTTTAAAAAAGGAATGTTCATGTTTCATATCCTGTTCTATTTCCTGGTTTTCCTTCTGACACTAAGGCTGTCAATGGTATGCTCTGGTTGGATCACAGACATTGTAGTTTGGTCTCTACATAATAAAAAATGCCACTGCAAGTTCTCAGTCAGTGTTTTCTACCAATTTTAGTAATGTCTGACATGCCAAGTAGTTCAGTTGCCGTGGTTTGGGAACAGAAGACTAAAGAAACGAATACACTTCCACTTGAAAAATTTGATGGCTGCAACTTAATGCCTCTTGAAAATCAGGTATCAGCACTGTTTCTAGTCAAGACATCTTTAATTTTCACTCTTCATAACTCTCCTTTACTGTCTCCTCTCTCTTCCGAGTATAAAGATGACACAAGGGGAGGCTTTTCTGACTGACCTCTCTAATCCCTAACAACTCGTGCTGGTTTAAGCCAGCTGGCTCCCTTCTCCTTTTGGGCTGCCCCAGAAGCACAGGATGGTGGTGCCAGCTGGGTGCTCTCCTGATGTGGCTCTAAACACTCCAGGGTTCTGTTTGTAAAATGGAGAGAAGAGAATTTATGAAACTTGGTCAGAAAGCGCATTGCAAAGATCTTGACCTCTTACAAACAAGTAAAACTAGAGTGAAAAATAAAGGGATAAACTATAAGGGATCAAAAGGAGTTTAACTGCTATTGTCTCACCTATGTGAACTTTTCTTTAAATGAGAAGCTGCCCGGTATCAGATATACACTCAGTGTCAGTAGTCTCAGCCTTATGCCACAGTCCTTTTGGTCTTGTGAACATAAGTCTATTCTATAAATACCACTTGAAGATTTTGTGTCCCACACAGAGCTATAAAGTTGCAGTTCTACAGAATGCTTGCTATACAGAAATAGTTGCCCGTTCTTTGTATGTATGGAGAAGCAGGAAGAAATGGGAATAGGACTTTTCCCCCAGGACAGCAAAAAGGTGAAAAGCTTTTAAACGTGCTCTTTGGTCAAAGCCCAGAGCATCAGCAGTTTCTATCCCTGATAACTGTTGTCAATGTTAACAGGTAGGCTTCTTTTGGTTAGATTCAAAAAAAGTTTGTATTCCAGCAGTTTCACCAGCAGCACCCAACGAGGAGTCTGTTGGAACAACCTCCTAGAAACTGCAGGTTAATGTCTTGAAAGCAAAAGGTAACTTTAAAATAAAAAAAATGAAACAAAGAAAAACGCATTCAACAACCCCCTAAGGCCCCCTGTTGGAACTATTAGACCTGATTCTGTATTTATCTGTTTTCTTTAGCTTTATTCCTTGACTTAAACATTGATTCTTTAACCCAGCAAAGACATAGTCACCAGTATGCTTTGTAGATAACAACATGGCTTTGGTTTATATTAATGCCAGACAGGACAGTAGTTTGTGAAGAAGACAAAAATACAGTGGTTTTCAAATTGAGGGTGGAAATTGGGTCTTTGTTTTGGGAGAAAAGAGATTTTGGGAAGAGGAAAAGAGAGGAAATTTGAACTCTGGAGAATTCTGCAAGGTGGTAACGTGTCCTGAAGTCAAGAGGCTGGAGCTGATGGCTGAGCCCAGGATGCCTTGGCTCAGGAACTTGAAATGCTTTTTGAGAGAGGGGGAGGCAAATATCTTTTCCCATGTCAGTTTGTCTTACTGTCATCTTACAGTGCTTTTGTATTTGAGCACATTTTTTTGGAATAACAGATTTGGTTTCTCAGAGGATTTCTGAAGCATTAGCACAATATGATAACCCTTTCCCTATCAGACAGAAAGGAGCTTGGCTCTGTTTTACTTCATTGCCTTTCAGTCCTACTTGCTCTGCACACTGCTAATACTTTGCTGGATAATTCTTCACTCTGTTTAAAATCTGAACTCATTCCCAAGCCTAGAGCAGTCTGAAGAATTTTAATTTTTTTTCATATTGCTGTTTTGTTCCAAATGCTATAGCAGGAATCTAGAAGTGTAGCTGTAATACAGGAACACTGGAGGACAAACGTTTCAAGGCAAGACATGGCATTATGTTTCTGCAATTGTAAATTAAGAAGCAAAGATGATTGCTCTTTGAGACTGAGCTTTATCAAATTACTTTGAAAATGAGTGATGAAAGAAATCTCAGAAAAAAATTGCTGAAAAATTCTCAAAAATACAGGGAATAAAGTTATAAATAAATTGTAATGCTTTTACTAAATTGTTTATTTGCACTAACACCAGAAATGTCAATATCCCTGCAATAGGAAGCAGGGATCTCTGGTATTCAGGTGTAACAAGCAGTCAAGAATGTAAGAAAACTAGAACGTGCTTCTTGTCTTCTGGAAATTCTCCATAAATGGAAATGTACTAGAAAGTGACCCTTATCTTCTGAGCCCATAGATCCTGGTTGCAGGGAAGTGTTCTGTTTCTTCACTCCTGGCAGAATACTGTTTCACAAGTGTGACTGCCAAGCATAGTCACTTCCACTTTCTAAATAAAAACTGTGTCTGTTCCAGAAATGTGCCCTGTGTGCATTTGCTGTTTCTGGCTGGTCTGGTCAGCAAGGCTGGTGTTTAAAACAGTATGAAAACCATAACAGGCAGAGGCTGTTAGGAAAGAAATTTAAATGCAAGTAATAATAAGATGATGAACAAATACTCAATTATTCCTCATTCCTGGTGAACTGTACAAAAGCAGCGTGTTCTTGGGGATCCTTTATGAATGTAAAAAGATAAGAGTTAAACTCATGGCATACAGTAAGGAATTTACCCTCTCTGGAAAGGAAGAAAAGATGGAGGAGAAAGTGATGAAGAGGTAAAAGGGATAGTTATTTATTCAATATCTACTACTCTTGCATTAATTGTGCTGCTGTGTGTTTACTGCCTGTGCAGGGTAAAACCAGAAGAGTTGGGTTAAGAAGAGGCACAGGTCTGACCTGAAGACAGGATCAGCCCCTGAAGGAGCTGCCACTGCAGTCGTGAAGGGCTGGCATTGCACAGCATTGATGTAGCTGGTTTAGTAGGAAAAGAAGCAGAAAAGCATAACCACCACCTATTCCATGCAAGATGAAAGAGAGAAGAAAGCCTGTGATTTCACTGCTTCCTCCCACCTCTTTTCTTTTCCTGCTCTAGAAGCAGAAAGCCAATTCCATGGCACCATCCGTGCCATGCTCCCCACCCCCTTCTGGAGACCCATGCTGAGGCCTTTCCCCCAAGAAGACACAAGACGTGTCCCTTCCTGCCTCTCTTCAGGAAGATCTTTTCGCTGTGGTCAGCTGAGGGCACCTTGCTAATCATGGAGGTAGGTGTGATGGCTTTCTTCTCTGGACTGGTGTGTTCCCACACCCCACCCCTCAATGGAAAAGGGTGGTATTTATCTCTCTATTACATTGCATATGTAATGAAAAAAATTGAAAACATTTTTATTGACATTGCTTAGCATCGCAAAGCTGGGTTGTTTTGTTTTTTTTTTTTTTTGCTTCTTCTGTATTACATTTCCTGTTGATCTTTTTCTCTAGAGTAAAAAATACTGCTTACAAATACTTCTTAAATATATTTCAGTCTTCAGGAGTGTTACTGAGCAGCATAAGGATAGGTTTTCTTGTTACAACTGCCAAAGTGCTCTTTGAAGCAAAAAACGGAGACACATGATTTATGAAGACTAATTCTGTTAGACTTGAAGAAATATGAATTCTTCTGTAAAACAAGCAGATACCTCTGAATTTAATAGTATATAATGCTGCTATGAAAAAAAGCCATGTGAGTAACGAGCATTCTGTAAAATGCAAAAAGGGGATTGCAGACAGACATTGAGTAACACTAAAGTCATACAGTTATCAGTACTGAAAAAATCAGAAAATGTTCTGGTATGACACACTTGCTTTTGTCCTGGAAGATTTTAAACTTGAGAGTTGTTCACCAGCTGGAAGCTGATTTTTGAAAACCAGTCATACCCTCATTGTCCTAAAGACACATCCCTGTAGCCTTGGGCTAAGGACAGCTTTTGCATAACAGTGAAATGAGGCTTTGCTGCAGTGGTGAGCTGCTTGTGGGCAAATCAAGTTTTCAAGGTTGCTGTGGTGCTTTCCTTTTGTTTCTCCCCCAGTCAATGCTTCCATGGTTTTCAAATCTAACGTTTGTATTTTTATTTACAAGAAAATGGACATGAAACAAAATAGAAGACATCAACTGACCGAAATGGAGTAATATTTGATATTTTTGGTCACATTAGCTTAGCTTTCTACTGCCCTGTTTTCCACTGCTGCTTTACAGGACCAAGTGTCTGGATGGCACAAGAGCAAACTATGGAGTAAAACTCTCATGTTGATAAAAGCTTTTCTGGGACACTACCAGTAATATTGATGAGTAGATCAGTGGTAATCTTTCCTTTGCTCCAGATATTAATACTACTGATCTTGTAAAGCACTGGATCTGCTAAAAGGCTGAAGCTTACTACTCACAGGAGATCTTGCTCAGCCTTTCAAGCAGGACCATGGGGGGCTTGCACATTTGAAATCTCTACCAGATTATAGGACTGGGTCCATTTCTTGCTGATGAGTGTCCTGTCATGAGGTGGAGACACAACTGTGGAGAACAAGTATGAAATATTCTGTCCATGTTACAGGCTGGAGGTTTGGGAATAGCAAAACTATGAGTACTTCTCAGTCAAAAGTGCTTTTCATCTTCCAGAGTTTTAATCAGCTGTGTTATTAACCAGTATGAATTAAAACTAACAAGACTAACAACTTGTAACAGGATTTTTTTTTCCTGTTAAATAACGGAAACCAGTTCTTTAGACTCCAAAGAATTCCAAAGTAATTTTATTCAATTACAAATACAGATAAAAAATTCAGTATCTTGGCATAAGGCAACCCAGTTCTGCCCAGTTCTTCTAACCATTAGTGGTTAATTTTCACCACTGCATAGCTTACTAGCCTGTAAATTAGAGATAACAGGGGAGTAAACACAGAAATATGTAATGCCCTTTTTTATATTCTGTAATATGATCTCAGTACCTGGTGTCTGTCTGCGTGTTAGACATGCTGAGTACTGACCAAGCTAGTGAAGAAACCCTGCCTGCTGACTGAAAGGGTGTTTCCTTCTTTATGGTAACAGCAAAGTCTGATTCAGGCTTTTGTTCCTCTGCTGGTGACTCTGTCAGACGTAGCAGCTGAACACAAGAAATGGAATCAACCATTTGGTCTCTTCTGCAGCAGAAAACACTTTGTTTAATTTACAGTAAGCTCACGTTTGATTAGATGTTTAACTCCAAGCCTGTACATCTGATTTTTTTTTTTTTTTTTTTTTTTTTCCCCCCAATGCTGGAGCTGTGGAGGGGTATGGTACCATATAGGGTGATGTGGCCAGGCTGTAGGGCTGTCTAGACTGAGTGACTCTGATTGTGCTGGGAATTAAGGTCAGGCAGCGGTGACGCCGCCGCTTCCGCTGGCAGGCGGTGACTGAAGCGGTGGGAGCGGGGCAGGGCGCTGGGTGCTGACTCGGGGAAACAGCTCTCTGCTTCACCTTTCTTGGCCCGAGTGAAGGGAGAAGGCAGATATGCAGGGAACAGCTGCTGTAAAAGCAATTATCTTCTTGAAGACAGGAAACAGTTTGAAAAACGACTTCCCTAGGGATAGGAACCCCCGACTGTCATTCCTCTGGCCTCTCTGCTAGCAATTCGCTGACAACGAGCAGTCCTTAGGAAACCAAAATCTATCATTTGTAAAATATCTTAAAAGTAACTTCTCCCTCACCATCAGTGTTATGTTGGGAAGTTATCAAGGCGAGAAAATAAATCCTCCTTTTCCCTGAACTACTGACTCCCTGATCCATGTGCGCATGAAACTTTTTTCTTTCAGTTTCTTGCCCTCTTTTGCTAGAGTTTGTGAATTTACTGCTGTTTTACTTTGATCAAGTCTGTAGTACAACAGCTGTGAGACAGCAGTCATTAAATAACAAAGTTGATCATATCAATTATTTTCTTTTTGCCTAAGAAGAGGCAGCAAAATGAGGAAAATCAAATACCAGATGGGTAGGTATAGGAACTCTCCTTCTATTCTTGACAGGATAAGAATTTGTGAGTAGGGCTCCTTAAGGAATTATTATTATTTTTATCACTTGGTAGCAAGAACAAGTGACTAGAATGCAGGACTGGCAGAGACAGAAGAACCAGGTATTTGTTTAATGGAACAAACCACTTGCTTTCTGTGTGCTGCTATTTGGGGAGCTG